>NW_024080698.1:3582137-4083558 GCF_003009895.1 Hyaena hyaena
TGGGGATGAGCACTGAGTGTTATGTAGAAACTAATTTGACAATAAACTATTTGTAAAAAAAAAAAAAAAAAAAAAAAAAAAATCTTTGCCTTTTTATCAGAGAAAAGGCATCTTTCCCTTGGGACTTCCACCTGTATCTCAATGGACAGAACTGGGTCACATTGCCCATTCTAGCTGCAAAATTATGTCAGAAGATGAGTCCTTATGTGTATATGGTTGTTTGCTTATTTGTTTGTTTTTTAACTGGGCACATTACTGTCATGAAAAGAAAACCAGGGCTCTGCCAGTAAAAAAAGATGAGAGGATTTGATATTAGTAGGCAACTATCGGTCTTTCCAACACTGCCTCAGAAGATGACTGTGAGGACTAGCGGGCATGTTATGCTCCCACAGAGTGCCTAGCACATGCAACGACCCTCAGTAACCATCTCTTCTTTCACTCTGCAGGAAACTCATTGACCATGACTTTCTGAAGCTGGAAAATTGCTCTTTTGGAGTAGTTGCTTTGGAAGCCACCTTGAGATCCAGTGGCCTCACTCTGTAGAATCCCAATAGCCAGAATGTTCTACCCCAATACTTTCAGTGCTTGAAAGTATAGCCCAGCACTTTATTATTATTTTTTTAAATATGTTAAGGTTATTTATAGTTTCCTGTGTTTCTTTTTTTTTTTTTTTAACTTTTTAATGTTTATTTATTTTTGAGAGAGAGAGACAGACAGACAGACCATAAGTGGGGGAGGGACACACACAGAGAAGGAGACACAGAATCTAACGTAGCTCCAGGCTCTGAGCTGTCAGCACAGAGTCCAATGTGGGGCTCGAACTCATGGACTGTGAGATCCATGACCTGAGCTGAATTCAGACCGACATTCAACCGACTGAGCCACCCAGACGTCCCTGTCCAACACTTTAAAAGCATGAGCTCTAGGCTTAGGTCACCTAAAATTGAGTGATAGGGTTAGTCACATATTTCTTCCAGATTCTTTTCTCCACCAGATTGTGAGCCCTCAGAGGCAATGGCTGAGTCACTGAGAGTATGAAGACTCTCACCATCTGGCAATGTTTGCTTTGTTTATTGAATTGAATTGACACCTTTCCAAGAAGTTACTCATTACTGTATAAGGAATTACAAGTTAAGAATCTCACTGTCTATAGCACATACTAAGGACTTGCACATTTAATTTTTTTTTCTTTTCCTCTCTTTCCATCTCCCTTTTCCCCCCTCAAAATATATTATTTCAGCCCCCTGAGCTGGTTTTAAACCAAGTCAGAGTTTTTCAGAAAATTCCCATTTACACCATCTCCTTCAATTACAATGATGAGATTGCAAATGAATTTTTGAAAGAGCTTGCTTCTTTGACTGGAGGAGAGTTCCACCTTTATAACTTTGGCTGCAAGGATCTGTACCCTCCAGAGGCTATTCAGGTAAGAGCTTAATGAACTGAGAAGAGAGTGTTCATTCTGTACAGGCTGGAGGCCAATGGATAATACCTTAGTTGAGAAAACTGCAACTACAATGACAACTTAGTCAAGCAAATGAAATCACTTAACCATGTGCTGCAAAATGTGATCCAAGGACCATCTGAACTAAGGCATTTGTGAAAATGCAGATTTCTCGGGTCATACTTCAGAGCTACTAAATTAGGCTCTAGGCATAGAGGTCCAGAAATCTTAATTAATATAGTTTGTTTTTCTTCTAGGCTTTTTATTATGGAAAGTTTCAAACATACACAAAAGTAGAAAAATATATAGACCCCTGACTCATGTACCCACCAGTCAGATTCATAATTATCAATATTTTGCCAAACTTTAGGGATCTGTATTCTTTAAAGTTTATTTTGAGAGAGAGAGAGAGAGAGTGAGAGAATCCCAAGGAGGCTCCACACTGTCAGTATAGACACTGGGCTAGAACCCATGAACCATGAGAATCACAACCTGAGACGAAACCAAGTGTCAGACACTTAACTGACTGAGCCACCCAGGCATCCCATGAATTTGTATTTTTAACAAGCATCCCAAGGGGTCCCTACTTGAAGTTTCTTAACTATTGCTGTTTACAGACATTTGTGGAAAACAATTTATATCATGGGTAGTTGTCTTCTGACTTCTCAGACTATATAACCATGTGACAATATGATAAATCAATTCATTCTAATGGGCTGATGGGAGAAACTAAATAATATTCTATTCTCCAGTACTCCAGACTTGGCCTGAGGTTACGCATTTCAAGAATGGCCTTTTGGACTCAGTGCTCATCCCCAAAGTGCCCTCCTCCATGCCCCTCCCCCCTCCCCCCCACATCCATCAGTCCTCAGTTTTTGTCAGCATTCAAGAGTCTCTCATGGTTTGCCTCTCTCCCTTTCCCCCACCATTTCCCCCCTTCTTCTCCCCCTTGGTCCTCCGTCAAGTTCCTCCTAATCCTCCTATACGTGCAAACATATGATATTTGTCCTTCTCTGCCTGATTTATTTCGCTCAGCATAACACCCTCAAGGTCCATCCATGTTGCTACACATGGCCAGATTTCATTGTTTCTCATTGCCATGTAGTATTCCATGGTATAGATAAACCACATCTTCTTGATCCATTCATCTGTTGATGGACACTTAGGCTCTTTCCATGTTTTAGCTATTGTGGAGAGTGCTGCTATGAACATTGGGGTACGTGGAAACTAATTTGACAATAAACTATTTGTAAAAAAAAAAAAAAATCATAGAGAGGAAATATTCAAGGTGTTTACACCGGGGGGAGAAAAAAATAAATAAATAAATGAAGAATTTCTAGTTATGTGATCTAACTTGAAAAATGGAATGTAAACTAACATTTATTACCTATACTACATCAGCATAATGCTACATTCTCTTATATGTTAACCCATTTAACTCAGCCAATAAATGTATGAGGAAGACTAAAGATGGCTAGAAAGAAATAGTGTTTTACCTCATGTTGTGTCCCTACTTCAATAAATGCCCAAGTCAAAATTAAAAAAAAAAAAAAAAGAATGGCCTTTTGGAAAAAAAAAAATGCCCTTTTGAGAATGTATTTTATCTTATTGTCTGTCCTGCAGAGTCACTTTAAATCAAGCACAAGCCAGAGCAGTGCTTACATTTGAATAAACTATTAGAGTCTAGGGAATGAATCATCCGAAAAGGATCAAGGATCAAAAGGATCAGAGGAAACAGTGAGCTCTCTGAGCTCACACAGGGCAGGGAATAGTGACTCCTTACATCAGCTAGACTGGAAAACCTCATAATCCAATGGACATTGGGTAGAATATAAAGAAGGATCTTGCCTCATGAGTGCGACCAACCTAAACGCTGTTCCAGTTCTGCCTAGAAAATCTTTAAAATGCAAGACCCGAAAGGATCAATCTCTTTCTAAGGTACTTAACTGCATCCCTGAACAAATCCCAAGAATAATTATAAGAAAGCAAAAATATCCATCACCCAAAAAAGGTAAAATTGACAGTTTCTGACATCAATTCAAATATTAGCAGGTATGTAAAGAAGCAGGAAAATACAGGTCCATAAGGAGGAGAAAAATCAAACAGAAAAATTAAAACATGTGCATCACTGATTCAGATGTTAGTATTAGAGCATAAAAACAATTATTATATCTGTATTTGATATGGTCAAAACAAAATACAAGTAAGACACAATTAAAATTTTTAGAGGTGTAAACTACAAAGTTTGAGATGAAAAATACATGGACTGGGAGGAACAGTAGGTCAGACATTGAAGAACAAAAGATTAGTAAACTGTAGGGCAGCAAAAGAAACTATCCAAAATGTTAACACATGTACCCATGTGAAAGATAATTAAAACAATAAACAAAAACCTAGAAAATAGGGCATAAGTGAGCTGTGGAAAAATTCAAGTAGTCTAATAAATATGTAGTTGAAGCAATAGTGCCAGAAATTTTTCAAATTGGTTAAAAACTATAAACCCACAGATCCAAGAAACACAATGAATACCAAGCACAAGAAACATGAAGAAACCACACCAAATTATATCAGAATTAAACTTCTTAGAAGCAGTGACAAAGAGAAAATCTAAAAAGAATGGGGTGAAAGAAGACAAATTATTTACAGAGGAACACAGGTTAAGGATGACAGCATATTTCTCATCAGAAACAATGAATGTCAAAAGACAGTGGAGTGCTATTTTTAAAGTACTGAAAGAAAAAAAAAGCTCAGCATAGAATCTATACACTGAAAATAACTTTCAAAAAAGAAAGTAGAATAAAGACTTCAAAGATATACAAAAACTAGAAGAATATGTCACCACTTAACCTGCAGTATAAGAAATGTTATAGGGAGTAGTTTAGGCAGAAGAAAAATTATACTGGATGGATATACAGATCTATACTTAGGACTGAAAAGCAAAAGATAACTACATGGGTAGATAATTAAGGCTTTTTTCCTTGTCACTTAAATCTAATTATAAGATAAATTCCCAGAGAAACTTTTAGTTCCAGCAGTAATGGTGTTGCCCCATTCCTTCTAGGTCCTCTATCTTATAGCTAAAAAAAATCCTGGAATCAGGATAGGAACATTCTGAAAGGTGAAAAGAAGAAAATAGAATCTCTAGGGACCTGAGAACTTAAAGAATGACACGGCATTAAGTCTTGGGGCATTTGTTAATACTTTCCATATATCCTAGATAGGATACTACTGAATCCTCCAACCTGGAATCTCTAACAGGCACAGACAAACAAACAAAAAAACAAACAAACAAAAATAGACCCAAGAAAAGCTTATTCTCCCTAGCCAAACGACTGAGAAGAAGGTGACCAAAACAGAAAGCCTTATTTGCAGTATCTGTCATACTCTAGTCATACACCAATGGAAAAACTTCACCCCTTTCCCTGAGATTTGAGCTGTACTGGGAGCTGATCTTCTGCACACCCATGGAAGCCAGTGATGGTGCTCTGATCCCTCTGCCAGGTGGCATCGGTAGAGGTGACCAGAAAGCTAATCTTCTGTCCCCCACGTGGTGCAAGCAGGTGGCAATGCTCTGATCTCTCTGCCAGGGTAGTGTGAGTAGGGCTGAATGGAAAGCTGATTCTCTAAACCCCATTAGACAGAAGCAGGTGGTATCAGAGGATTGAGAAGGAAGCTTATTGTCCAGTCAGTAGTGCTCTGATTCTCCTACCATGGAGTCCAGTGGCAACCTGGACTACCCCACCAGGCAGCTCTAAGACTTGGGCCGTGTGAGTACAGCCCAGTCACTGCTGTGCTTCACCACAGCCCTCATCTGAGTGGGACTCAGTGAGGAGATGAGCTTCCATAAACACTGCGTCAGTGAAAATGAAAAAGGAAGTGTGATTTGGAGATAGGCAGCCCTTGACTTTCCTCCCATCCTTGGTGCCAGTGGGGCACCACTGTGAGCTAAGCCTCGTAACACCCAAAAGAATAAAAATAAATGAAACTTGAAAGGGGAGTAGCCCCCCTGTGGTCCTCCCTAAGTGGAGGAGCTGATCCTCCAGCCCCATCCAGCATCAACAAGACCAAAGGAGGCAGTGCTATGTGAGACTACCATACTCTGACCCCCTACCCTAGGGGCTCTCTCTGTGAACAAAGTAGAGATTACTCTCACACACAAAGAGAGCTGAACTCCTGACACTTTGACAGCTTGCTTTGATGATAATAACTGGGAAAAAATCACCAGATACACAGTTGTGCCCAAATGAAAGTGAAATTTAACCATAAGAGTCCCTAAACATATAAAAAGTGTACTAGAAAAACAGATTCACTGGGATAAGTGGGCAGGACTAGCCAAAGAGACACAACCATAAGTGGTCTGGTTTGGGAAGCCTCTTTTCCCCAACAGACCTGAGATTCTTCTCTGCACAGAGACACCGGAGTGTGTGGGAAGAACAAGCAAGAGTGATCCAGCCAGAGCAAGTGGTCCATTCCAGGAAAACTCTTCCTATGGGACAGAGACCCTCCTACCCCACCCAGTGACACAGGACACCCTGAGGAGAGCAGTAGAGGCACCAAGAAATAACCTGGCAGTCTGACTAGGGGAAATTCCTTCTGCCTGCTCAGACAGTGCCAGCAGGAACCAGTGGGAGCCCCGGTGACACCAGATTAATAAAGAAGATCAAAATAATATCAAAAAGGCTCTGAAAATTAAACTGCCATTGGAGCATCAACCCACAAAAGTAGGACAAAGTCCGACATGCTAAATTTAAACAGGGTTACTGTGAGCTAAAATGAAAGTTTTACTCTGAATTTTTTAAAGTTTATTTCTTTGAGAGAGAGAGAGAGTGAGGGAGGGAAGGGCAGAGAGAGAAGGAGAAAGAGAGAATCCCAAGCAGGCTCTGCACTGCCAACACAGAGCTCAGTGCAGGGTTTGAACTCACAAACTGTGAGATCATCACCAGAGCCAAAGTCAAGAGTCAGACGCTTAACTGATTGAGCCACCCAGGTGTCCCTAAAATAAAGTTTTAAAATAGGACCCAGAGTCTTATAACACAATATAGCCAGAATATTCAAGATACAGTGAAAAAACTCACTTATCATACCAAGAACCAAGAAAATCACAACTTGAATGAGAAAAGACCATTATATGATTCCAACACTGAGATAGAAGAATCAGATGTTGGAATTACCTGACAAGGATTTTAAAGAGCCTATTATAAAAATGCTTCAACAACTAATTACAAGTTATTTGGAGAGAATTGAACAAATAGAAAATCTTAGCAAAGGTGTAGAAGTTATAAAAATTTCCAAGTGGATATTCTAGAACTGAAAGATCCAATAAAAAGTAAACTCACTGGATGAGCTTAGTGGTGAGAATGGAGGTGACTTAATGTTATCAGTGAACTTGAGGTCAGATGATAGAATTCAGCCAACCTGAATAACAGAAGACTAGAACCATGGGAACTTATAGGACAATAATGAGAGACATTAGTATCGTCGGAGTTTCCCAAAGAGAGGAGAAAAAGAAAGGGGGGCTGAAAGACCACATGGAAAAATAATAGCTGAAAGCTGCCCAAATTTGGTAAAAGATATAAACATACAGATTCAAGAAGATGAGTAAACTCCAAAGAGGAATGTAGTGAACAACTTTGCACTCATAAATTTGACACTTAGGGAAAAAATAAAGGAGCACTTACACAAGAAAAGTGCGCAAGAAGTACAAACAAGAAGCCAAAACTACCAGAAATCAACCAAGATAAAATGTGCAATGCGAATCACACCAAAATAAATATTTTATCAAGAGAAATAAAAGCAGATGTCCATACATAGACTTGAACGCAAATGTTCATAGCTTTGTTTATAATAGCCCAAGCATGTCCCTCAACAGGTGACTAAATTTAGTTATTCAATATGCATTATAATGCTACTCAGCAATAAAGGTGAATGAACTCTTGAGTCATGCTGCAACATGGGTGAATCTCAAAATATGAATGAGGGAAGTTGGACAAAGAATACATACTATATGATTCCATTTATATAAAATTCTACAAAATTGAAACTATAATTTCAATATGGTTTCAATATAGTGTCAGAAAGAAGATGAATAGTTGCCTGGGAATTGCAGGGAGAAGGGTTTTAGGGTAGAGGGATGGCAAATTTACAAGGGGGCCTGAGAAAACTTTTGGGGGTCATGGATATGTCTGTTATCTTGATTGCAATGAAGATGTTACAAGTGTGAATGTCAAAATTATTCAAATGGTACACTTTACATGCATTTGGTCTATTTTATATGAATTATACTTCAGTAAAGCTGTTTATTACAAAGGAATAATATCAGAACTACACGAAATTCTTTAGATTCTTTTCTTGATACAGGTGGCTTTCTGTTAGAAATGTTTGAAATCTGAACTCATCACAATATATTTACTTCTTATTTTGGCAGAATGACGATCTGACTCTTTTAATTAAGGAAATGGAGCAAGTACGAAGTGACCTGGAGAAAGTACAAAACCTTTATTCTGAGTCTTTGATCATGGATTGGTGGTACAACGGGGAGAAGGAAGGAGACAGTAGGTAAGGGCACCAGGGCCCCTCTTTCCCCCTCAGATGCTCTGCTCGCTCTCCTTGCTGCGTCTTCTTTTCTGTAGTACTTTTGGGATTTCTCTTAGTGGAAGGAATCACATAGCCTGATTATGTTAGAAAAAAGTTCTTTTAAGGAAAGAGAATTCATAATCTAATTTGTAAGCTAATATATGGCTTCAGGAAGCCACATATTTACCTTTATATGTAAGTTCTAAAATCCTTGTGTGGCACTTAAGAGAGAAATGTTAACATATCATCTCCACCCAGTGTGGATAAGCCCCCTAACCCCAGCAGTGACATAACACAGCAGGAGTGCTATGTAGATTTGACTCAGGGATCAGGAGCCCCAAGGGTCTCTGTGTGATCTTGGCGAATCCCTGACTTCTCTCCATAAATGTCCACTGCTGAGTCTCCATTTCCTCATCTTCAAAATGGTGGCTGTGGTGTAGGTTTTGGGATAAATAATTTCCCAGGTCTTTTTCTACTCTATAATCTAATATGCCTCTAATTAGTAATTTTTTAAACAAAAATCAAAACTACCTTAATATTAAAAAATGGTGTCAAATCTTATTAATACAATTTAACATTGTGCAGATATTCAAATATCTCAGCTTCATATCAATACCCTATTGGGAAGATGTCTTTTTTTAATGTTTGTTGTTTATTTATTTTGAGAGAGAGAGAGAAAGAGGGAGAGAGAATGAGAGTGAAAGTGAGAATAAGAATGAGAATGAGTGGGGTAGGGGCAGAGAGAGGGAGAGAGAGAATCCCAAACAGGCTCCACACTGTCAACATAGATCCTGATGCGAGGCTGGATCTTATGAACCGTGAGATCATGACCTGAGCCAAAATCAAGAGTCAGATGCTTAATCAACGGAGCCACCCAGGCACCCCAGGAGGATGTCTTTTTTTTTTTTTTTTTTAAAAAGAGTGATAGCAAATGCAGAGAAGTTGAAAATACATTTATCAGTCAGGATTTCATTTTTGTCAATATTCACTGTCTTCCTTTTAGCAAATTAAGCATTCATATAGGCTGGAGGTAGGTCATGAGCATGGAATCAGTAAAAGAGGTAAATATTATACTGGGACATCTAATGAGATTTTACAGAATTATTTTTTAAAGTGCTTTTCACTTTAAAAAAAGACCTCAGGTACATCTTCTCAATTCAGATAATTTGAACAAATAAATTAATAGTCAAATAAATGGGTAGCACCTCAGTGTAAATTGCCCTTTGTATCTTAACTATCTTCTTTCCCTTGTTTAATCAAACTAAAAAAATCTCAAGACAAAATGACTAGCTATTGCTTGCAAGCTGGCTTAGTCAGTTGACTATATCTGCTATTGATTGAGTAGTGAATGAATCTTTGTTTTTTGATTCCTTTTTTAGGGGGTAGATAGGGCAAGTTCTAGAGTCATACAGAAAACTATTTTGGTCCAGGCTTCCCACCATTACATGTTGGGTAAATTTGGGCAAGTTACTTAACCCTGCTGAGACTCAGTTTCCTCATCTACAACAAGGGAATAATGGTAGTCACGTGGTTGTTGGGGAGATTAAATGAGGATATGCCTATCATGTAATAAGAGCCTCATTCTAGAGAGAGCATCCTCCTATACTTCCTTATAACATAACAACACTAGGAAAAGTTAATTCACTGACCTTAACTACAGTCAAAAATAAATTGCCTTGTTCTGGCTTTCTACCAGGTGAAAAAATGGTTCAGCCTCCAAATCTCCTGTCTCTTCCTTCTTTTCTTAAGCATTTATGGAAGTACAGATCATGTGCCTGGTGAACTGGGATGCACAGATGAATATAAGCCCAGCCCCTTCCATCACAAGATGCAGAGTGTGGTGGGGGATACAGACACACAAGATTATAGAACACTGTGGAGTGATCTATGAAGCAGGCGTGCAGGTGGGGGGTGAAGGAGAGAGGGCATGCTTTACCATGTTGGAGCAGGAGATTGTTCTGGAAACGTTCTGTGGCTGCTGTGTTCAGAGCTTCAGAAAAGGTGCATCTGGGAAAGTTCTCAGGCATTTCTAGATTCCCTCCTGGGTCCAGATCTTCACCAGAATGGTTTGCAGTAATCTGGTACTGGCATAGGGGGTCCAGAGAAAATTCTCTGGCTTTTATAAGAGCTATCTGTTCAACCCTATGGTTAGAGAAATGGGTTTCTGTAAGGCTTTCTCATTTACAACTGGCTTTCCCTCATGTTCATTCTCACATCAGTCCCACGGAGTCAGTGCACAGCTAAATTACCCTACAGTTTATACAAGAGGAAAGTTATGAAGTTAAGAGAGGATTGAGGGACTTCAGCAAGTCACACAGCCAGGAAAGAACAGAGCTGCAGTGTGAACCATATCTAATGACTCTACATCTGGGCCCCTGTCCTTTCTTCAGCATCAGGGAAAAAGATTATTCTTATATTCACCAAACGAGGCAAGGCCCACTTCTTTAAGCTGGTAGCATTCAACATGATTGTATTGATCTAACTGCCTTCTTGATGGAAATTTTGTGTTTCTCTCCCCTTTTTTCTTTGCCTATTTTTTATCTAAATCAAAACAGGCATCAAAAAGAAATCTCTTCTATGATTTCAACTCCAGAAAAATGTGCAAAACCTTGTTCTGATTCTGTGGAATCAACAAAAACGTCATACCTAGATATGCTGAAATTACCAGAGAACCTTTCAAGTCAAAAGATTCAGAAAAGGAAAGTCCTCCATGCAGGTATCAGTGAACAAAATGTTTGAATGTCATTACTAGTTTTTCTTCAATGCAAGAAGGATTTATTTATTTTTTATAATATTTTTATTTATTTCTAGGAGAGAGAGAGAGAGAGACAGCGTGAGCAGGGGAGGGTCAGAGAGAGAGGGAGATACAGACTCTGAAATAGGCTCCAGGCTCTGAGCTGGCAGTCAGCACAGAGCCCGATGTGGGGCTCGAACCCGCGAAGCGCGAGATCATGACCTAAGTGAAAGTCGGACGCTTAACCGACTAAGCCACCCAGGTGCCCCAAGAAGGATTTATTTTTAGAACGAAACTAAATCCACATAATATTTTATTTTTTTAAAGGACACCAACACTTTTTTTTTAAACGTTTATTTATTTAGTGAGAGAGGGAGAGAGAGAGCGAGCACACACGTGCAAGCAGGGGAGGGGGAAGAGAGAGAATCTCAAGCAGGCTCAGCATAGAGCTCTGTGTGGCCCCATCTCACGAACTGTGAGATCATGACCTGAGCAGAAGTCAAGAGTCAGACACTTAACTGACTGAGCTACCCACGTGCCCCAATCTACATAATATTTCAAAAGGAACCTAAACCTGTGGATTTCTTGGTTTTGTTTTGTTCTATTGACATGTAATTGACCCATAACATTATATTGGTTTTAGGAGTACAATATAATGATTTGATATTTGTATATATTGAAAATTGATTGCCACAGTAAGTTTAGTTATCATCCATCACCATCCATACTTATAAAAACATTTTTCTCATGATGAGAACTGTTAAGATCTACACTCTTATCAATTTTCAAATGTGCAATAAAGTGTTACCAATAGTCACCATGCTGTACATTACATCCCCATGACTTTATTTATTTTATAACTGGAGGTTGTATCCTTAGACTCCCTTTACCCATTTTGCCTACTTCCCTATCCCCCACCACTGGCAACCATCAGTCTGCTTTTTTTTTTTTAACCTTTTTTAATGTTTATTTTTGAGAAAGAGAGACAGAGCACGAGTGGGGGAGGGGCAGAGAGAGAGAGACACACACACAGAATCTGAAGCAGGCTCCAGGCTCTGATCTGTCAGCACAGAGCCCAACACAGGGCTTGAACTCACAAATTACTAGATCATGACCAGAACCGAAGTCAGACGCTTAACCACCTGAACCACACCACACCACTCTGTCATAAATTAATTAACCCATATAACCATATAAACATGGGTTTATTTCTGGACTCCTGTTCTATTGATCTGTGTGTCTGCTTTTATGCTAATACAATATTATTTTGATTACTATGGTTTTATTAACAGTTTTACATCAAGGAGCATGATACCTCTGGCTTTTTTCTCCTTTCTCAAGATTGCTTGGCTCTTTTGGATCTTTTGTGGGTCCATACAAATTTTAGAATTGTAAGCCTGTGGTTTTTTTGGGTTTTGTTTAATTTTTTATAATGTTTGTGTATTTTTTTTTTAATGTTTTTATTTATTTCTAGGAGAGAGAGAGAGACAGCATGAGCAGGGGAGGGTCAGAGAGAGAGGGAGTCACAGACTGAAACAGGCTCCAGGCTCTGAGCTGGCAGTCAGCACAGAGCCCGACGCGGGGCCCGAACCCACGAACCGCGAGATCATGACCTAAGCGAAAGTCGGACGCTTAACCGACTAAGCCACCCAGGCGCCCCTATAATGTTTGTGTATTTTTGAGAGAGAGAAAGAGCATGAGTTTGAGAGGGGCGGAGATAGAGGGAGACAGAATCCAAAGCAGGCTCCAGGCTCTGAGCTGTTAGCATAGAGCTTGAGGTGGGGCTCGAACTCACGAACCATGAAATCATGACCTAAGCTGAAGTCAAATGCTCAACTAACTGAGCCACCCAGGTGCCTCATAATGGCTAATGATTTTGAACATCTTTTCATGGGCTTGTTTGTGGTCTATATATCCTCTCCAATGAAATGTCTGTGCGTGTGCCTTACCCATTTTCTACACGGATCATTTGTTTTGTTTTTTATTGGCAAGTACTGAAAATTCTTCATTCTAGATTCTAGGACTTTGTTTTGAATATGTTGCTTGCATATATTTTCTTCCAGGATGTAGCTTGTCTTTTCATCCTCTTAATGAGTCTTTCACCAAGCAAAAGCTTTTAATTTGGATGAGATTCAGTTTACCAGTCTTTCCTTTTATGGATCATGCTTCTCGTATCAAATCCAGGAACTATTTCCTTAGCCTCAATTCCTGTTTTCCCTATAAATGTTGTCCTATAGTTTTTTAAAAAAGTAGCTTTATATGATACATTTAAGTCCATAATCCATTTGAAATTTTATTATCATTTTATTATTCAAATATAATGAATTAGTTTTAGTATTCAAATTATATTATTCAATTATATATATATTATTATATTATTATTATATTATTATAATATATTATTATATATATTATAATATATATTATTATATTATTATTATATATTATTATATTATTATAAAATATATATATTATTATTCAAATATAATGAATTGTATTAGTTTTGGGTGTACAATATAACAATTCAACAACTCTACATATTTATCAATACTCATTATGACAAGTATACTTTTCAAAAAATTTATCTTATTTATTTTGGATGGATCCCAACATAGGGATCCATCTCAGAAACCATGAGATCATGACCTGAGCCAAAATCAAGAGTCGAGCACTTAACTGACTGAGCTCCCCAGGCACCCCAAAGATTTTATTTTTAAGTAAACTCTGCACCCAACATGGGTCTCAAACCCACAATTCCAAGATCAAGAGTCATATGCTCTGTCAAACTGAACCAGCCAGGCACCCCAATAATAATACTTTTAATCTCCTCTACCTATTTCACCCATTTGCCACCCACCTCCCCTCTGGCAACCACCAGTTCTGTTTTTTGGTCTGTTTTTATGTTTTCTCCTTTTTTCTTTGTTCATTTGTTTTGTTTCTTAAATTCCACACATAAGTGAAATCATATGTCTTTCTTTGACATATCTCACTTAGGATTATACTCTCTAGATCCATCCACGTTGTTGCAAATGGCAAGATTTCATTATTATTTATGGCTGAATAATATTCCTCTGTGTGTGTGTGTAAAATTGACCGAATTTTATTGTTCTGCCGTCCTCAGGTTGTCTGATACTATTATCTGTCATCTTTACTCTACTATTGAGCCCATCCAACAAGTCTTTTTATTTGTTTTTTTTTTTTTGTTCTACAATTTCTATTTGGAAATTTTTATAACTTCTTTTATTAGCTGAGATTTTCTATTTGTTCATTTGCTTCAAGATAACTCATAATTGTTGAAGCATTTTTATGACAGCTACTTTGAAATCCTTATCAGGTAATTCTAACTTCTGATTCATCACAGTATTGGCATAATTTGATTATCTTTCTCACTTAAGGTGTAATTTTCATGGTTCTTCCTATAATGGGTAATTTTTATAGTATCTTGAACATTTTGTCTGGTATGTAAGGAACTCTGGATTCCATTTGGATCTTTTTATTATAGGAAGTAATTGCCCGATTTAAAGTTAACACATAGAATCTACGGCCATACCACCCTCAATGCATCCGATCTCATCTGAAGTTAACACATAGAGAACTGGGCGTGCTTGTGTGGGCTGTGGTTCCAATGATAATTTAATTTTCACAGCCCTTGTGGTATTATTTTGGTGCTTAGTTTGCTGGTGTCAGTTGAGTGACTACTGGTCCCTGCTATTGCTTCTTGAAGAAGCAGCAGGAATTTCCTTAGGCCAGGTTGCTAGATATCTCTCAGTGGGTGAAAATTGTAGTAGCTTCCCCACTACCGCTTTTGAGTGTCTTCATATCTAGGGCAAGAGAGGGCCTTGAACCTACAGAGGCCAAAGGTCTTCCTGGTATGGGCTATTACCATAGCTTGATCAATTCTGCATGATCTGTCCACTTGTTCCGGTACCTTTATACAAAGGAGAAATGTGTTAGACCTATGTGAACAAAGAGGCTTCCCATACAAGATGACTTTTGTAGCTTGCCTCCCCATTGCAGTAAACCTGAGTTTTGCTAGATGTGCTACTTGCTATTTGTTCTAAACACTTTTTAATGTTTATTTTTGCGAGAGAGGGAGAGAGATCAAGCAGGGGAGGGGCAGAGAGAGGTGGGTACAGAGGATCCAAAGCAGCCTTTGCACACTGACAGCAGTAAGCCTGATGTGGGGCTCGAACCTACAAACCATGAGATCATGACCTGAGTCAAAGTTGGATGTTCAACCAACTAAGCCCTCAGATGCCCCTGTCCTAAACATTTTAACAGTCTTTTGTCACTTCCTTCATTTCACTTAGTTTTGAGATTGTTGCTATTGATAGGCATCCTTGTCCGAATGTTTATTCTCTTTCAGTTTTTAATGTAGAAGGGTAATGAAATGTGGTGACTAACTACAAAGCTTGGGGAGTAGTTAAGTGCTTGAATCCACTGCCAGGTAAATATGTTTTTATTCTTTATTTTCTGTGTTTGGGAATAGTACAGTTATTATGTTTGGAGACTTTTGGAGCTTAATTTTATTTTCATTTTGGCACACCTGTTGTTTTGCCTACTGATTTTGGTCAAGGTACCTTGCCAGAGTTCAGCTCTCCTATGTAGATCATTTATCTCTTTTGCTCACAGACATCACTCCCAAGGAAATTTATCCTTCTTAATTCCTGGCTACAGAAGAAACCAAGACAGAACTCACCCTGTTGTTGCCTAGAAAAATAATGAATAATGCATAGCACATTCATATGTCTATATACAGAGACCACTGATGTTAACTTTCTGTGTAAAAGGTAGACAGTTTATAGATTATTAATTCATCTTCAGTCTAATTATCTAGTTTCTATAGGAGAGGCTAAGTCCCTCCCTGTTGAAAATAAGGGTACATTGGGGCACCTGAGTGGCTCAGTCAGTTAAGTGTCCAACTTTGGCTCAGGTCATGATCTTATGGTTCATGAGTTCGAGCCCCACATCAGGCTCTGTGGTGATAGCTCAGAGCCTGGAACCTGCTTTGGATTCTGTGTCTCCTACTCCCTCTCCACTTGAACTCTGTCTCTGTCTGTCTCTCAAAAATAAATAAACATTAAAAATATTTTTAAAAAGAGAAAACAAGGGCATGTTTCATACATGAATACTTCATAAAGGCTTGGTTCTTGTGCCTCCAAATGGTGAAATACAGAACAAACAGTTAATGCATTTTCTATAATCGCATATGAAAATAATCAAAATGTCTTGGTACAAGCTCATGACTTTGTACATAACACACAGATTAAATGTCAATATTTGATAAGTATCTATTTGCTAGTTAAAAGGGCTGCAATCTGTGAACAGGGTGAGGTATCACTCCCAAGATTATGTTATGTTGACCTTAAGCCAAGGTTGTCTAGGAGAGAGAGCCCAGTAATACTCACAGGTGCTCTTAAAAGCAGGAGCTTTTTTCCAGCTGGTTACAGAAAAGAAAATCAGAGAGACTTGAAACTTGAGGGGAATTCAATGTACCATTGCTAGCTTGAAGACCGAGGTTCTGTGTGAGTAGTAATGTAGGTGCTTAGGGGGCTGAGAGGCCCCCCAACAGCCAGCAATGAACCAGGGACCTCAGTCCCACAACTGCAAGGAAATGAATTCTGCCAACAACTTGAATGAGCTTGGAAGCAGATCTCTCTCAAAGACGGGCAGAGCTTCAGCTCAGATAAGTGGAACAAGCCTTTACCTCAGCATTGAGTTGGTGGCACAACTATTCTCTGAGGTTTGGGAGACTGAACCTGCATTCTCTTTTTGAGGATCCAAGGAAATGGTTGCATCTAATAAAATATCTTCCTTTGTCCCAAATTCCTTTAATCCCTTTCCCTTTCATACCAACAGAATCAACCAAAACCAGCCTGCTCAGAAGCCAGATGTCCACCCTCAAGAGCTCAGCTTGCAGTGAGAGGACAGACAACCTTTTCAATTCCAGCAGCTGGAACACTCCAAGTGACAGAGGCAAGGCAGAGAGAGTCTCTATATCAGGAAGCCCAGGCTGGCTTCCCTTTGCCCATTGTGTCTGTTCCTAAAAGAGCTTGGTGTAGATTCATTTTGGGGGTGGGGGGAACAAATCATTTTTTTTTTTAATGTTTTATTTATTTCTAGGAGAGAGAGAGACAGACAGCGTGAACAGGGGAGGGTCAGAGAGAGAGGGAGTCACAGACTGAAACAGGCTCCAGGCTCCGAGCTGGCAGTCAACACAGAGCCCGACGCGGGGCTCGAACCCACGAACCGTGAGATCATGACCTAAGCGAAAGTCAGACGCTTAACCGACTAAGCCACCCAGGCGCCCCGGGAACAAATCATTTTAAGTGGGTTGGGACTGATTCCTATTCAGGGACTCCTTGTAAATCAGGTCTACCTGCTGGAGTGAACTAAATTTTCTTATCCTAACTCACTCCCAAACACTCCTTCTTCTAGATGCTGCTGATTCAACTAGCTAATATTTCTTTTCATTTATAAATCCAAATTTAAAGGATATATAGTAATAATCCCAAATATTAATTTCAAAATTTGTACATACAACTAAACAGGATTTAATAGGGATTTTGGTTTTCCATACAGAGTGGAAGAACAACAAAGCAAACCATTAGAAACTGAAATGTCGATCAGGCTTCTTTTGTATAATTTGGAGGGAGTCTAATGAGGGCAACATTGAACAATCAATGCTTAATGGCATTCTCATTTAACATTTAAAAAATGTATTTTCTGGGGAATGAGAGAATGAATGTCTCATTCTTCCTGGAGAGAGATCTGAATGGATATGGGATGAAGTAGATAAGTAAAACAGTAGGGCCATTTGTAACTTTGCATTGGTCTTTAGTGTAGTTGTAAATGAATCTTACCTGAGAACCCACTAAGACAGATCAGTATTCTCTAAAATATGGTCCTTTTATTAGCCTTCAGTCACAACTGAACTCTGAGATAAGTACAATCCTTTTGCATTTTGATAAAAAAAAATATGTTAGGAAATTATAAAACCATTATTTCTCTTTCCACAGAAAGGAGGATCCTGTTGACAGATGAGTATCCAGATGACATATCGTTAGAAAGACTGAGTCAAGAAGAAAGCCAGGTTCATGGCCAAGAGTGAGTACTTTAATTTTCTAGGACAGTTGTGTTATGTTTTTGTTTATTGCAAACTTTAAGCATCATATTATTGTGCTCTTATTTCTGCAAGTATGTCTTCAGAAAACTGGCTCAAAACTCATGGCTTGGTTGCCAAGAAACTCACCATCATGGATGCCTTGTCACTGACGGCGGTTCCTCACACCCCCACCTATGTGCCCATTCTGGACAAGTATGTTGTTTCCAAGGTCTTTGATGAGGTAAGATTGATTTTCTGTATGTCCTTGCCTAAGGTGTTGTTCATTTCCAGTTCAAGTAAAAAGTCCTCTTTGGTCTTCTCCAGTTGTAATAGAAATGTATTTCAGCCATTGAGAAGAAAAGTGTTTGTAAAGATGGTAAAAAGGAGAGAGGAAAGCTCTTAAGCATTTTTGTTTTTAAGCTGAGAAGAAATTGGCCTTTTTCACGGCTGACTGCTTGTGGGTGGCAGTGTGGAGCTGCAGCAGTGTTTGAAGAGCGTTTTAGTCATGAGTCAAGAGTGAGCATCATCCAGGATCAAAGAATGGGGAGAATTTGTGAGAGATTATGTCCTTCCTTTGCTTACCTTCTCTTCCTAAATACAGTGCATCTTTTCCGTCATAAAAGTCTCCAAAAGAAAAGTCAGAGAGAGAAAGAGGGAAGGAGATTGAGAGAGACTGAGAGTGAGCCAGAGCAAAGAACCCTAAGAGAGTGACAGCCATGTCCTGGAAGGGGGAGCAAGCAGTAGGACATGGAAGGGTTAAACATGGAGGACAGCCATATAAATACTGCAAAGTTTCCCTTGAGTTGGGCAACTAGAAGGTCCTTCCTTGCCCTTAGCAAGAACAGATCCAGTGAAACAGCCAGATTGTTCAAGGATGAGGAACACACAAAAAACAAGGCTGTGAAGATCAAACCCCAGTGCTTCTGGACAAATACAGTGGCAACTAATGATTTAAATAGGAACATAACATTTAGTGCTTTATGGGCACTAAATGGAAATAGTATCCTTAAAAGATCTTATCTCATACTGAAATATTTATAGAAGAAATGCAGGAGGTTTGGAATTTGCTTCCAAATCATTGGGATGGTGGGAGTAGTTGAGGGAGGGGAAGAATAGATAAAACAAGATTGGCTGTGAGTTGATAACTGTTACATTTTCGTAAGAAGAATATTGAGTAAGGGGAAGCTCATTCTACTATTCTGTCTGCTTGCTTTTTTTTTTTTTACATAGTTTCAATTTTCCATCATAAAAATTTGAAAAAAGCAAAGGCAGGAAGGCTTTTTAAAAAGGCTTTATCTAATTGGTCTTGATGTATTTGCAAGAAGCAAAGGAATTGGTGAATTTTTTCTGTTAGTCACATGTAAGACATTATGCCTGTGGAGTTCAGCATGCATCCTGGTTTGACATGACCAGTGGTTTTTGCTCTGGAGGTTGTGTGTAATTTATGCTACATTCTTGATGACTGTGCCTCACGGTAACTGGTTCTGTCCCTGGCTGAGACCTTGTGACTGGCAGGTTCTATTTGTACCTCCAGTGAACTCTAGCCTGATTAGATAACAATGTATCACTTGAACTTGACTTCTTCCATAAGCAACAAAGAAACCAAACACTGATTTACTTCTAGGAAGTTTGGGGGCAGCTTCTCCTATTCTGTGCATTTATTTTATTAATATTCTTTTTTTATCTTAATGTTTATTAATTTTTTGAGAGAGAAAGAAGATAGAGTACAAGCAAGGGAGGGGCAGAGAAAGAGGGAGACACAGAATCTGAAGCAGGCTCCAGGCCCTGAGCTGTCAGCACAGAGCCTGATGCAGGGCTCAAACCCACAGACCGTGGGCTCATGACCTGAGCCAAAGTTTAACCAAACTGAGCCACCCAGGTGCCCCTCTTTTATTAATATTCTTGAATTTTATTAAATAAGATGTATTTAGTGAACTTACCTGAGAAGTAGAATTTTCTTGTGCTTACCATGTCTCCTTCTGAACTTCCCAATAACCTGAAATTTGGAAAAGTACATTTCTCAAAAAAAAATATGATAGGGCAGTGAAATATAGGCATAAAATCAAAGGAAGAAACCATGAGGGAAGGATTTATAGATCAAATACAGAAAAATATCATATTACATAAAAACATGTAAGCCAAATGAAGGCAGAGCTCAGAATAATATTTGTAACATATACAACAAAACATTATGGAGTAATGTCTTAAATATGTTTCTCTGTGTGCATCCATATAAGTCAGTGTGTGTGCGTGTGCACCTGAGTGCATAGAAATCAGTGTTTTGTTGTTCTGGATACACACACACATGCACATGTATTCATACCATAAAGGAATAAAAAAATGGTAAATACCTCAGTGGAAAATCCAGAGGCAGAGGGGAGTCAAAACCACATTCAAAAATATTTCTTACCGGTAACCAAATATATGTGTTTAGAAAAAATACAAATTGATAAACCATAAGACAACTCCCCTACCACCATCATCACATTTCTGAGGTTAAAAAACTGCTAATAAATGAATAAAAATACTGATAAACAATGATGGCAAAGATAGGATGAAATAGGAACTTTTATATCCTACTGCATATACTGGATTTATACTGGAGTATAAATTGGTATAGCCCTGGCAGTACACTCAGAGGTGTTAAGAGTATATAGTCTTTTCTCTAGTAAATCCATATGTAGATATTTCATAATTAGAAATACTGATACCTATATTCAAAGAATAGTTAGTTAGCACTGCCTTCTTTCTAACACTGAAGACCCTGAAAGCAACCTAAATATCTAAACAGCTATATCATGGAATGTCATACTTTCATTAAATGTCATGTTTCTAAAGAATAAGAAGTGACATGGGAAAATCTCTTAACATAATTCATGCTAAGTGATAAAATGCGGCACAAAGCTTCACATATAGTTTGTAAATTTAGTTACATGTAAATATGATGTAAGACATGGCACTCTTTCTCCCTCCTTTTCTCTTGTACCAAAATGTTAATAGTGCTTATCTGAGTCGTGAGATTATCAGAGATTTTGGGGGTTTGGTTTATGTACCTTCTAGTTTGTGTTGTAGTACTTTTAACTCTGAATACATATTAATGATATACTGACAAAAAAGTTGAGATAAACAGACCTATAATAAATGATAAAATGGTGAAATATAAAGGGAACTTAATTTTTTATTAAATTATTGTTTTACTTACTAAGTAACATGAAAACATTCTCAGTAGGAAATGACCATGCAGAAGTCTTGAAAGGAAAATGTGGAAGCTTCTCTCTCAGCTCTTCTCTTCTAGAAAAGAAACCTTCTGAGTAGTTTGGTGAATATCTTTCCAATTCTTTTTCTATGTGTAAACTCATATATGTACCTATATATACATAACATATATTACACACATATGCATAACAATTTTAGTAAACATAAATGAGGTGATACCATACGGATTTGCCATTTTTGTCTTTTATAAATTATCTGTTATTTTAGAAAAAAAAATTTTTTAAATTAAGGTCTTAGAGACCTTTACACATGTGTAGATACGGGTCTCATTCTTACTGGTTTCAAGGTTCTTCTTAACGTTACTTTAATTTCCTGTGTACAGCATAGTGATTTGACAGCTCTGTAAGTGATGCTCTGCTCAGCTGAAGTATAACACCATCTGTCAGCATCCAATGCTATTATAATACCATTGACTATATTCCCTATGCTGTACATTTCGTCTTGTTCTTTCCATTATTAATGGACATTTACAGTGTATCCTTCTTTTCCTTATCACAAATAATCCTGTAACAGATTTCCTTGCATATAGATTTTTGGGCACATATACAAATCTCTCTTTGGGATAGATTCTGTAAAGTAGCATTGCTGGACCCAAAGGGTACATACATTTAAAATTCTGACAGCTGAAACTAAATCACCCTTCAAATAAATTTTACATTTCTACTACTTATAGTGACAACCTTTTTCCTAAGAGGAACTCTGTGTAATATCTGTTAATAAACATTTGCTCCACAAGTGTAGAAATGCTTTGAAAACCCTGAAAATAGTATGCAGACATAAAATCTTATTCAACCTGTCCTCCTCACTGGCTCATACAATAAACATAGTAATTCATGTAATAATAATATACCTACTCTGAGACTGTTACAGAATTAAAAGAAGTAACACACATAATAGACCAAACTTAGTAGGCACTCAAATGTTGGCTTTTATTACAAAAATATTCAACAAACATTACATGCCTACTATATGCAGGCCCTGAACTGGTCTCTAGAATACAGCTAAACAAGACAGCCAATATTCTTAGCCAAATACAGCTTACCATCTCATGGAGGAAATAGCAATTAAAATAAGTTCTAGTTAAATGTGACAAGTGGTAAGTACAAAGCAAAGATACAGGAGAGACCCCTAACCCAATATCCATTGGCAAAGAAGGCTTTACACTTGGCTGTGAGAGTTCAGAGCCAGAGCAGAAAAAGAGTTATCGGATGATGAGTTGGAGAGGTTGGGAGGGATGTCCTAAGCAGTGAGAGAGCAGGTGGGGAAGTCTGAGGACCAAAGAGAGTTTGTCATTCCAAAGAAAGTTTGGTGATAAAACTCCTAAAGGAAGGGCCCTGATTAAGAGTTTCGAATGTCATCCTGAGGACGACCAGAGGGTTTCTAGCAGAAGAGAGAAAAGATCAAGTTCAGGCTTTAGCTGCAATATGCAGAAAAGTTGGAGAGGTTTGAGGCTGGGAAGGTGAGGGTTGGTCAGGAGGCAAGGCATGGGTGATTGTGACACAGGTGGCAACAATGGATCCAAGGCTATTGTTTCTTTTCTTTAATTAAAAAAAATTTTTTTTAAATTTTTATACAGAGATAAAAAGAGCGTGAGTTGGGGAGAGGGGCAGAGGGAGAGAGAGAGAATGTCAAGCAGACTCCATGCCCGGTGCAGAGCCTGATGCAGGGCTTGATCCCACAACCCTGAGATCATGACCTGAGCCAAAATCAACAGCTGGATGCTCAATGTACTGAACCATCCAGGCACTCCCAAGGCTATTTTTGAAGTCAGGTATGGAGGATTAAACCATGTGGCTCTGAGAAAGAGAAAAATATGGTGTGATTCCCAAGAAGGAAAAACTGGAAGAGTAGTGAGGGTTCTGTCCCCAACTTTAGGAGAACATTCTAGTCTTCCGACTCTAGAAAGCTAAGGGATGGTCAACATTTTTCAATCGCCTTCTACCACAGGCACTTGTGCTTGGTGTCTTTTGCAACAATGTAAATTCTCATCACAGACCTGTGAGTAAGTAGCACCCCACCCAGCATGCTTACCTTCTTCCATTTTTAATGATAAGAGCACATATCATGATGATGATAGAAATATACTGCAGTAAATTCCACTTTCACTCTCAAAGCACACTTACATCCTTTATTTTTCTCTGACTGGAAGAGACCCTCACTTATAAATAGAAAGAATCGGAAAACAATAATCTAAAAATACATCTCTCTTAGTGGGATATACAGCTTTTTGAGATTTGTACCTAACGTTTTCTGAAAAAGTAGACAAAAATGTAGAATGGGCCTGAAAAGGAAACATGAGTCTTAACCCACTTCATTAAGAATTTTAATTGCCTCTTACTCCTATGTTCTGTGCATGGTCACATCTGTCTGGGCTGAATTGTAAAACAGAGTGTTTGGCTTTGTCCCCAGCTCTTTGTTTCATTCATGACTTATGTGTGGGCTCTTTCTTCCTCTGGAACACAATGCTGTTTTAGTTTTCATGTTTCCTGGACCAGCATCAAATCTGTCACCTTGGAAATGAAGTATTGAGCAGAGAGGTTGCCCTAGCAACTCTTCATTACAAGATGCTAACTGGCACTTTTGGCTTCCAATGGACCAGATAATTTTACCTTAGCACCTTCAAAAAGATTAATTCTTCACCAAGTCATATACAGGATAAAGCTGTTTTAGTTATTTGACAGATCTAGAATTGAAAGATCTCTATGCCAGTTGCTTAAAAAAAACCAAATAATTTGGGAACATTAATCTGTATCATTGGAAACTTTACATCATCATCATCAACATCATGATGTCTTTAACAGCATCCCACCAAGGTTTTCCTGCTTTTCCCTAATCTGGGTTTATTAGGCACATAGCTCTGTGATCAGATATCCTAGACTTGCACACTAGCTCTGTCCTTTACTCCTGACAGCTCATGGCACAATCCTATTAATATAGTACATGATGAGGCCTCACACTACTGGGTGAGCATTTGATATCATCAAAGTATCTATCTAAAACTTAGAGCAACTTAGTGAAGTTAAGTCTTCATCTCATTGTTCAGCTGATGAAGTTAGGTACAAAGAGGTTAGGGATGCTGTGAAGGACAGGCATTTTGTTGCTTTCAAATGTAACAACATTGAACATAATGCAATTATGTATTGATAGAAAGTCTTATCTTAATTAAAAATTTAAAAGGACAGTCATTGCAAAAGCTATATATATATTCACTGTATCTAAAACTTAGAAAATAAAGATAAGTGAAAAAGAAGGAAACAGGGGCGCCTGGGTGGCTTAGTCGGTTAAGAGTCCAACTTTGGCTCAGGTCATGATCTCACAGTTTGTGAGTCCAAGCCCCACGTCAGGTTCTATGCTGACAGCTCAGAGCCTAGAGCCTGCTTCGGATTCTGTGTCTCCCTCTCTCTCTGCTCTGTCTAGCTCACTCTCTGTCTCTCTCAAAAATAAATAAAAACATTTAAAAAAAAAGGAAAGGAAAGGAAACAGTAGAGTCATATTTCCACCACTGATGAATCACTTGGTGGTTGTCAGACCAGGCCTTTTTATCTACATACGTACCCTTTGTTCTTTGTGTTTGTTTTACCAAAATGAGGTCAAACTGAATATACAGATTTGTGCCTTCATTTTTACTCAGCAGTCTACAGTGAACATTTTTCCAGGTCAACACATATTTATCTACTATACCAATTAAAATGCTCACTACATTGAAAAAAAAACCCCAACCTTTTATTGTCTAAAAGTTTAGTTGAAAAAATGTGAAACATAATCTACCCTGTAGTAAGTAACATATTGTCATGGGTTTATGAATGATCTTGTTGACATACTGCTTCTTTGCCAGTTAATTCTGTGGTCCTGCTTTCCTTTGTTCTTTAGAGACTGGAGATGTTCCAGTTTGAAAGCAGACGTTTAAGCTTCTACACTCAGCATTTTGTGCAACTGCGCTGTCTATAAAGCCACTGCGTCTGCGTTCAGAGTTACCCATGCAGGATTTGCACGGCTTTTGTGTTTTCATACACACATCCCGTCAGACCTTTCCTTGGCCAATGTGGCAGAAGCTCTGGGATATTTGTTGGAAGAACTGATTTAGTTGGGGAAAAAAAGGAATTAGTGAATTCAGTCAAGGTTGAACAATAAATATATAAACACACAGTTTATATGAGAAAATGAGAAACATACTGTTTTCTCATTTTCTAAATGTGAGATTGCTGCCAAACACAGAATGTTGTGGGAAGGAATTCTACCTGTAGTCCAACTTTAACAACTATAACTGTGCACACAGTTCTGTATTCTGCTTTCTTCACTTACCGTGTTATGAACTTATTCCCTTGAAATGACCATATTTGGATGAATTTTTAATGGTTGCACTAATATTTAATAGTATCAATTACTGCAGCTTGTTTAATTATTCCCCTCATTATTGCATAGTTTACTTGGAATTTTTTAAAATGTTTATATATTTTTCAATAAACTGTTTAAGGAAAAAAGATAAAATAATAATAAATTTTTAAAATTTTTTAAAAAATAAATGTTTATTTATTTTTCAGAGAGACAGACAGACAGAGCATGAGCAGGAGAGGGGCGGAGAGATAGGGAGACACAGAATCCGCAGCAGGCTCAAGGCTTTGAGCTGTCAGCACAGAGCCTGACATGGGGCTTGATCTCATGAACCATGAGGTCAGACAACTGGTCATGACCCTCTCCATGGTCATGAACCATGGATGCTCAGACACCTGAGCCACCCAGGTGCCCCTACTTGGAATTTTAAGAGTGCTTATTTACCTATATCTTTGTTATCACTTAAAAGCAATACATTAAAAAAATTTCCAGTTGCTCTGTGAAAATAGTATTTTGCTTTAATTTTCTATTCTCTTGTTTCAGAATAGTTTTCTTATGTAAGCTAAATCTCTCAAAATCTTCTTCACATTATTCATGTTTCTAGCAAGTATCTCTTTAAAAATAACAAGTTACATTTATCCTGTCCCTTAATTACTAAGAACTCAAATTTGGTGGAATCCAGACTTCATTATGTTTTATAATATAGATACACTTGAAATTTTTTGAGCCTTTGCCATTATTTTAATTATTTATAGTTTTAGTCTTTCAAATATTCAATAAATGGTTACTTTGTACATACATTATGGAGAAAACTAGTAGTTTTTTTAAAAGAAATAACTGAAGAATTTAATAAAGAGGAAAGCCATATAAGAAAACCTGCAGTTCAATGTATATATCTATACAGAGATTGAATGAGAAAATATGTGGAGTGTTTAGTGCTTGGCAGAGAGTAAAGGATAAACACTATTACCATTATTGACAATATTATTCTTTTTTGAATGTTAATTAATTTTTGAGAGAGAGAGCACAAGAGCGAGTGGGAGAGGGTCAGAGAGAGGGAGGGAGGCACAGAATCTGAAAGAGGCTCTAGGCTCTAAGTTGTCATCACAGAGCCTGACGTGGGGCTCAAACCCAAGGCCTGTGAGATCATGACCTGAGCTGAAGTTGGACACTTAACTGACTGAGCCATTGACAAAATTATTCTTAAGTACAGTGACTGCTTATGGGTTTTCTCTGGGCTAACAGTGGGAAAAATTCTAACAGAACTGGCCAAAATTGGCTGTCCATGAATTCCGGTGATTTCTTCTTTTTTTATGGTCAATGACTGACTCTCTCTCTCTCTGTCTCCTCCTTTCCCTCTCTCTCTGCCTCCCTCCCCACCCCCTGCCGCAGTCCAGTCTCTCTCTCTCTCTCTCTCCCATTCTCTCCCTTTCTCATAGTTAAAATTTTCTCACACAGGGTGTGATTCTTTTATTACCAATCTGGTAAGACTTCTTTTAGGTTACTCTCAGGAGAATTAAAGTAAGGCTCTCTTTTGTTGTCAAATATTATTCAAGGGGTTCTCTTGATTTGCATTATAAGGGATAATAAGTAAACCGTTTTCAAAGGTGGTGTGATCAGGTTTTATTCTCTTTCAAACAGATCTGTCAGTTTCTCTGTCCTCCCCACACATCCTTGCAGAAGCTGGGTGGCCATGGTTCTGATCCCTCAAGTGCTGTGAGAATGCTGCCCCTTATGACCTCATAGTCACACTGCAATTTGACATCATAAAGAGAATATCCCATGGGACCTCCATGTGACCACCATGTTGTAAAAACTAAGACCACAGAGTGAAGGTGTGGAGTATGACTTTGTCTTTCCCTCAATCTGCATGCAGAAAGGAATGAGAGTGGGTGCACACGAGCCAAATTTGAACTACTACCGCACTGAAGTACATGATGGCCATGCAAGGCATTAGATCCAAAACCACAAAAGAGGGAAGTAGAACATTAATATACATTATCATGCTGCTAAATATTTTGTGGTGTTGATCTGCAGTTTTGCTGTGTGTTGGCACTCTTGGAGAGCTATTTATAGACTTCTAAATGGGTAGTTTTTCCAGGGATGATAAAAATGTAAAGGTCTTTCATTTTGTTGAGATTGATTTCTTTTTCCTCTGAAAGTTTTTGTGATATGTAGCTCTATTTAGAGAGTTGTGGTTCTTTTGGGTTTTTTTGTTTCCCGTTTCTACAAGTTTCAGTCAGTGTTCAAAGTCTAGTGGACTCACCTTTTAACCCGCTGTTCTGGCCCCTTTCCTTTGACAAACGTTGTGCTGAATTCATGTGTCCAACAAGTAGTGAGGTTTGACTTCTCAGCCTCTTAACTTCATTTCTTCCTCTTTAGTTTTCTGAATATTTGCTTTTTATCTTGTTTGTTTTGGTCTTGATGTTTAAATTACAAAATTAATAGTCTTCCATTTCAATGTCTGTTTTTTCCAAGATTAATTTTATTCCTTAAAATATTCTTTTTCCCATCTGTTTCTTCTTATGGTATGTTTTTGTACTTTTGTATGACTGTTACTTTTTGAATAACCTCTAACCATTATTAATTTTAATTATAGTTAATATAAAGTCCAGATAGCTTATGAAATTAATTTCTTCTCAAGTAAATCGACATTCTGATTGTTGATTTTCTCAGTTATTATTTTTGCATATTTTCATTGTATATTTTGGAATTTTAGTACAGTGGCTCATTTTAACAAGATTTTTTTAAAACTGTTTTTTTTTTTTTCCTCTCTCTCCTTCTGTCTTGCAGTTGTCTAAATCCATCCCCTGACTCTCTTAATTGGCATTTAGAGCTCTTGTTCCACAGTGGTACTGGCATGGGATGGATTCAGAGGGTGGCTTGCTTTGGTTCTGGGTGGTGAGGCTACGTCAGCTCCCTCTCTCACTTGGCAGAGCCTTCTTCCAGGGGTGAGAGAGCCTCATACCAGCACTGGCTTCGGGCACTGACCCGCCTTGGGCCCTCACCCTATAGGATACCAGAGTCCCACTTGCTCACCAGGAACCATGTTTCCCTGCCCTTGCCATCTTTGGACACAGAGTCAACAAGTCCACGACTTCAGCGCTGCTCACTTATTCACGGTTCTGTTCACCTTTTCTGTCGAGAAATTTATCCACCGTGCATCTGGCCTTCTTTTTCTTTCCTTCTGTTCTATCCATTTTTTTCTTAATAACAACAATACAGTTTCTTTGTGATTTTGGATATAAGAAGGAACATAAAAGCATGAACTATATCATCTTGATTGAAAGTAGAAATTTACTTCTCAAAAGCAGTTCCCCACATTTTCAAAATGCCTACATGCTGCTTCTGGTTGGAATCATGTATAATTTTGAAACCATATTATAGCTTGGTATTCTGTTATTTAGACTTTCATATTAAGATATGAAATATACCTTTTTATGAACATATATTTATTCATTATGGCACACTATGTACCAAGCAGTGTTCTAGAGTAATAGGACTGGGGTAGTGACCTGAGTAACCTTGTAAATGTACTTAATATTCCTGAACTATACACTTAAAAATGGTTCAAATGGTAAATGTCATGTCATGTGTATTTTACCACAATAAAAATCATGAACTACAAAGAAAAAAAAAGGAACGGGGTAATGAATAAAACAAAATTTCTGCTCTGATGGAGTTTACATTCTAAGAAGATAGAGGTAATATGCAAACAGGTAAATATATAAATATAAAATATTATAGGTACTATTAAGATGGCACGGGATCATAGGCATCCCCAAACTCAGAAGCAAGCACCAAGTGCAGACAGAAAGACTAAAAAGGAGACTTCTCTTTCTGGTACTCCACTGTTCTTATAGAATATGATCACTAAGGCTTCTCTATTTGATATTTATAAGAATATCTTATAAATTGACAAGGAAAATGGTCAAAAGATGTTAACTGTAGTCAGATATTTTCAAGAAAAAATAAATGTAAAATAAATATATGAAAAAGATGTTTAATCCAAGTAGTAGTTGACAAAGTAGTAACAAGGAGAACCTTTTTCTTAAAAACTGCTCACTCTCATCAATTTGACAGGAGTTTATGAAGATAATACTTGATTCTGGCTAAGGTTTCCTGAAATAGTTGTTTTGTGTGTGGTGGTGGTGATTTCAAAAATACATAGTTTTGGGGCACCTGAGTGGTTCATTTGGTTAAGCATCTGACTCTTGATTTCAGCTCAGGTCATGATCTCACGGTTCGTGACTTATAGCCTTATGTCATGCTCTGCACTGACAGTGTAGAGCCTTGCTTGGGACTCTGTCTCCCTCTCTCTCCGCCCTTCTCCCACCCTTTCTCTCTCTCTCTCTAAAACAAACTGTATATATATATACATATATATATATATATATACATGTATATACACGTATACATATATATATATACATGTATATACACGTATACATATATATACACACACAGGTATATATATATACACACACACGTATATATACACACATGTATATATATATGCACACACACGTATATACACGTATACATATATATATTACACATATATAAATATATATATAGTTTTTAAATTGGAAGAAAAATGTTAGCAATGATATCTCTGATTCTTTATGATTTTCTGTATTCTCTAATTTTTCTATAATTATATTGATTTTATAGTCAGAAAAACATACTTTATGGCTGTGTAGATCCATTTTTGAAGATGTTAACCTATCAAATGACACTTTCCTTTGGTATTGGTGTGTAGGTGTTCCCTCTGGCACATGTGTGCAATGACACAAATAAGATGACATTAATTAACCCCCAAGGAGTCAAGCTCAATATCTACAAGCAAAATGTGGAGCAGGCAATTAAGAGCTATGAAAAGTGAGTATCATTCCTAGCTGTTCTTTAATGGCTGTGAGATTTGTTTGTTTTGGTTTGTTTTCTCTTGTTTTAGCTTAGATTTTACTTTTTAATTTTTAATTTATTTATCTTTTTTTAATGTTTATTTTTGAGAGAGAGAGCACACACGTGTGTGAGTGAGAGGGGGAGGGGTAGAGAGAGGAGACACAGAAGCTGAAGCAGGCTCCAGGCTCTGAGCTGTCAGCACAAGCCACCCACGTGCCCCTAGCTTAGATTTTTTAAAATCTAGAGTTTTTAAATAATTACTATTTAATAATTACTCATAAGGAAGATTAATAGTAGCATCCACAAACATACAAGCTTCCTATTTGCCAAGCACTGCAGTAAGTACATTAGCTGAATAAATCCAACAGAGTTTTAAAGAAACCATCTTCCCTCTCCAAAATCTATAGAAATCTCATGTTTTCATGAGATCTTTAAAGCTTTCCTGTTAGCAGAATGCAATTGATCATTTTCAACACCTAATGTTTTGTAAAGTGAATAAAAAAAACTTCACAATGACGAGATAATGGAGATAATATGTGTCTCCTTCTATATAAACCATTTCTTACCAAGCTCAAGAAGATGATCAAGTTGGCTCCAGTGAAAGTCATACTTGTAAATGTGTGTTAATGCTGAGATGGGGCCTCTTTTCACAAGGGCCAAAGCCTGGTCTCAGCCCTTACCTAGCTCCGTGGTCACCTCCCACCCCACTCCTAACGCTGTATTGATCCTTTGTGCATAGCACATAAGTTCTGAGGATGCCCAGCCTCTCTAGGCAGGCCTTTTCATGGTTCTAGAAGCTGTGCAGCTGGGTTTTCACTTACTGCTGTGTGAGTGGGAGAAATGAAATAAAGTACATGAAAGTTAATGTCGTGTCCTAGCCAGCATATGCTGGTCTGTTGTCATTTTGCGCTGTGCTAAGTGTGTGTTCTAAAGACGCATAAAGCCTGACTCCTGCCGCAATCCAGTCCAGAGGCTGGCCTTGCCCCACGGCGCCCTTCACGGGCCTCTCACTGGAGACTTCTCCTGCCCTCACATAAAAAGGAGGCCGGCTTACACGAGTTCCTCAGCTGCCTCCAGCCTTCTCAGGATTCTCTTGTCTGCCCTTCGTGTCTCTTGCAGGCAGCATGGACTATGCCAAGGCTCACTCTTCTCCATGAGCCTGAGGCTTTGCTCTGCAGATGTCCTTCTCCCCGCTGCACATGGGGGGCTGCCCCTTTTCTCTGCCTCTCCTGCTGTGCCCGGAAGGCCTTCCCTTGCCTCCCAGCAGTGCTGCCCTTCCTCCCGTTCCTCAGTTGGCCTCTGTCATTCTTGTCTTGCCTAAGCTCCGGTGGCCCTCCTCAGAGAGACCTTTCCCCGATGACTCCACCACCCACCCTGCATGCGGCCCTCAGCAGCCTGTCTCCCCCCTGCAAGGAGGTCAGCTTCCAAGGGCACGGGCGTAGCAGGCTTGCTCTCCTCCTTGTCCCCTCTCCCTTGTCTGTGTCACCATGTATGTATTTGGCTATTGGAATTTAATTTGAATTCGATCTAATTCACATTTAGTAATTAAAATTCATCAAATTTAGTAATTAAAATTCATCAAATTCAGTTATTCAAAATTCAGTTATATCATAATTATAATACAATAATATTCACATTATAATTGAATTTGCTTGACTCAGTCAAATATTTGAGTTCTAGAATTCCCTGGTCTGTGAAAGCCTGGTGCAGGGCCACCAAGCTAGGGCTTTGAAGTCCCAATTCTGGTCTCATTCTTGGTTCTGACATCTAATTGGCAGGTCAAGTAACAGTTGCTGGGTTCAGATGCCTTATTTATAAAATATACCTCACAGGATAGTTGTGAGGGTTATGTAAATTATATATAAAGAACAATTAATGTTAATACTTCTTCCTTTCATTCCCTGAATCTGTTGATCCTAAAATAACCATAAATACACTGAGTATAATAGTCACACATCTCCTCCCCCTGCGTTGACCCTTTCTCTTTCTAGAAAGCAAGGATCCCTCCTTCCCTAATAGCAAAACCAAAATACAGACATAGTGATTTATCCCACTCTTATTTCCAATGAGTGAATCTGGAAAATCCTTTCAGTACCCTTAGAGAAATGTTATACTGTATAGTTATTAATAATAACATTAATTTTAATGTGATTAATATTTAAAATTCAATATCATTGGGTTAATATGTGATATTAATGTGATATTTACATTAAATGAATTATTTGATATTATTATTTAATAATATTAATACTAGCATTAATATTACACAGATACAGAATAAAACTTCCTGGTTCTTCACATTCAATAGTATTTAAGAATTTTATTGTCATAAGTGTCAATTCCCTTTTCCATCTTGTGTCGCCTTTCTAAAGATACACATAATATGAAAAGTGATTAAGGAAACTTGGCTTACTCCTACCCCTTCGCAATATAACATTTCTAAGGAGTTTCCCTTCACCAGTAAGCCTAGTAGGGTTATATTTTAACCCTAAATTTGCATTATTAGCGATGACCAGACAATTGGGAGGCTCATAGCCCTTTGGCCAAAATAGTGACATAAACTAGCTATTTTGGTCACACTTAGTGGCTGTGTGTGGGAGTCCTTCTGTTTCAATAGATTAAGAATTGAGGGGTGCCTGGGTAGCTCAGTTGGTTAAGCGTCCAACTTCAGCTAAGGTCATGATCTAGCGGTTCATGAGTTCAGAGCCTGCATCGGGCTCTGTGCTCACAGCTCAGAGCCTGGAGCCTGCTTCAGGTTCTGTGTCTCCCTCTCTCTCTGCCCCTCCCCCACTCGTACTCTGTGTCTCTCTCAAAAATAAATAAGCATTAAAAAAATTTTTTTTTAAATTGAGATAGCAAGTTTTACTTCATGTGTCTGGATATAAACTTTGTAGGAAAATTGCCAGGGCTAGCTGGTTTCTGGGGTGATTTTTCTGCAGCTTTTTGATTTTGAGTATAAGGTCAAGGTTGTGGCCCTCAGACCCCACAGGAGAAGCATCAGTTCTAACCCATCTGTGGGACCATGCTTAGTAGCCTCTGCCTAAGACGTCCAAAATGCTCTGCCTGGTGGTTAGACTTCTGAAGTGTCCTTAGGTACAAGTTGGTCTGCAGATGAGTCATTTCTTGCCACAAGGTGATTTGTCAACTAGAGACATAGAGACCTAGTGAATGCAAGACCTCAACCAAGTTTCACTCTCCTAAAACAAAAAGAGTGGAAAACTGTAGTTAGTAAAATCCCTGAATGAAGGGGCTGGACCAGTGTCAGAAAGGTCCTCATGTCTGTGCCCTCCAGGCACCTCACAGGGACAGCCCTCATCCCACACCCTAAATGGCTTTCCCACCATCACCTGGCTGGTCAGTGGAGCCACGATTGACACACATTTAGTTGCCCTCAATTCACACCCACATACTTTTTTTTCTGCCCTGTGTGCTTTGAAGTATTTCAGTATAGAAGGAAAATAGGGGGGAAAGCAGAGGTTATATAAACGTGCTCTTAGAGAAGTATTTTCGAAAGGATTGATTTAAAATTGGCAGGATGTGCTCGCTAATTGGGCCCACATTCACTAAGGGTTTCTCATTTCTCAGTTCACAAGCCTCACCCATCTTCAGAACCTGGAGGCAATAATCACAGTTATTCCTGGTCACTTTATATGTACATCTCTATCCTCCCAGCACCAAAGTAGGTACTGTTATCCTTGTTTCAGCAATAAGAAAATAGAATTTCAAAAAGTTATGTAACACAGGATCACACAGCAGCAAAGTAGAGGAACTAAGATTTGAACCCAGAGCCATGTAGCTCCAAAGCCCTTGTCCTCACTCCCAGCCTCCCTACCACACTGCCTCCACTCTCAAGGTCTAGATTTAAGGGGATTTTTAAATGAAGTTCTGTTTGGGGCACCTGGGTGGCTCAGTTGGTTAAGCATCCAACTTCAGCTCAGGTCATGATCTCATGGTTTGTGGGTTCAAGCCCCGCATTGGGCTCTGTGCTGATAGCTCAGAGCCTGGAGCCTGCTTCGGATTCTGTGTCTCCCCCTCTCTCTCTGCCCCTCTCCTGCTCACGCTGTCTCTCTCAGAAATAAATAAAACATTAAAGAAAAATTTAAATGAAGTTCTGTTTTTGTTTTTGTTTTCAGAGAAGCATACACATACAAACCAAAAATGCATCCTCTGAGTCCTTTGAACAAATCTTAGAAGCCCTCTTACCAATACACGAACCATATAATTAAAGAAACCTAATTTCCAAATAGGCCCCCAAAGAACCAGAAACATCCAAGCGAGACAGACGAACTGAGCTGGCTTACTTCCCGCTTCCTGACTGTTTGTATCACTTACAGAGCATCTACCCGCCTCAGACAGGTTCTCTGTTCTGTGCACACACTGGCTCACCGAGCCCTCACAGCAACTCTGGGAGGAAGGTACCATTATTATCCACATTCTGCAGAGAAGTTGGCTGCTGGCCCAAAGGCTCGCAGCTAATAAGAGGAGAAGCCAACTGAACTTTGGGCCCAGGCAGTCTGGCTCCAGAGCCTGTGCTGTTCACCACACGCCAGACCCCCTTTCCCGTGGTCTCATCAGGCTCATGAAGGGAAATCAGGCAGGGTGACACCACCCAGAGTGTTCTCAGAGCACTGTGCTGCTGACGCTGGGTCCAGTGGTTAGAGAATGCCTCCTGGAGGCGGGCAGGATTCTCCCACCTCATTTTATTGAAGCTTTTGTGTTTCATGGAGCCCCAGCTCACTGCCCCTGGAGCCAGCATTTTTTACCCTGCACTTCAGGAGGCCTGCTTTGAGTAATGATGTAGTGGCACAGAATTAGGGGTACAGGATGGGGCTGGCACCTCTGAAAGAAGCGCCATGATTTGTAACAAGAACAGAAGCTGTGACTACCCCCTAGAAACCACTGGTGTCCGCCTCCTCCTTTGCTGCTGTGTTGATGTTGCCTCTCCACAACATATTCAGGGATGAGCTTCAGAAAGTCTCACCACTGCGCTGCCCACCAGCTGTGATGAATGAGCAGGACACCTCATCTGCTTGCCCCTCCCAGTGGCCTCATTTGGAAAACAAGTTGGTCAGGCGGGTTGACCTCCAAAATGTGTACTGATCCTATTATTTATGACCCCCTTAACCCCCTTTGCTCTGAAAATCAAGGTAAAAGAATATGTATAGAAAATAAACTAAGAGCAGTTATACTTTTCCATAAGAAGAAAAAAACCAGGTGTTTAGACACCTCTTTGTGCCAAGAAAATGACAGCCATTTTGCTTACTGCCATTTCTTAGCCTGGGTTTTACCTGAGTGGAGACCTGTGCCTTCCTTTAGTATTTAACACAATTGCTACAGAGCCATGAGGCTTCTGCAGTGATGCCAAGGGAGGGAGATACTCACATCCAGTATCTTTAAGCAAATGGCAGTGGCACGGTCCAGCAGGAGCGTCACTTGGCTTGGGCTCTTCCTGCTGTGCCCTTCAGAGCCTGGGGTCAGCCTTTTGCCAGGAAATGAAAGTAGTGTTACTAACTAATCGCTGATTTTTTTAAACAGGCGCTTGAATAAAATTGTTTGGAGAGCATTATCTCAAGAGGAAAAAGAAAAGTAAGCCAGTTCCTCTTTACTTTTTTTTTTTTTTTTTGGTGAAATTTATATAACCCACTTAACTGTTTTAAAGTGTACAGTTCAATGGTATTTATTCAAAATGTTGTGCAAACCACCCCCTCCCTGATCACCTCAGAAGAAACACCTTGTACCCATTATGTAATCCTTCCCCGAACCTCTCTCCCCCTCTGGTAACCACTAGTCTGCTTTCTGTCACTGTGCCTTTGCCTGTTCTGGGTAGATCATAAGAAAGGTTTCATACAACATGTGACATTTTGTGTCTGGCTTCTTTCACTCAGTTTTGTAAAAACGATGTTTTCAAGTTGCAGCATGCATAATATTTAATTCCTTTTTATGCCTCTGTATTGATTCATGATGTGTATAACAGCTTGTTTATCCATTCTCCCATTGGTGACTGCGTGGTTTCCACTTTGGGGCTACTAAGAATAAGCATGCCATATGCATTCATGTAGAAGTTGCTGTGTGGTTTGCATTTCTCTTGGGAACATATCTATGGGTGAATTTGCTGGGTCACAGGGTAATTCTATGTTTAACTTTTTGAGGAGCCACCAAACTTCTTCACAGCAGCCACACTGTTTTACATTCTTTTTTAATATTTATTTTTATATTTATTTTATTTTTTTAAATGTTTTTTACTTATTTCTCAGAGAGAGAGACACACACACACACAGAGTGAGCAGGGGAGGGTCAGAAAGAGAGGGAGACACAGAATCTGAAAGAGGCTCCAGGCTCTGAGCTAGCTGTCAGCACAGAGCCTGATGCAGGGCTCGAACCCATGAACCGTGAGATCATGACTTGAGCCAAAGTTGGACGCTTAACCGACACGTGTGTGTGTGTGTGTGTGTGTGTGTGTGTGTGTCTGTATAACTAAAGCCAACCTATCCTGGTGGCCTGGTGGGTGTGAAGTGATAACTCATTGCGGTATCATTTGCATCCTCTTAATGATCAGAAATGTTGTTTTTAATTTTTAAAAATATGTATCTATTTTTGAGAGATAGAGAGAGAAAGAGCATGAGAGGGGGAGGGGGGAAAGAGAGAGAGGAAGACACAGGATCTGAAGCAGGCTCCAGGCTCCAAGCTGTCAGCACAGAGACAGATGCGGGGCTCCAACCCACAAGCTGTGAGATCATGATCCAAGCTGAAGTCAGACACTCAACCAACTGAGCTACCCAGGTGCCCCAAATGATCAGTAATGTTAACTATCCTTTCACATGCTTATTGGCTATGAGTGTATCTTCTTTGGAGAAATGCTATTCAAGGTCTTTGCTCATTTTTAATTGGATTATTTTATCATTGTTGATGAGGTGTATATAAAAAATTGTTGATTTTTTATATATTCTGGATTTTAACCACTTATCAGATAGATGATTTTCTTTTTTCTTTTTTTTAAAGTTTATTTATTTATTTTGAGAGAGAGAAAGAGTGAGAAGAGGAGGGGCAGAGAGAGAAGGAGAGAGGGGATCCCAAGTAGGCTCTGCAATGCCAGCCCAGAGCCCAACACCGGCTCTATCTCACCATCATGAGAACATAACCTGAACTGAAACCAAGAGTTGGATACTCAACTGACTGAGCCACCCAGGCACCCCTCTGATAGATGATTTTCAGATACTTTCTTTCATTCTAAAAGTTGCCTTTATACTCTCTTGATAATTTCCTTTGATGTGTTATTTTTAAGTTTGATGTAGTTACATTTGTCGATGTTTGCATTTGTGTCTGTGCTTTGGGTGTTCTATCCAAGAAGTCATTGCCAAATCCAATGTCATGAAGCTTTCCCCCAATTTACTATTTATATATTTTTTTGGAGTTTTATAGTTTTTGGTCTTCTGTTTAGGTCTTTAATCAATTTTGTTATGAGTTAATTTTTATGTATGTTTTATATTAAGGGCGCCAACTTCATTCTTTTGCATGTGGATATCCAGTTTACCCAGAATCATTTGTCAAAGGGACTGTCCTTTCCTCCATGGTGAGGTCATGGCACCTTTGATGAAGATCATTTGACCATATACATATACACAGGAATTTATTTCTAGACTCTTTATTCTGTTCCACTGATCACGTTTGTCTTTATATCAGTACCACAGCCTTTTGATTATTGTAGCTTTGTGTAATATGTCCTGAAATCAAGAAATGTGAGGCCTTCAACTTGGTTCTTTTTCGAGATTGTTGGGCTGTTTGGAGTCCCTTGCGGTTGAGGTTTCCTGAATTAGGATGATTTTTTTTCTACTTCTGCAAAACATGCCATTGAGATTTTGATTGGGATTGCATTGAATTTGTAGATTAATTTGAGTAGTATAGATATTTTAACAGTATTAAGTCTTCTAACTCATGAACACAGCATGTCTTTCCCATTTATTTGCATCTATTTAATGTTTTTTGCCATGATGTTTTATAGTTTACAGTTTACAAATCTTTTACATCGTTGATTAATTTTATTTGTAAGTATCTTACTCTTTTTGATGCTGTTTTAAATGGGATTATTGTCTGAATTACCTTTTTGGATTATGCATTCATAGGGTATAGAAATACAACTGATTTTTCTGTGTTGATATTTTATTCTTCTACTTTGTTGAATTTATTTGTTCTAACAATATTTTTATGGGATCTTTAGGGGTTTCTACATATAAAATTGTGTCATCTGTGAACAGATATAATTTTACTTCTTTCCAGTTTGGATTTTTTAAATATCTTTTTCTTGCCCAATTTCTCTGGATAGGACTTTCAGTACTTTGCTTAACAAAAATACTAAGAGTGGACATTCTTGCTTTGTTCTGATTAAGAGGAAAAGCTTCCAGTTATTGACTATTGAGGATGATGTGGGCTGTGGGCTTTTCATATGAGGCCTTTCTTATGTTGAGGTAGCTTCCTGCTATTCTGGTTTATTGAGTGTCGTTTTTTTCCCCCATGAAAGGGTGTTGAATTTTGCCACATGATTCTTCCACATCACTTGAGATGATCAAGTGGTTTTTTTCCTTCATTGTTAATATGATGTTTCACATCAATTTTCATATAGAATCATTCTTGCATTCCAGGAATAAATCTCACTTTTAATGGTGTATAATCCTTTTAATAGGCTGTTAAATTTGTTTGCTAGTATTTTGTTGAGGATTCTTGCATTAGTGTTCATAAGGGATATTGATCTGTAGTTTTCTTGTAGTATTTTTGTCTGGCTTTGGTATGGGGAAATGCTGGCCTTGTAGAATGTGTCTGGAAACACTCCCTCTTCTGCAGTTTTGGAAGTATTTGAAGAAGATTGGTGTTAATTTTAAATGTTTGGTAGGATTCTTCACTGCAGCCATTTGGTACTGAGCTTATATTTATTTGTTGGAAGGTATTTATAAATTTTGTTATTTTGGTTTCATTTTCATGTATCTCAAGATATTTTCTAATCTCCCTTGTGATTTCTTTTTTGACCCATTGACTCTTTAAGAGTGTGGTATTTAATTTCCACATATTTCTTGACTTTCCAATTTTCCATCTGCTTTTGATTTCTAATTTTGTGCCATTGTGATTAGGGAAGATATTCTTTTATGATTTCAATTCTGAGAACTTTTCTTTTTTACTGTTTATTTATTTTTGAGGGAGAAAGAGAGAGAAAGAGAGTGCAAGCAGGGGAGGGGCAGTGAGAGAGGGATACACAGAATCCGAAGCAGGCCCCAGGCTCTGAGCCTGATGTAGGGCTCAAACTCATGAACCACGAGATCATGACCTGAGCTGAAGTCCGACACTTAACCAACTGAGCCACCCAGGTGCCCCGTCGATTTTGAAAACTTTAAACACTTAGTTTGTGGTCTAACATGTAGTCTGTTCCAGGGAATGTTTCATGTGCACATTTGAAGAATATGTATCCTGCTGTTGGTTAGTGGTGTGTTCTGTACATACGTATTAGACCCAGTTGGTCTATGGTATTGTTCAAGCTTCTGTTTCCTTATTGACCATTTGTCTGGTTGTTCTATCTACAGTGGAAAGTGGCGATTGAAATCTCTTACTTTTATTATGTTGATATCTATTTCTCTCTTCAATTCTGTCCATATTCGCTTCATATATTTGAGAGCTCTGACACTGGTGCATATGTATTTATAATAGTCATATCTTCCTGGTGGATTGACCCATTTATCATTATATACTATCCTTCTTTGTCTCTTGTAACAATTTATGACTTAAAGTAGTAATAATTTGCTGATTTTTTTCTTCTGCTTGATCAAGTCTGCTTCTAAACTTCCCTAGAGATTTTTTCATCTCAGCTATCATATTCTTCAGATCCAGAATTTCAGTTTGGTTCTTTTTTATAGTTTAAATATTTTTGTTGATATTCTTACTTTGTTCATGCACCATTTTCCTGATCTTATATAGTTTGTGTTCTCTTCGAGCTCATTGAAATCTTTAGGACAGTTGTTTTGAATTCTTTGTCACATCATTTATAGATCTCCATTTCTTTAGGGAAGATTTCTGAAGACTTACTTTGTTCCTTTGATTGGGCCACCCTTCCCTGTTTCTTTGTGTGCCTTAGAATCTTTAGTGGAGATCTGAGTATTTGAAAAAAAGACACCTCTCCAGTTCTTTCTAGATTACCTTCTTATGGGAAATGACCATCACCAGTCATCTGGGCTAGAGATTCTGGAGATCTTTCAAACCTTTTCTGGGGGATGTCTTCTCCAGGCTTGTGTGTGAAATTTCTGTCAAATAGGCTTACCCCTTCCTTCTCAGAAGCCCATAATCTCTTGCTCCCCCTGGTGTCTGTTTTTGGTATTGCAATGTTGCTGGTGCTGGAACAAGCCAAGGATCACTCCTCTTTTTTCTTAAGCTACCCCTGACAGGTATCCAGAGTCTATCACCATTCCCATCAGTGCTCTGAGCCAGATGAGATGAAAACTAGTCCCTTGGGAAGCCCCTCAAAACTCCAGAATGTTGGATGCATGTTCCAATCCTCCTTCCCTCCCAAGAGGGAAGCCACAACTTAGGAGTTGTCTCCCATTTGGGCTGCCCTATTGCCAGGGAAGCAGGGGTACTAGGGAGGCAAAATGCAAAACCTTTTCCATCACTTTAATCCACTATTCTTCTTGGCTTTGTGTTCATCTGGAGTGCTATAACCTCTTAACTGGTTTCTAGAATTCTTACAAAGGGAATTTGGTCCATATATTGATTAGTCAGTATCTCCTGGTTGGGGATAGGGGGTGTGAATGGGAGCCTAGGGGTTCTTGTTCTACCATCTTGCTGACATCACTCCAATTTAGATTTTTTAATAAGACTTTTTCTGTTATCTGGAGACAGGTTTGCTTGTGGATTGAGGCCTGTGACTGGGCTGGGTTTAAATTATACTCTTTCAATACCCTAAATCTAAAGGAAGTGACACTTTCAGCAGTAAGAAAATGATAATTATGAAATGCCTTCAACTCTCTGCTGCTCCCTCCCTTTCCTCCTCCTACTCGCCTGCCTCTCTCCCTCTTCTCCCTTCTTTCTTTCTCTCCCCCTCCAGGCATGTCTGATGCAGCAGAAGCTGGACTGGAAGTAGAATCCATCACACCACGCTGGCTTCCCCCTGGAGTCTCACAGCCTGTATTCATCAGTACATAGAATGTTTGCCTTCTGTTCTTTGTGTACCAAAACAATGAAGCCAGAAAGTTTAGGCCTATTTAGGCTTATAAAAGGAGAGGAGATCAAAATAGCTAGAGTGAGCTGGTACAAGAATTACGGCACTGAGGCAAATATTTGGCTTATGTTTTGCTTCCCTTCCCTTTGCTTTGCTGTGTTCCCAGAGTTACTGCTGGGCATAGTATGTGAAATCTCTTTGAGGCTCATTTTTGATCCTGCCAAGTGTTAGGCCTAGGGAGAAAGGAATGAGTTCCAAACATGCTGAAAAAATTGAAAATAAAGCTATATGTGTAAAACTTCTTTAACGTCAGATAATCAGACTAGGTGGTAGGGAAGAGTGCCTATCGTAATTCAGAGATGGTCATTGTTAACTCATGCAAACCACCACAGTCCTGATGGACCAGAGGGTGTGTCATGAGTCTGTCGACTGATACCTGACATCTGTCTGAGAGATGGTTCTCGGGGGAGGTTTTCCTGAAAAATATCTTTCCATGTTTTTTTCCATTATGATCACTTTCTTTGTTTCATTTTTCTCCCCTTTTTTTTTTCTTTTTAGGCTAGATGCATACAAGCCAATGCGGTACCTGGAAAACAAGGCAGCTTTAAACAGGGCATTAGAACGGCTGAATTGGCCCATTTCACTGAAGGAGCTGTCGATGCTCGAAAATGAAATCCTAGCTGGGAAAATGTATATCCAACAGGCCATGGAACTCCAGGAGGCCGCCAAGAAGGAGAATTATGTGAACAAGACACCAGGAGAGGTTGGTGCCATGGAGGTGTCGGTATGTCCTCCCTCCCTCCTGTCCCAAGTCATTCCTACCTCCCCCCTCCCCCACCCGCCCCAAACCAATTTCTAAAAGAGTTAGAGCCAACCCATTAAGGTGTCAGGACTTCTTTCAACAGAAAGGAAATGCCATTCAATTTCACTATGGCCTTTTTTTTTTTTTAAACAACACATCTTTTAATTAAAAAACAAAACTAAACTGAAGTATAGTGATCAAAGGCCTGGACTTTGATATGAGCCAGACCAGGGTCCAGCCTCAGATCTGCCACCTAATCCCTATGTTATCTTGGCCAGTTACTCCATGTGAATCTCAGGTCTTTTTATCTGTAAAATAGGAATATTACTAGTATCTGACTCATAAGGTTTTTATGAGAGTAAAATGACTTTTTACAGTACTTGAGGGGCACCTGGGTGGCTCAGATGGTTAAGTTTTCCAACTTCGGCTCAGGTCACAATCTCACAGTTCGTGAGTTTGAGCCCCACATCAGGCTCTGTCCTGATAGCTCAGAGCCTGGAGCCTGCTTCAGATTCTGTGTCTCCCTCTCTCTCTGCCCCTCCCCTGCTCATGCTATCTTTCTCTCTCTCTCTCTCTCAAAAAATAAAAGTAAAACATTAAAAAAAGTTAAAATACTTCATACTGAAAGTCCCCCCCCATAAGTGTTAGTAATTATTACTAATAAAGTTTTCAAAAAGAAAAAAAATAATTTCTAATCTGACTGCCTTATTATTACCACTTTGGATCGCTTAGTTTTAGCTTTCTTTTCCTCCTTGAATAAATTTTTTACATAGAACCAATCATAGTCTCCATAATCATTTCATATTCTGATTTTTTCTTTAAACTTTTTTTTTTAATATTTTTTATTTATTTCTAGGAGAGAGAGAGAGAGAGACAGCGTGAGCAGGGGAGGGTCAGAGAGAGAGGGAGTCACAGACTGAAACAGGCTCCAGGCTCCGAGCTGGCAGTCAGCACAGAGCCCGATGCGGGGCTCGAACCCACGAACCGCGAGATCATGACCTAAGCGAAAGTCGGACGCTCAACCAACTAAGCCACCCAGGCGCCCCAGATTTTTTCTTTAATTAAAGTATAGGTGATACATGACATTATATTAGTTTCAAGTGTACAGTATAGTCCTTTGACAATTTAGTATGTTATACTCTGCTCACCACAATGTAGCTACCCTCTGTCACCATAACACTATTACAGTAACATTGACTATATTCCCTATGCTGTACATTTCATCCCCAGGACCGATTCATTCCATAACTGGAAGCCTATACCTCCTACTCCCCTTTACCCTTTTTGTCCATCCCCCTAACCCCTTACTCTTTGGCAATCATCAGTTTATTCTCTGTATTTATGGGTCTGTTTCTTCTTTTTGTTTGTTTGTTTTGTTTTTTAGATTACACATATAAGTGAAATCATATGGTATTTGTCTTTCTGTATCTGACTTATTTCACTCAGCATAATACCCTCTAGGTCCATCCATGTTGTCACAGATGACAAGATCTCATCCTTTTATGGCTGAGTAATATTCCATTGTATATATATGCCACATCTTCTTTATCCATTCATCTATCAGTGGACCCTTGGGTTGCTTCCACATCTTCACTACTGTAAATAATGTTGCAATAAGCATAGGGGTAAGTTACCCTTTTGAATGAGTATTTTCATTTTCTTTGGGTAAATACCCAGTAGTGGAATTACTGGATCATATGGTAATTCTATTTTTTAATTTTTTAGAAACTTCCATACTATTTTCCATAATAGCTACATCAATTTACATTCCTACCAAAAGTGCATAAGAGTTCCTTTTTCTCCACATCCTCACCAACACTTGTTATTTCTTGTCTTTTTGATACTAGCCATTCTCACTGGTGTGAGATACTATCTCCTCATGGTTTGAGTTTGCATTTCCCTGATGATGAGTGATATAGAGCATCCTTTCGTGTGTCTGTTGGCCATCTGTATGTCTTCTCTGAAGAAAATATTCTGCTTTTTAAGTTGGCATTATCTCATATAGTTTCTCTGTGTTTTGTGAATCTCAAATTGACTTCTTGTGACTACGTGATATTTCGTGTATGTATTATATGATGATTTTTTAAATTCTTCACTGAATATTAGACATTTGGGATATTTTACAGTTTTCTCTTTCATACATCTTAATGGCTTCCATGGTGTATTTAGTTTATTTTGTTAGGACAGATTCTTAGGAGTGGAATCCTTGGTTCAAAAGATATGAATATTTTGGGACTCTAAATATGTTTTGCCAATATAACACCTCCTTTCTGACTGTGCATGGGTGTGTGTAGACCTGGAATAGATCATCTGAAATCTTATTAAATTCTGTATACTCTTTGTATATTGTGATATCTATATATTCACTAATAGATATACCATCAAAGAACTGACCTTTGAGACTCATCCGTTTTGGATTTAGTTTTTGCTAAGTGATACTGGCTTTCCTTGACTTAAAATTTAAAAAAAAATTTTTTTTAATTAGAGAGAGGGTGAGTATGGGAGAGAGGCAGAAGGAGAAAGAGAGAATCTTAAGCAGGGGCAGAAGGAGAGAGATAATCAATGCAGGGCTCGATCCCATGACTCTGGGATCATAACCTGAGCCAAATTCAGAAGTTGGATGCTCAACCAACTGAACTACAGAGGCTCCCCCGGATTTCCTTGATTTTAAAGTTTTATCACAAAACATCTTATGCCTATTAATGTTATTCAAACAAAGTGACTTCCCCAAAGAATTATTTAGTATTCCCTTGGGAGGCACCATCTGAGGCCTTGAAACATATGGCTGTCTTTTGGCCCTCCTCACTGGATGTCCTGTGGGCACCCAAGAGTTAAGAAAACAAAGTGAATTAACTCTCTATCCCTGAAAATCTGCTCTTGCTACGTCCATTGTTAAAGTTTCTACTGAGAAGTTGAAAAGTCATACAGAATGATGTCTCTAAGCCATTTGATTTGGCAAGTACAAGTTCTTTGTACTCTTGGCATGACTCTCAGCAATGGGATAGTTTGTATAGTATTTTCTTATAATGATATTTCTCCTCACCATGTGTGATGTATTATGAGATGTTTTTATTCTATTTCTGCCATGCTCCACTAGTTTGACTTCATAATCCACTAACAGGTCTCGAGCTCCTCTTGTGAAAAACATTGGTTGGGAACAAAGCTCAAGATGGCAAGGGCTTGTGAGACCCTGCAGTGAAAATTCACCACAGATGAAAGTCATTTTCACTGATTCATGTATAAATATAGCCTGATCATAAATTCTTTCAGCAAAGGTCAAAGATTCTAATCAACAATTGTAAATTAGGGAGCAAGAGACCGTCTATTTTTTATTAAGGTCCCCTAGAGTTTATTGGTAACATGTATCAAAAGGTGATTAATGTTTGTGAGGAATGGGGATCTAATCAGAAATGCCCACACACAGTCAGAAGGGGGTGGCCAGTGGATTTGGTCCATGCCACAGCATATTATGGAGTCTGGATGTCTGTGACTCTCTGATCCGTAGCTACCCCACTGGTTCCTGAGTTTGGGAGAGCTTTGTGATTTTTCTTGTTGATGAGGATCAGATATGGGAAGAAGTACCTGCACATGTTGGTGTTAGGTTAGCCTTTACTTTGCTTTTTCTACTCAGGCTTTGCCTGGCAGTCCTTTGCTTGCCTCAGGATCAGACCCGAGGGGAGAATCATCTTCCCACCTGCTCTGCCCACCATGGTCACATTCCACACTTGACTAAAGAATTGCTTCCCTGATTTTCATAATCCACTAGTTCTGTGGTGACCCTAGAGACAGGTGCTTAGCTTACTGAGCACATAGGTAAATCTGAGAAATTGACCACATAGGTAAAGGAGAAATCTGAAAGCTGGAAATTTAAATTCTCCTTGAAAACTCCCTCTGCTCATGCCTCTTTTATTGCCATGATTGCATATTTCACCATCATTGGCTAATCAGAGCTGTGCTATGGTAGAAACCACCACTGGGCATCTGAATTATAATTAATCTTCCATAGTTCACCCTGGGAGCCTGGTCTAGGCAGCCCAGCCATGGTATCCTACAACATTTCCTTACTACTAAAGGATTGTTCTCCAGAGCAGATACTATAGAACTCAGGCTCACAAAGACCTAACAGCCTCTCCATACTCATAACCTTGACCCATGCCTTGGAAAAGCTTGGAGGCAGAAAATCTTGTGAAACTATAAGTACCTGTAAACAATCCTAAAAGAGGTCTTGGAAACATAGCCACACATCTGGCTACGCATGTTTATTTCTCCATGTTGTGAAGCATCTGGGTGGCTCAGTTTGTTAAGCGGCCGACTTCGGCTCAGGTCATGATCTCGCAGTTCATGAGTTTGAGCCCCGCATCAGGCTCTGTGCTGACAGCTCAGAGCCTCGAGCTTGCTTCCGATTCTGTGTCTCCTTCTCTCTCTGTACCTCCCCTGCTCACACTCTGTCTCTCTGTCTCTCAAAAATAAATAAATGTTAAAAAAAATCTTTATTTCTCCACTTGTGACTGGCAAGGAATCTGCAGTCCATGGCCTTTAGGAATGGTGCACTGAGTGCTCCACTCATGAAAAACAATCCAGGAGAAAGAGTGTTGGGGAGGCTATAGGTGAGGCTGGGTGAGGTGGAACTTGGAGAATGAGGGCAGAGAGACCATTTGGATTGGAAAACAGTGACTTCAGCACTCTATAGGAGAAAGTTGGTTGGGAAGACTTAGAAATTTCTTTGATTGGAAAAAATGGAGTCAGAATAGGGGCACCTGGGTGGCTCAGTCAGTTAAGCATCTGACTCTGATTTTAGCTCAGATCATGGTTTCATCATGGCTGGTGAGATCTAGCCCTGCATCCGACTCTGAGCTGTCAGCGTGGAGCCTGCTTAGGATTCTCTTTTTCCTCTCTCTCTCTCTGCCCCTCTCCCACTTGTGCGCTCTTGCACTCTATCTCTCTCTCTCAAAATAAATAAAGTTTTTTAAAAATAAAATAAAGGGCACCTATGCAGCTCAGTTGGTTAAGCATCTGACTCTTCATCCTGTGATTGGCTTCCTCTGCTTCCTAAGGAGCCACTCACACTGCACCAGAACCACAGACTCGGAGGAGGGTAAGGCCAGATAGCTCAGCCACTCAGCGGCCACCTGCTCAGGAAGCAGCCCCCAGGAGAGGGAAGTGAAAGCTGCATCTAAGTTCTGGGGATGTGTATTTCTCGTGCTGTGTTTTCTAAAGTTACACCTTCCCTGAGGAAGAATGGAACAACACCTCCAGAAAAGCACTCTCCGCCCCGTCCTTTGGATTTTAAAGCAAGTCTAGGTGTCCAAGACTCCTTACAGGAGATAATGATTCTCCCTTCATGGCCACAGCGTTTCCTTAAGCCTTGCATTCGAGTGCAATATCCTTAGTGTCCCTGTGGGCCCCAGTGCTGACCTGCTGTGCTTCCGAGAGGTCTTGCAAGAGGACTTAGCTGTAGGCTGAGGCAGGACATTCCCCTTAGAGCTTCACCTTTGACAAGATAGTTTGCCTCCTGTTAAAATGCAAATGCCTTGGGAAGGGAAGCATACAAAGGCTTCTGACTCATTGCTTGGGTGGTCACTCCGTGGTTGAGAGGGGCTGGATCAGAGTAGTCCGTTCCTGGTTTACATTTTCCTATAAGGTCTTTTCATTCTTTTTCCAGAACCCATTTTTAAAAGAGGTGCAGACCCTAGATATTCTCAGGGTGGAGGAAACCCCTCTAAATCTAAATGAGGAGAGAGATAGTGAAGGTCAGCAAATGCTCCAGGCTGGCCCTGTCCTTCTCACCAAGGTTTTAAAGGGAGAAGTTGAATGATTTGCAGAGACAGTTTGCAAATGTTCTGGTCTTATATTTAGGTGTCCTAGAGAAAGGAAAGGTCAAAACATACTTGGTACTATAAATATTGTTTTGATTACAGCAGTCACAGACTTTGGTTGGTTTTTAAGACAAAACGTAGACAGAGAAGCATGTTGGAGTTGCTGGTTTCAGCAGTTCAATGATTTAGGGCAGAAAAAAAAGTACTTAGTAGTGGCTTCATAACAAGATTTGGAGGCAAAAGTTAGTTCTAGTTACATTATAAAATGCATCCTATATGTAGTGTGGAAGCACATTGTTAAATGGGAAATGTTAAAGCATCAAACATTGAATAACTTTACTGTCCCAACCAATGCAAACCTGAGCGTGTGACCTTGAATTTAAGTCATAAATGAAAAAAGGGTGGCACCATTTTGGATTCTGCTCTGCATCACCTGGTAATCAAATCTGGCAAGGAAATGAATTGGAATCTCTGAATTTTGGAAACAAGGCAACAAATTACCCAGTGGACAGCATGCTTACTGCCAGCATCATTGCCCATCTGACTTCTCCACTGAGACTGACATGCAGCTATTCTCATGCCCCTAAGCCTAGAGATATGTTGCCTTTTCTATTTAGAGCTAGCATTTTTGTTCCCACTCTCCACCCCTTCTCACTCTCATCCTCCTTGGATTTCTTTTTAAAATTCAGTCACATGTTTGTATTTTGTGTGTGCGTAGGTGAAGGCATGCCAGGAAAACAACAGCACTGGGCATGTTCTGTGGTATAGGCTGTACACTGTCTCTCAAGTTTTTGTCAAGATTTGAAAATTCTGGCATGTGGGGTTTCTGGAAAGATGCTGTCAACATTGTGGCTGAAGGAATGCTGTGTGTAGCTGCTCTTACTGATATCCTTCCATCCCAGCAAACCAATATTCTATTTCTGTGGAATGAATCATTGCACTAAAGCTGGCCCCATAGGTTTGTTTCCTGTGGCTACTCTACTTAATCTGTAGTGTAGCTGAATGGATTGTGCAGTAGTGTGGATGAATCATTGAGTGTAGAGTGAATAGTTCCTTCCATAAAGTTACATAGTATTCTGTGTTGCTGCTGTTCATTGTTGCTCAAGCAGGAAGGTCTTCACAGAGTGAATGGTGGTTCTATATAAGATGACTTGGGAAGTGAGTGACAACTATAGAGATAAAAGATCGCTCTGATGATTTCAAGCCATTGACTTCACAGATTTGTACCTGTGAAAATATAGAAAGCATTTTCATCAGTTAGCTTCTGGCTAGGATGTTGAGAGAATTGATATTTGGAATGTAGAGATAAAGAGGGCTAGTTAAATAAATGTGATTATACTCATTTAGATTTTTTAAAGGAGGGCAACTGGGTGGCTCAGTCGGTTAAACGTCCGACTTCAGCTCAGGTCATGATCTCACTGTTTGTGAGTTCGAGCCCCGCGTTGGGCTCTGTGCTGACAGCTCAGAGCCTGGAGCTTGTTTCAGATTTTGTGTCTCCCTCTCTCTGACCCTCCCCTGTTCACATTGTCTCTCTCTCTCAGAAATAAATAAAAACGTTAAATAAAGAAATAAAAAGAATTTTTAAAAGGAACTTTAAATGTATGTAGGCATAGATTCTAGTAAGTGGCTTATCTGTTATATTGTTGAAATCTGAAGGGGGGAATTGCCTTTCTGGGATCATTGTGGACATTTTTTTGGAAATCAGGGTGTTATGCATCTGGAGGTGGAAAGGCTATCTAGTGACCTCGATGGTTGCCTGGTCTGTGGTGGACACTGGTGGCATGAAGCAAGGTGGCTTTGGAAGTTAAACTTTATGTAGAGGTGAGGTTTTTAAGCAACAGGTGATATAACTTGGTACATTCCAGATTCCCAAGATTCTAAATTCTATTAGTGATGAGAATACTTTACACAGAGTCTTCCATCAAGGAACTGATCGTAAGAAACTGTGATGTGGGCATCTCTTTGGAGTATTATGATGGAATACTGTGTTACTCATGTTCACAGTTCTGGTTGTTCCATTTCCCCTATATTGTGAAAACTGCGAACAAAGATATCATGCTAGTATCCTGTCTTTGTATACACATGGACTGACAGTTTCTCCAGTAGTATAGAAATAGTAATGCCTCGGGTCTTCTGGGAAGAAATAGAGAATTAGAAGATGTTAGAGATCATTGAGTTTTTACCATCTCTGGGCAAAAATGGAAGCCCAGAAACATTAAAAGATTGCCCAAAGTCACACAGCCAGCTGGGCAGCAGTTGGTCATATTTCTCCTGTCTCCTGGTCCAGTCTCTGCTCTTTGAGGCCATTTCAGACTGTAGACGGTCATTCTGAAGGAGTGCTTAGGTTTCCCCTCTGGGTGAAAGCCCAGGAGCAAACAGGTAACATTCACCTCTTTGACATAGTAACCGCCATCGGTAAAAATAGAAATTCCATGGGTATGAAGGGACTCCAGCAAAATCCAGTGAAAATGGATCATAAACAGAAGGATGGTATTCAGCTTACATTTCTGTCCATGGCTGCATAGGCCACAAGCAGCAAAGGTGTGAAGGCTTGTTAAGTATCCTATTTCTGGGGCACCTGGGTGGCTCAGGCAGTTAAGTGTCCTCCTTTGGCTCAGGTCACAATCTCATGGTTTGTGGATTTGAGCCCAGCATCGGGTTCTGTACTGACACCTTGGAGCCTGGAGCCTGCTTCAGATTCTGTGTCTGTCTCTCTCTCTCTGCCCCATCCCCACTTGTGCTCTCTCTCAAAAGTAAATAAATAAACATTTAAAATTAATAAACAAACGAGCAAATATCCCACAGTTCTGCAAGAGACCTTAAGCGTTTAGTTCATTATTTCTTCACTTCTGAGGCCCTTGCTCTTCATTTTCATCTCCCCAGAAATAAACCATACTCTCACTTCTTCTGATGAACCTGAAAAGCATCTCCAAACAGATCCACATGATAGATGGTTGCAACAGAACCCAGTTCCTTAGGGTACCAGGGAAATGAGCCCAAATTATACTGAACATGAACAGTGACCCAAGACAAATTGTGTTCAGACTAGGTGTATTTCAGTTGTTACGGTCAATCATTTCATAAATTAGTATCTTCCTTAACTGAAGACGTGTATATGAATGTTGAATACTTTATGTGTAACATAGCTATAGCATTATAAAAAAAAAAAAAAGAAAGACATCAAAAAGCACGTGGAGGGGCACCTGGGTGGCTCAGTTGGTTAAGCGTCTGACTTCGGCTCAGGTCATGATCTCACGGTTCGTGGGTTCGAGCCCCAAGTCAGGCTCTGTGCTGACAGCTAGCTCAAAGCCTGGACAGCCTGCTTCAGATTCTGTGTCTCCCTCTCTCTCTGACCGTTCCCTGCTCACGCTCTCTCTCTCTCTCTCAGAAATAAAATAAGGTATTTAAAAAAGAAAAAAAGCATGTGGAAGCACTTTATGGTGGCTTTGCATCAGGGAGGAGAGGGACATTTGATGGTCTGCAAAGAGGAGCTGGAGAATGATGTTATGGGGCACTCTGATTAGGATGGAGGACCCAAGAATTAATAAGTTAATGGTCAAGAAATTTAAAAAATGAAAAAAGAAATAAGGAAAAAAAATCCTCATTTCCACAATGTAGCAATTTGAAGAAAAATACCTATTTGGTTTATCTTTTGATTTAAGAGTAGATTCAGAAGGTTCTGTGCTCATTCACTCATTGACTCCACTGTATGCAAAATGCTGTGAATGGTTATATCTAGCAAACCAGAATAAACAGCTGTCTATTTTTATCCTTTAAAAAAACCCACAGATTTATGGAAATATGATTTTCATGCTGTAAAGTTTACCTATTTCAATTAAGTGATTTTTAGTAAAACTGACAGAGCTATCAACCACCAACACCAAAATCCAGTTCCAGAACACGTCCATCACCCCAGAAAGACCCCTCATACCCATTTGCAGTCAGTCTCTGAAAGTCAGCTTCTGTCTCTCTATATTTGCCTTTTCTATACGTTTTATATATAAGTGGCTCAATAATATTTCATGGTATGGATATATGACATTTTGTTTATCCATTTCCTGTTAATGGACATTTGAATTATGTCCACTTTTCATTATCGTGGATAATGCTGATACGAATACATGGAAGTCTCTGTGTGATACAAGTTTTCATTTCTTGTAGCTAGATATCTAATAGTGGTGTATCTGGGACGTATAATACATTTATGTTTAAATTTTTAAAACATTGCAAAAATTTTTCCCAAAGCGTTGAAAATCAATTGACTACGAACGTAAAGATTTGTCTCTGGACTCTCAATACTGTTCCTTTGGCCACAGGACTATTCTCATGTCAGTACCACACTTCCTACAGATTTGTTCTTTTTTCCAAATTGTTTTGGCACCTTTAGTTTTGTATCTCAATTTTTGCAAAAAACCCACAAAACAAAAAACTTAGTGAGATTTTGATATGAATTATATTGGATTTAGAGATCAGTTTGTGAAAAATAGCTGTCTTAACTATATCAAATTTTCCAATCCATAACATGGTATGTCACTCCACTTGTTAGATCTTTCATTTCTCTCAGCAATGTTTTCTAGTTTTCACTGTGTAGTTCTTTCACTTATTTTGATGTTTATTCCAAAATTTTCTGTTCTTATTGAAGCTGTTATAAATGGAACTCTTTTTTTAATTTTTAAAAATGTTTATTTTTGGGAGAGAGACAAGTGTAAGCAGGCACAGAGAGAGGGGGAGACACAGAATCAGAAGCAGGCTCCAGGTTCTGAGGTGTCAGTAGAAGAGCTCTATGCAGGGCTCGAACTCATGACTTGAGCCAAAATCGGATGCTTAACCAACTAGGCCACCCAGGCACCCCTTGGAATTCTTTTCTTAGCTTTATTTTAAGATTATTCATAGCTAGTACATGGAAATACAATTGATTTGTTTTTTTAGATCTATCTTGTATCATGACATCCTGCTGAACTTGTTAATTAATTCTGGTAGTAGCTGGGTGGATCATAGCATTCATGAATAAAGACAGTTTTATTTATTCCTTTCTGACCTGGATGCCTTTAATATTTCCTTGCCCTAATTGTACTGGCCAGAACCAAGTACACTCAAGTACACACTCAAGTACAGTGTGTAGGAGAGATAGAGAGCCTTGTCTTGTTTCTGATCTTAAGGGCTTTCATCATTAAGGATCATGTTTGCCATAGGCTTTTCATAGATGACTTTCACCAAGTTGAAGAAGTTCCCTTCTGTTCCTAGTTTGTTACGAGTCTTCATTGTGAAAGGCATTGGGTTTTGTCAAGGACTCTTTATCCATGTGTTTAATAATATGGCTTTATCCTTTATTCTGTTAATATGGTATGTCACATTAATTGATTTGTGGGCCTTAAAACAGCTTTGCATTCCTAAGATACTTGGTCATGATGTACAATTCTTTTTGCATGCTGCTGGATTTATTTACAAATAGTTTCTTACAGATTTTTTACATCTATATTCATGAAGAGTATATAGGTTCACAGTTTCCTTTTCTTGTGGTATCTTTGGTTTGGAATTGGGGTAACACTTGGCCTTCCCTCTTGTAATATAAATAATCTTTCCAGTAATTTCTGCTTTCCTGGGGTTCCTCTTTTCAGTCCTCTAGTCAGATGTAAGGTTTTACGTTCTCAGCTCAGCTGCATGCCTCACTTAATTGTATCTGGGGCCAAACAGGGGCCAGAAAAAAGAGAAAGAGAGAGAACACTGGGGGTTCACCTCACCCTCTTGAAACCACAGCATGCCTAACCACATAAGAAGATTCCTTCAGAGAGTTAGCTCCTTTGGGCTCACTCTGCCAACATTGATGCCCCTACCACAGGACTGCTTGCAGACTGGGGTCTGAGAAGAAGAGGGGGATTTCTGTAATTTTTGTGAGTGTTAGGAGTCCTTTTTTCCATTAAGCCAGAACTACAGGGCTTCTAGAGCCCTCTGCCTGCACCCTGGTACCACTGCTGTGTTTTGGGCAGCCTTGCAATCAGGCCATGAAATACCAGAGGAAGAAAATGGTAAACCACCAGTCTGTTGGCACTTTGAATTCAAGTCTTCTTTCCCAAGCCATTTGCTATTTGCCTTCCAGAATGATTAAATAGATCTTACCTAGAAGATCAAATGCCATATGTCTGTTTTTTAAATTTGTTTTCTAATAATTCATTTTAAATTTATTTTACAAAAGCACTGGTTCTAAAATTTATTGGAAATTAAATGTAATGACTGTTCTGGTTGATGTAATGGGGGTTTTGGGGTTTAGGGGAATGGAGGATAGTGGGTCTTTCTACTAATGATCAGTTAACAAGCATAGAAAGCAGGATTTTAGAGTTGGACTTTACAAATCAAAATGATGCTACCAGTTTCTTCATGTAGTGGACACAGTGTGACATTCACTTCGAGCCTTGACTTATACGGTACCATTTGGAAATTAGAGAGGAGTTCTTCGTTTTGCTTTTCCTGAAATCGCCTGGGGTGAAGTCTTCCCAGAGAGATTATAATTGACCTGGGGTTTGAATGAGTTATCTGAACAGAAAAGATGTTGCTCATTTTAAAAAATATTTTTCTCAAAAAAATAAAATAAAATAAAATAAAATTCCTCTGTTCCTCTGTTCTTCAGATTAGATAATTTCTGTTGATTTGTCTTCAAGTTTCTTTCTTCTGTCATATCAGTTCTGCTATTGAGCTCTTCCAGATATTGTGCTTTTTTACTCCTAAAATTTGTATTTTTTTATATAGTTTCTATTTCTCTGGTGAAAACAACTACCTTCTCATTCATTTCAAGAGTTCAACCTCTTGGACCGTGGTTATAATTGCTGATTTAAAGTCTTTATCTGATTATTCTACACTTGATCTTAGCCAAAAGGACAAGAAGTGATTTTATCTGATTATTTTAACACCTGGGTCATCTCAGTATTACAATCTATTGGTCACCTTTTAACTTGAAAATCAGTTATATTTGCTTGCTTCTTAAAGCTTTTTTTTAATGTTTTAATCTTATATTTGAGAGAGGGAGATAGAGACAGAGCGCAAGTGGGGGAGGGGCAGAGAGAAAGAGGGACACAGAATCCGAAGCAGGCTCCAGGCCCCAAGTTGTTGGCACAGAACCTGATATTGGGCTCAAACTCACAGACTGTGAAATCATGACCTGAGCTGAAGTCAGACACTTAACCGACTGAGCCACCCAAGTGCCCCTGCTTGCTTTTTAAATGTATGTTGTAGGAACATCTGAGTGGTTCCGTCAGTTAAGCATCTGACTTTGGCTCAGGTCATGATCCCACAGTTTGTGGATTCAAGCCCTGCATCTGACTCTGTGCTGACAGCTCAGAGCCTGGAACCTGCTTCAGATTCTGTGTCTCCCTCTCTCTCTGCCCCTCCCCCACTCATGCTCTGTCTCTGTCTCTCAAAAATAAATGTTAAAATAAATAAATACAAGTATGTTGTATTTTGGATTGTATCTGGATATATTGAATACTATGTTTTAAGACCATGGATCCTGTTTAAATTCTCTGGAAAAAGTTGACCTTTTTTGTGTGTTAACAGTTTGATTAGGTTTAGGCTGCAAATTCTGTCTCACTTCTTAAGGACAGTGGTTCCCATATATCAGTTCAATTTTATTTTATTATTTAATTTTTTTAATGTTTATTTTTGAGAGACAGAGATAGAGCACGAGCAGGGGAGGGGCAGAGAGAGGGAGACAGAATACTAAGCAGGCTGCAGGCTCCGAGCTGCCAGCCAGAGCTCAATGTGGGGCTCAAACTCACAAGTTGTGAAATCATGACCTGAGCTGGAGTCAGAAACTTAACTGACTGAGCCACACAGGTGCCCCATCAGTCCAATTTTAAAATCCTATTCCCAATATCATAGAACAGGAAGTACTCCAGAGTGATTATACAAAGTATATGTATGTTCTGTAATTTTTGATAGTGCAATTCTTAGTAGAGAATCCCAGACTACCCTGTATCTGTGATTTTCACTCTTTGTTGACTTTTTAAATCAATTATTAATGTTTTATACTTTTTAGCAACAGAAATCTCCAGGAAATCCAACAAAGAAAGTCAAATCAAAAAAATTGGATCCCCTCAAAGGCCAGAAAGTTATTGCAAGATGTGATGAAAATGGCTTTTATTTTCCAGGTACATATTTTATTTTGTAGTATTCTTTTGTTAAATAATAGGATATCAGGGACCTGAGGATCTCAAACTGTGCTTTCCTTAGAATACTACATTTCATAAGCTATACAAAGATATTCTCCTTCTAAAATGAAATGATGTTGGGGTTTCTACCTATATTTGTGTGTTGGGGAGAGGAATAGCCAGAAAATGTATTTAATCTTTCATTTGTTGAGTAAAAAAAATTTTGCTATACATCTGCTATGTTCTATATATGTAATATTCCTACAGTGCTGGTCTAGTAGAATGAGCAAACAGACAAAAATTCTTCCCTTCATGGAGCTTACGTTCTATGAGGGAGACAGACAAGGAAGCAAATAAATACAATGTGTAGTGTGTCAGATATAATGTTGTAGAGAAATGTCAAGCTACAAGAGAATTAAGATTGTCAAGCTAAAGGCTGCAATTTCAGATATGGTGGTCAATGAAGAGCTTCTGGGGCAAGTGATGTATGAGTAAGACTTAAAGAAGGACAGGCAAGCCATTAAATTATCTCAGGGGAGAGAGTTCTAAGCAGAAGGAATAGTGTTGCAAAGTCCCGAGATGAGTGCATGGTGGTGGAAGAGGCAGTGTGGCTGGACCCAAGAGCTTTTCCCAAGAGTTTCCTGACACGTGATCCTGAAGAAATCAGCCAAGTGAAGTTCAAGTGAGAGCCTTGTAGACAGTGAAAATAATATGTGTCTAGAGGTGGAGAAAAAACATTTTATATCTGGTGACATTAAGCAGAGTATGGCTGGAACCTAGAATGCAAAGAAAGGTAAGAAATAATAATAAAAAAGGTCTTCAGGGAGGTAAGTATGAGGCCATTCATAAAAGGTTATGTAAAGAAATTTGGACTTTACTGGAGAGCCACATTTAAAGCAAGGAAAAACACAGTCATGCTTGATGTTTATAAAAGCTGTTTCCCATTGTTGTGTGAAGAGTGGATGTGGAGTGGGTTGGTTTGGGCCATGTGGTAGAAAGTGGTGCCTACATGAGATGTTGGTAAGGACAGGAAGATAATGATGCGTCTGGGACATGATGAATTATAGGTACACTCCTTATGTGCTGATGTCTCAAAAATCTCTGTCTCCAGACAGATTTCCTTCTTGAGACTCTAGACCTCTATCTCCAAATGCTCCCAATTGCTGAAGTTGTCAGAAAAGCAATTAGGGATAAGGCCTAGAGTCTCAAGAGGAAATCTTTCTGGAAATCGAGATTTTTGAGACATCAACACAAAGTGTCATTGATATCATGGGAAGGACCTGTAAGGGAAAAGAGAGCTTAGGGAAAGAGCCCTAAGATAGATCCATGGGGCAAGAAGATGATACTGCAGAAACATAACCAGTCTTGCATAGGCATTAATCTGTCAATCACCAGTTAAAAGAATCATTCTTTATTAATTAAATTTAATTAAATCTTTTTCATGAGAAAAATATTTTCAGCAGGAGTTTTGGTTTTTGGCAGGCATGTGTGGAGAACTGACAGCTAGGATATTTTACTTGAAATTTGCTGAATGTGATTTGGAATTGACTGGATAAGAGTAATTAAATATGGATCCTAGCATTTGAAGTGAGCATACAGGCCAAGGCATGAAACTCTTGTTTGAAAGAGCAGGGTCTGAAAACCGTCTGTTTCTTTGGGACCCAGATTTGTGACGTGTTGATTATAGAGAGCTACCTCTACTTGGTTTTCTGAATTGGAGCACTGGAGAGGGGTCGAAGACTAATTTGGCAGTTGAATGGAAATGCAGGAAAGGACTGAATTCCAAAGGGCTGCTTTTGGGCTTGGTATCAGTTTGCTGGCCAGGGTCCTGGAGAAAAGGAGAATAGCTCAAACTTTTCCTTGGCACCATGCCTGAGTAATAAGAAATGCCTGAGACCTACTGCTGCCAGTCTGGGGAAATAGAGGAAACAGGTAAAACCAGGGCCACATGCAATACCTGAGATCATGTCAGCAATGATTATTGCCCTGTTTTGTTTTCTTTTGTTTTGTTTTAAATATGCAATTAGAGGCAGAGAACACATACCCCTAACAGTTGCATGGGATCCGGCTATTTGAGAATTTTTAATTTGCAGCTGTGTTTAAACTCAACTAAGTCAGTTTGGAGGAAATAACAGTAGTTGTATCATCAGTCATTTCTATTAGTGGCTAGTTAGTAAACACTGACTCAGACAATTAAATGCTAGTGCATGTGTTACTGGATGTACTTAGTTTTTGATCCCTCTCCCCTCAATGAATCTTTAATCAGGAATTTCAACTCTACCATCATGGAGTTATTTTTTTTAAAAAAAATAATTTCAAATTTAGATAAAAGTTGCAAGAATAGAGAACTTCTATATACTCTTTACCCAGATTTGCCAATTTTTAATTTTTGTCATGTTTAGTTTATGACATTTATTATTTTATTTTACTGCTTTTCTTTCTCTCTACTTACCTCAACACATATACATTATTTTTCTGAACTATTTGAGATTAGGTAACATCATTGTGCCCCATTACCCTTTAATGCATCAGTCTGTATTTCTCAAGAACAAGGGTACTCTCTTAACATAATCATAATAAAGTTATAAGATTCAGGAAATTTAATGGTATTACACTACTTTTTATCTGTATATTTCACTTTTGTTAACTGTCCCAATACTGGCTTTATATTTTTTGTCTCTAGAATAGACCCAGTCCAGAATCACGTATTGCATTTAATTAACATGTCTCCTTAGTCTTCTTTGATCTAGAATTGTTCTCCAGCCTTTGCTATCATTTTTCATTATACTGATGTTGAGTAAGGTCATTTACTTCATAGAATGTTCCTCAGATAGCTTAGACTCAGAGCGTGCATTCCTGGACAGATTGCTACCTAAGTGATGGCAGGATGTCATGTGGCTTTCAGAGCATCCCATCCAGAGGCACATGGTGTCCATTGGCCCTCACTAATGACACTAATTGAGATCACCTGGTCACCATGCATTACTATTTTCTCCCTTGCAAACAAGGCCAAATAGAGTTTTGTGGAGCACAAGATTGATGCTCATCGAAAACTCCTTGTCTGATAACTTCTATTCAAACCCTGCTACACATTTCTCATGGAAAATATCTGCTGTAAAATGTACGTCAGCAGTAAATGGCTTTGGAGTGGCTGGATCAGAGTGTCGGTTGCTTTAGACCAGGGCCACGCTGGGGCAGAGCTGGCCTGGTGTGGCTGCTGTTCTTAGCAATCAGGACAGGGATTTCCGTGTGGCTGACTCTCTTCCAGGGTCAGTGTGGATTATCTAGTTAAGGAATGACTACATTGTTCATAAGGGAAGTGACAAGCTGATAGCCTAGCTCATCAGCATGCTGAAAGGCAAGGAAGAAGACACATTTCAATACCTTATTTTAAGTCCTTATTTGCAGGAATCGGGTCATCCTTCCTGTTCTTCAAGAAGCATTTACTTCAGGAAATTCATGATGATGAAACGTCTTGAGTTGCAAAATTTCTGCACTATGCCACAAAAACAAGTTATAATGGAAAGAAAAAAGCAGGTGGCAGAGGCAGGGGAGGGGGGACCTGTCAGAAAATCCCAAGTTTTCATTTATTTGAAGTCTCCCTTTTTCCTCTCGTAGCCATGTGACTGGAATTACTGAAGTTCTCTGAGCCTCAGTTTATCTTTATCTTTCCAAATGAGATTTAAAACAATTAGAATCCCCATAAGGTTGTCGTTTAGGTTAAATGTGGTCATGTACAGGGGTTCCTGGGTGGCTTAGTTGGTTAAGTGTCTGACTTTGGCTCAGGTTATGATCTCGTGGTTTGTGAGTTTGAGCCCCACATAGGGCTCTGTGCTGACAGCTCAGAAGCTGGAGCCTGCTTCAGAGTCTGTGTCTCCCTCTCTCTGCCCCTCCCCTACTCTCTTTCTCCCCCCACCACTCTAAAATAAATAAACATTTTTTTAAAAAATTTACATATGGTAATGTACAGTATTTTCTGAATTGGGAAGTGTTAAGTGCATGTAAGGAGTTTTCCTGTCATTCCACATGAGAGCTTCTCTTAGGAGATAGAAACAACTCGTGTCCTCTCCTGGGCATCAAGAGAGCTGCTTGCAATTTTAAAACATTAACAGCAGTTTGGAAACCTCAACAGAAATTCAAAGAGGCAAGAATTAGCACAGGGGACTAGAAAGAAACCAGAGGCTGAAGGAAGGAGAGAATAGGATGAATAGATGTGAGAGATGACTTTCAAGGGAGTGGGACAGGTATGGGGGGCTGCTTTTGGTGAAGCAAAGCTAAAGCCTTTTTTTCAGGAGATAGAATTTAAGCTGGGCTGTGAATATGAGAAAGTTCTTACAGCCAGAGGTAAGAGATCCAGTCTCCAGCCAGAGAAATTCCAGTTTGGAGTAAAGATTGAAAATACTCCGTCTTTCACCCAATGAATTGACCTACCTACTTGGAGTATTTCTGCAGTCTTCTGGCCACTGAGAATGGGCCACATTTTTGCTGAGGGCCTCAACAAGGGCACATTCCCTTTTCTCCAGCCTAAGTATAAGAGAGCCCTCTGGCTGAGGTGGGGTAGGGGTGGGGGGGTGGCTTATATCTAAGAAAGATGACTGAGATTGCCAAGCCTCTGTAGGAGATAAGCCCAGGCCCCTGAAATGGTTCCTGGAGACATTTCAGAGCCAGGAGACGCAGTCTCACCTCTCAGGGGTGAGGACAAAGAGAAACTGGAGCATAAGGGAAAACAAAAATGAGAAGCTGATCTTGAATCAGGACATAGAGATGGTAGCAACTCCTTAATGACATGGAGAAGGAGGGAGTGCAGAGGCTGAGCCCTAACTCGATAGGCCCACCCTGGGGTCTTCCAGCTCCCGGAGCACAGCCAGCCACGGTGTCCACACAGTGAGGCCGCTTCTAATGTTACGCTAGGAGTCACTGCACTAATTTCTGCAGGTAAACAGAGGACCACTTCTGCAGAGATTGCACAAAGAAAAAAACAATAGAAGGATCTAAAAGGGGGTTGTTTTAACATGCGAAACAAAAAGTCTAATCATCTAGAGCAGGGTTTGGCAGACTTTTTCTGGAAAAGACACGTAATAAATGACATTTTCCTTTCCTACTGTAGTCATCCCTTTGAGTACGACTAAAAGACAAGAAAACTTCTTATGTCTTTTTCCTTTGTTCCTTTTTCAGTTGTGCATTTTAGGGACACTGTGGGATGTGTTCAACCTAGTTAGCTTTTCATTTATCTAATAGTAAATGAAAAGTTGACGGTGAGAGTTCAAATGTCTTTTTACTTCTACAGTTTAACAACACTGATTTTCTATATGTGAGTAATATAGCAAGAAATATGGCTAAAATAAGTAAGTAGGGAAATCAGATGGTAGGAAGTGCCCAGGAAGAGGATATTTGTTTCTAGGAATGATGTTCTTGTCAGGATTGTTGCTGGTGATGCTGGACAAACCTGCTTCTGCTGTTCTCTGGGCTTCCCAGCTCAGCGGGTGCTCCATACCAGAGCTCAGCACTTCACCACTTTGGGTCAGTCAAGCCCAGTATGCAATCGTACAGTATCCAGTGCTATCTCGTGGAGAACTCAAAGGGGCATACTGATCTAAGCAGGCAAAGTGTTCTAAATTAGCCAACAAGATGGGGCAAACCTAAGGGAATAGGCATGCTTTGTCTTTATATTTTAAATCTGATTCCTTTCAGGAGTGGTGAAGAAGTGTGTGAGCCCCACCCACGCACTGGTGGACTTCAGGTACGGAGACACCAAGGTTGTGCCTACCTCGTTCATCACGCCTATTGGGGGTGCCATGCCCTGCCCGCTGCTCCAGGTACCTGCTACAGCGATCTTTTCTGGGGGCGCTTTCCACCGTCCCCACAGCTGTGGGTAACGGGATGGCGAGGTCACTGGTGGGCCTTTGCTAAACATCTGGTTGGGCTCCTCCCAGGAGCTTGTGTTTGGACAAGAAAAGCAGTGGCCCCTGTGCCTATGGCCCCTTGCCTGGTGACTTTCTTGCCGCACTTCATCTGCTAACTCCCTATTGGGTGGTCTCATGACTGCCCGGCCTGGCTTGCATTAGCACCTGTGGCCCTTGTCACTTTACAGAAGTAGATGGTCATGGAAGGGAATTGCTATAACTGCTAACGCCCTTGAAAGTTAACTTTATCATTTTTTTTTTAGTTTATTTATTTTGAGAGAGTGCACGTGCAAGTGGGGGAGGGGCAGAGAGAGAGACAAAGAGAATCCCAAGCAGGCTCAGTACAGACCCCGATGTGGGGCTCAAACTCACGAACCGCGAGATCACAACCTGAGCCAAAATCTAGAGTCAGATGCTTAACCGACTGAACCACCCAGGCACCCCGACAACTGCCCTTGAAACTTTAACTGCAGGGGCGCCTGGGTGGCTCAGTCGGTTAAGACTCCGACTTTGGCTCAAGTCGTGATCTTAGATTTGTGGGTTCGAGCCCCCTGTCCGGCTCTGTGCTGACAGCTCAGAGCCTGGAGCCTGCTTCGGATTCTGTATCTTCCTGTCTCTCCGCCCCTCCCCTTCTCATGCTCTGTCTCTCTCTGTCTCAAAAATAAACATTTAAAAAAATTTTTTTAAACGAAACTTTAACTGCAAAAGATTATATTAAAACAGATTTAAGAACAAGGGCAGAGGTAGTACTTTCCTTGACATTGTAGTCAGTTAATGCCAGACCTTGAAGCCATAATGCCATTATGCCTCAACATGCATTCTGCAGGTGAGCTGAGCTGATGTGCTCTCCTCTGCATAGGAATTCATAAGAGCTGTACAGCCTCTGGCCCATCCTCCTGCCACTACCTGCCTCCCAGCACCCAGCAGACACAAAGCCTCCCAGAGCTCCCTACTGCCATTCCTTGGACAGGGGGAGCCGGCAGGAAAAGCGCCCGATGAGCACTCCCAGGATTCCATGTTGGTTGTCTGCTGCCACCTCCCCGGACCTGACCCAGAGCACCCATCGGCGCACTTTATCCCTGATAGGTGGTCCTGTCCATGTGACCAGTGCTCATCAGCCTCTGCATGCCCCTTCACAAGGTTTCCCTTCTGCTGGAAGCTGTCTCTTTGTAACTTTTGCCCGGGGTGTGTGCTTGGGGGCAACATTAAATAAACCTGCCCCTTTCCTTTGGGTGATGGCGCTTGAGGTCTATGAGGACACTACTCGTATCTCTCCTGGTCTTAATGTGAAACATCTTCCTTCAACCAGTCTTTGTAGGATATGGTTTCCAGACCTCTGGCCGTCTTGCTGGCTGTCCCTAGGATCCTTGTGAGGTGAAGAAGTCCTACTAAATGGGGCTCCCCCAAACTGATCACAAAATTCTGGGTATGGCCCAGCAAGCCTGGAGAAGTTTGAAACCATTGACTCAGTGGAGAAAAAATATGTCTTTGAATTGTAGCCTCAGTACTTTCTCATCATCTTGGGTCATTTTAAAACAAGCTTATATTGGGGGAAAGGGAGAGAGGCAAACCATGAGAGACTCTTGAATGCTGACAAAAACTGAGGACTGATGGATGTGGGGGGGAGGGGGGGATGGGCATGGAGGAGGGCACTCGTGGGGATGAGCACTGAGTGTTATGTAGAAACTAATTTGACAATAAACTATTTGTAAAAAAGTAAATAAATAAATAAATAAATAAATAAAACAAGCTTATATTAACATTGTAAGATCTATAATATCTGCTATGACATAATGTTTTCATCTACAGGTTGGAGATTATGTCTTTGCCAAAATAGTGACTCCCAACGGATTTGACTTCTATGTCCCTGCCATTGTCATAGCACTTCCAAATCAGGATATTGCCGAAGATAAATTCTACACAGTTTTGAAGTGTAACAACCGGAGAGTAAGTAGACTTTCATGGAGGAAAGGGCTTTCTCACTAGGCAGAAAATGGCTTCTTTTACCCCCGCTGTCCCGGACGATGCCTCTCTTTCCTGGCTCTGCCAGAGGTACTGAAGGAATGATTTCCCTGGCTGTACCTGTGCCCTTTGCCCATCCACTCTGCACCACAAAATCTACCCTCACAAAGGTTGCCATGGCTCCTTTCTCCTTCACCCAATGGCCTTTCGGGCTCTCATTCTGCATCTGACCGCTGGGGAGGCTCACGCCAGTTCCTTACTGTCCCTCCCCACGCTCTTACAGGTTCTCTCTCTCTTCCTTGCCTGCTGCTACTCAGCCTGCTCTGACCTTACATTCCCCTCCCGGCCCTCCTTATGAATTTCCCCCAAATGCTTTAGAAAGCTCTTCATTAGTTTACAGATCTGATGATGTCACTTGTCTGCCTGACATCTTCCCCCCTTCCCCTCCCCCACCCCTGCCTAAAACACACATGCTTCTCATCAACCTCAAGGAAAAGCCTAGCCTGACCCCATCATGGCTCCAGCCCCGTGGAAGGCTCACTGCTTCCTGAACACTGTTGTTTTCTCTAAGCCCCTAGTCTTTCCCTTTTCCTGGACCACCCTCCCTATCTTCTTTCCACAGAAACTCCTATCACAGAAAGACTCTGCCCAACTGTCACTTCCTGCTGAGGCCCTCAGGGGTCCCTCTTCTCATATTGGCTTCCTTACTAACCTCCTAGTTCCTTAGAGGTAGGAAGGCAGAGACAGTGGCCTATTCATCTTTGTAGCCTCAGTACATCCCTTGATGAACAGAAGGGACAATTTAAAAACTGCTTTTTTAAATTCTTAAATGAATAAGGCCACCTGGGTGGCTCAATTGGTTGAGCCTCTGACTTCAGCTCAGGTCATGATCTCACCATTTGAGTTTGAGCCCCTCATCGGGCTCTGTACTTACAGCTCAGAGCCTGGAGCCTGCTTCAGATTCTGTGTCTCCTCCTCTCTTGGCCCTTCCCCTGCTCATGCTCACTCTCTCTCTCTCTCTCAAAAATAAATAAACATTAAAAAAAATTCTTAAGGGGCGCCTGGGTGGCTTAGTCAGTTAAGCGTCCGACTTTCGCTTAGGTCATGATCTCGTGGTTCGTGGGTTCGAGCCCCGCATCGGGCTCTGTGCTGACTGCCAGCTCAGAGCCTGGAGCCTGTTTCAGTCTGTGACTCCCTCTCTCTCTGACCCTCCCCTGCTCACGCTGTCTTTCTCTCTCCTAGAAATAAATAAAACATTAAAAAAAACTTTTAAAAATTCTTAAATGAATAATGTTGCTGATGGAAATAACATTGTCTTGATGAACCTTTTGATATGCCTGGAAATTAGACTAACAAGCAAAAAGCAAGAGGCAAAATACTCATAGCTAACTTTATTAAGCACTTACTATGTGCCACAGACACTAAACCAGGTACTTTATATGTAATGAACAACTGAATGCTCAAAACACTGTGAGCAGGTACAATTATTATCCTGTTTTCAGATAAAGAAACTGAAGCAGAAAGATTAAGTCACACACAGGGTAAGTGGAACAATGGACATTTGAACCCAGGCAGTCTGGCTCCACGGCCTACATTCTGAATGCATCTCTGTGCCCAACTGTCTAGTATACAGAATACACATAACCAGTCAATTCTTGACTGTAGCATGAGGTGTATTCATCAGGGGAAGAGTCGTGGTAAATGAATTTTAGAATTAAGGTCAATAAGTGGAGACCAGGATAGCCAGAGGCCCCTGAAGCACTGTGTCCAGTCTGACAGAACAAGAAGGAGAAAGGGCTGCCTTCTCAACAACCCAGAAAAAAAAACTTTAAGAGAAAATTGACCTTCCTAGAGCTGTTTGGATGACAATAAACAGTCTGGCAGGGCAGCAGGCTGGAAGCTTTTCTTTTTCCTTTTTTTTTTTTTTTTTTTAATGTTTATTATTTATTTTTTGAGAGAGAGAGTGACAGAGGCCCAGAGCACGAGCAGGGGAGGGGCAAAGAAAGAGGGAGACACAGAATCCGAAGTGGGCTCCAGGCTCCGAGGTGGAGCCTGACATGGGGCTCAAACTCACAGACTGTGAGATCATTACCTGAGCCAAAGTTGGACACTTAACCAATGGAGCCACGCTGGTGCCCCATTTCAGGAAGCTTTTCTGACATGTGGCACTGGCTCTGGGGATGTCTGCTAGGCAAGAGGGGGGAAGCAAATCAAGGGACATTTGAAGACATGTCCCTACACATGCCCTAGGGTGTGGGGAGAGACGATCCCTGACAAAGAGCCTCAAAGCCCAGGAGGGACCTTGGAATTAACCCACAAGGCAGTGAGGCCCTGGAGTCTAAAGCAGCATGGTCAGGGTGATAGACCCTGAAGACCATTCTGATAGAGATTCCTGGGGCTGAAGTTGGCACATTCAGCTCAGGGTGATGGTTATAATTCTGAGTCTAGGAAAGAGATGGCCAAAGCTGAAGTAAAGGTAGAAAGGTGGATCTGTGGAGGGATGTGTGGGTGTGCATGGGCATGCGCATGAGCAGTCACTTGCCTCTTGTGTGGATGGCCTTGGCACGTGATCCAGGATATGGAGAAACGAGAAATGAGAGCACTCAGTAATGACGTTCATTCAGCATATGATTATCAAGCTAGGCTCTGCAATTTGACTGCCCTCTTAAGTGTCACCCTGAATAGGAGAATGGCTAGCAGCTCTTATAATGGGTTGAGCTAAAGAAAATTACATCTAAATTGTGGACATTTCTGACTTAAGTTGTGTGAACCCTTTTGGTATTATTACAGGAATTTTGCCCTCGGAGTGCACTTATTAAGATCAGCCAAAACAAGTATGCTCTCTCTTGCTCTCATATAAAATCAGCCCCGATTGAGGAGGATCTAAAAGTGTAAGTAGACCCAAGTTTTTATACTCTCTGCATTTTATTTATATCTTTGCACCTTTCATCTGTTTCTGGGTTGGGATTCATGATCTGTAAATACTTGTGGAGAAAAGCAGAGGTGGAGGACCTCTTGCTTAAAATGGGGTTATTTTGTTTTTGTTTTAGTGTATATTTATTTTTGAGAGAGAGATAAAGTGCAAGCAGGGGAGAGGCAGAGAGAAAGAGAGAGAGACACAGAATTGGAAGCAGGCTCCAGGCTCCGAGCTATCAGCATAGAGCCCGACGGGGGACTTGAACTCACAGACCACATGATCATAACCTGAACCAAAGTCAGACACTTATCCAACTGAGCCACACAGGCACCCCTAAAATGTCATTTTATGATTATTATTCCTTCCACATCACACCTCTTACTTGCTGGTTATTTGACTATCTGATTCTAATCTCAAATGCAACATTATTTTACTGACTCTTCAGAAAAGTACTCAGTCCTGTCATGGACCTGAAGAAATTATTCCCCTTTTATTTGTAAGGGTTCAAAGCCTTCTAATGAAGTCTCACTGTAAAGCAAAGGTTAGAATAAGTTGCAGTTCGGAATGTCTGTCTGTCCCCTTGCTAGAGAGCTAGAGTAAGGTGTTGGCCCTGGCTTGCCGTACCCAGGTGAGGATGGGTGAGTGGGTAAGTGGCAGTTTCCAGGGGATACAATGGGGTGAATACGTTTTCATCTGAGGAAGTAGTACTGCTAAAATCTGGGAAGATAGGTTAAAGTCAACAAGAAGAATCTGAGGCTTAGAAAGCAGACAAAAACCCAAGACCTTGGGGCCAATGAGGGGCATTACAGTTGGAGTTGGAGCCATGACTTTGGAGGTGAAGGGTGAGGGAAGGAGCAGGGATTAGGGAAAGGGATCATGAAAACACCCTCCAACTTCACTTGGAGTTTGTGGGTTGTCAGGGGTGCCAACCTTCATTCTCGTGATGGCATCACCTGGTACTTCATAAGCAGAAACAATCAGATGTTCTCTTCTCCACTCCTTTTCCTTCACCTCTAGGCTTGTGGAAACTTATGTCTTTTTCGTTGATGTCAAAATCCCTTCTCTCGTCCAAGGCTGACCTGCCCACCAGACTCCAGAGGCCATCCCCACTGTCTTTGGTCTCCTCATGCCACAGCCCTAGCTGGCTTCTGGAAGGGTTGAGCAGAGGAATCTTCCTTGTGTACAAATCTGCTCCTGCCCCTCCCCTACATAAAATACCCTTCAGAGTCCCCCTCCCATGCCTTCTGGTTTTTTTGTTTGGTTTGGTTTGGTTTAGTTTAATTTTAGTTAGTTAATATAAAGTGCAATATTGGTTTCAGGAGTAGAATTTAGTGATTCATCACTTACATACAACACCCAGTACTCATCACAGGTGCCTTCCTTAGTATCAGCCATCTAACCCATTTTATTCTAGCTTACCCTCTTGTGGGTCTGATCCAGGTGTACCTCCCTAGCCTCACTTCTCCCTAGCCACCCCCCAACCAACCTCCCACAGGCCCTCTGCACACTAACCATGCTAAACTCCTTGTAGCTTTCCCCCCACACCATGCTTTTTCAGGACTCTGTGCTTTGTATAAGCTAAGCATTCCCTCCCCCTGGAATGTTATTTACCCTTGGCCACCTAAGGAACTCTTAACATTGAAATCAAGCATTGCCATCACTCTGTCATGTTCTAAGACTCTAGCAGTGAGGTGATCTCACTGTGTATCATGTAGAGATTTCGTTACAGAAATTTTCCCTTCTGTTGGGGCCATGTTCCTTCTCAGTTTCTCACTCCTGTTAGGCATGAGTCCTTGAAAGCAGATGCCAGGTTCTATCCACTTCTCGACCATAGTTGCCAATGTCCAGTTTATGGGATGAGCCCAATGACTATTTGAGGAATGAACCAGTGAACAAATACTAATGGACACCCAGCATTGTTCCTTGAGAGGTGTGTGGTTTCATAATGCATTTTTCCTTAGGTATTATTATTGAAAATATACACTAAAATCTTTCATTCTCTTCCAGATGAGTATGATGTTTCATTTATAATTAAAGCACATTTTTGATTAATCTCAAAATCCTACTCAAAGTGATATCCAAATTACAATACACTTTAAAGGAATATGAATAGATATGTCTAGGTATTGACTATTTTCACTAAATTCAACATTATCAATCCTATTTTAGAATTAAAATTTAATTCTATGTTGAGAAAAGCCTTTAATTGTTTCCTATCTGAGTCCTGTCCCAGGCCTTATTTAAAACTCTTAGCTGCTGGGGGAGGGAGCAAGATGGTGGAGAAGTAAGGAGCTCCGTACTTGCACTCGCGCCCATACATCACACGGAAAAGATCTGAAGCCATTGGAAACCTTATGAAACCTGAGAGATTGGGAGAAAAAGGAGGCAGAATCCACTGAGAAAGCCTTCTAATGGCTACCTCAAGAGACAAGCCAGAGTACACAAGGTGGAGAGTCCCAAATATCACTACGAATAGGAAAATAAAATAACCAAGGTCCCAACAAGAGAGACCAAGAGATACCATTCAAAAAACACTCTCTGAAAGGATAGGCCCTGGACAGTCAAAGAGTCTTCTTGGATACAGCAGCGCTCATAGATACAGAGAGCGTAACAGGTCTTTAAAACCAACAAGAGCTGGAAAGCTAACTAAAATGACGAAACGAAAGAGCTCTCCTCCAAAGAAACTCCAAGAAGAAATGATAGCTGATGAACTGCTCAAAACAGATATCAGCAGCATAACTGAGCAAGATTTTAGAATAATAATGGTAAAATTAATAGCTGGGCTTGAAAAAAAACATAGGGGACATCAAAGAAACTATGGCTACAGACAGAATGGAAAATAAAAATAGGCATGAAGAATTAAAAAATGCGATAAATGAGATCCATAATAAATTAGAGGCCTCCAATGCACGGATTGAAGAGGCAGAAAGGAGAATAAGTGATTTAGAAGACACCATTATAGAAAAACAAGAAGCTGACAGAAAAAGAGACAAACTGATCCAGGAAGAGGAAAGAAGAGTTTGAGAGCTCAGCGATATGGTCAAACGCAACAATATCCGTATCATAGGAATCCCAGAAGAGGAAGAGAGAGGGAAAGGTGCTGAAGGAGTCCTGGAACAAATTATAGCAGAGAACTTCCCCGACCTGGGGAAGGAAGTAAATGTGGAAGTACAAGAGGCTCAGAGGACTCCCCTCAGCCGTAACCTGAATCGATCTTCTGCACGACATATCATAGTGAAAATGGCCAAATACAAGGACAAAGAGAGAATTTTGAAAGCAGCTAGGGAGAAAAGGGCCCTAACATACAAAGGGAAACCTATCAGAGTGGTGACAGACCTATCTACTGAAACTTGGCAGGCTAGAAAGGAATGGCAGGAAATCTTCAATGTGATGAACAGTAAAAATATGCAGCCAAGAATCCTCTATCCAGCAAGCCTGTCATTCAAAATAGAAGGAGAGATAAAAACCTTTCCAAATAAACAGAAATTGAAAGAATTTGTCACCACGAAGCCAGCCCTACAAGAAATCCTGAGGGGGATGCTCTGAAGGAAAGGTTGCAAGGAACAAAGATACCAGAGACACCACCACAAACATGAACCCTACAAAAGATACAAAGACTCTAAACCCACATATTTCAATAATAACACTGAATGTAAATGGGCTGAATGCTCCAATCAAAAGACATAGGGTAGCAGAATGGATTAAAAAACAAAATCCATCAATATGCTGTCTACAAGAAACTCATTTTAGACGGGAAGATACCTTCAGATTAAAAGTAAGGGGATGGAGAAATATATATCATGCTACAGGAAATCAAAAGAAAGCCGGAGTAGCGATACTTATATCAGACAAACTGGACTTTAAATTAAAGACAATCACAAGAGATGAAGAAGGGCACTACATAATAATTACAGGGTCCATCCATCAGGAAGAACTAACAATCATAAATGTCTACGCACCGAATATGGGAGCACCTAAATATCTAAAACAATTAATCACAAACAGAAACAAGCTTATAGATAAGAATGTGCTAATAGCAGGGGACTTTAATACTCCGCTTACAGCAATGGATAGGTCAACCAGACAGAAAATCACTAAAGAAATAATGGACTTGAAAGACACATTGGACCAGATGGATCTGACGGATATATTTAGAACTTTACATCCTGAGGCCAGGGAATTTACTTTCTTCTCAAGTGCGCATGGCACATTCTCCAAGATAGATCACATACTGGGACATAAAGCAGCCCTCAATAAATATAAAAGAATAGAGATCATACCATGCACACTGTCAGATCACAATGCTTTGAAACTTGAAATCAATTACAGGAAGAAGTCTGGAAAACCGCCAAAAACATGGAGGTTAAAGAACACCCTTCTAAAGAATGAATGGGCCAATCAGGCAATTAGAGAGGAAATTAAAAAATATATGGAAACAAATGAAAATGAAAACACAACAATTCAAAATCTATGGGATGCGGCCAAGGCAGTCCTAAGAGGAAAGTACATTGCTCTCCAGGCCTATTTCAAGAGATTAGAAAAAGCACAAGTCCAAAATCTAACAGCTCACCTAAAGGAGCTAGAGGCAGAGCAACAAGAACGCCCTAAACCCAGTAGAAGAAGAGAAATAGTAAAAATTAGAGCAGAAATAAACAACATAGAGACCAAAGAAACAATTGAACAGATCAATGAAACCAAGAGTTGGTTTTTTGAAAAAGTAAACAAAATTGACAAACCTCTAGCCAGGCTTATCAAAAAGAAAAGAGAGAGCACCCAAATAGACAAAATTATGAATGAAAATGGACTTATTACAACCAACCCCTCAGAAATACAAGCAATTATCAGGGAATACTATGAAAAATTATATGCCAACAAATTGGACAACTTAGAAGAAATGGACAAATTCCTAAACACACACTCACTACCAAAATTCACACGGGAAGAAATAGAAAACCTGAACAGACCCATAACGAGTGAAGAAATCGAATCAGTGATCAAAAATCTCCCAACAAATAAGAGCCCTGGACCTGATGGTTTCCCTGGGGAATTCTACCAGACATTTAAAACAGAATTAATCCCAATTCTTCTCAAGCTATTCCAAAAAATAGAAGTCGAAGGAAAACTCCCGGACTCATTTTATGAAGCCAGCATCACTCTGATTCCCAAGCCAGACAGAGATCCAGCAAAAAAAGAGAACTATAGGCCAATATCCTTGATGAATACGGATGCAAAAATTCTCAACAAGATCCTTGCAAATCGAATCCAGCAGCATATCAAAAGAATCATCCACCAAGATCAAGTGGGATTCATTCCTGGGTTACAGGGCTGGTTCAACATTCGCAAATCAATCAATGTGATCCATCATATCAATAAAAGAAAAGATAAAAACCATATGATCCTGTCAATAGATGCAGAAAAAGCATTTGACAAAATACAGCATCCCTTCTTAATAAAGACTCTCGAGAAAGTTGGGATAGAAGGAACCTACTTAAACATCATCAAAGCCATCTATGAGAAGCCTTCAGCTAACATCATCCTCAACGGGGAAAAACTGAGAGCTTTCCCCCTGAGATCAGGAACACGACAGGGATGTCCACTCTCACCACTGTTGTTTAACATAGTGCTGGAAGTCCTAGCATCAGCCATCAGACAACAAAAGGAAATCAAAGGCATCAGAATTGGCAAAGAGGAAGTCAAACTTTCACTCTTCGCAGATGACATGATACTCTACATAGAAAACCCGACAGACTCCACCAGAAGCCTACTAGAACTGATCCAAGAATTCAGCCAAGTTGCAGGGTACAAAATCAACGTACAGAAATCGGTTGCATTTTTATACACCAATAATGAAGCAACAGAAAGAGAAATCAAGAAACTGATCCCATTCACAATTGCACAAAAAACCATAAAATACCTCGGAATAAACCTAACCAAGGATACAAGAGATCTGTATGATGAAAACTATAGAAAACTTATGAAGGAAATTGAAGAAGACACAAAGAAATGGAAAAACATTCCATGCTCATGGATAGGAAGAATAAATATAGTTAAGATGTCATTACTACCTAAAGCACTCTACACATTCAATGCAATTCCAATCAAAATTGCACCAGCATACTTCTCAAAACTAGAACAAACTATCCAAAAATTTGTATGGAACCACAAAAGACCCCGAATAGCCAAAGTAATACTGAAAAATAAAACCAAAACGGGAGGTATCACCATCCCAGACTTCAGCCTCTACTACAAAGCTGTCATCCTCAAGACAGTATGGTATTGGCACAAAAACAGACACATAGACCAATGGAACAGAATTGAGAACTCAGAAGTGGACCCAAAAGTATACAGCCAACTGATCTTTGACAAAGCAGGAAAGAATATCCAATGGAAAAAAGACAGCCTTTTTAACAGATGGTGTTGGGAGAACTGGACAGCAACATGCAGAAGAATGAAACTAGATCATTTTCTCACACCATGCACAAAAATCAACTCAAAATGGATAAAGGACCTGAACGTGAGACAGGAAACTATCAACACCCTAGAGGAGAAAGCAGGAAACAACCTCCTTGACCTCCACCGCAGCAACTTCTTACTTGACACATCCCCAAAAGCAAGGGAATCAAGAGCAAAAATAAACTGTTGGGACCTCATCAAGATTAAAAGCTTCTGCACAGCCAAGGAAACAACCCAGAAAATTAATAGGCAACCAACGGAATGGGAAAAGATAGTTGCAAATGACATATCAGATAAAGGGTTAATATCCAGAATCTATAAGGAACTCACCAAACTACACGCCCGAAAAACAAACAACCCAGTGAAGAAATGGGCAGAAGACATGAACAGACACTTCTCCAAAGAGGACATCCAGATGGCCAACAGACACATGAAACGATGCTCAGCATCCCTCCTCATCAGGGAAATACAAATCAAAACCACACTGAGATACCACCTCACGCCAGTCAGAGTGGCTAAAATGAGCAAATCAGAGAACTCTAGATGCTGGCGAGGATGTGGAGAAACGGGCACCCTCCTACACTGTTGGTGGGAATGTAAACTGGTACAGCCCCTCTGGAAAACAGTGTGGAGGTTCCTCAGGAAACTAACAATAGAACTCCCTTATGACCCAGCAATAGCACTGCTAGGAATTTACCCAAGGGATACAGAAATGCTGAGGCATAGGAGCACATGTACCCCAATGTTCATAGCAGCACTCTCCACAATAGCTAAAACATGGAAAGAGCCTAAGTGTCCATCAACAGATGAATGGATCAAGAAGATGTGGTTTATCTATACCATGGAATACTACATGGCAATGAGAAACAATGAAATCTGGCCATGTGTAGCAACATGGATGGACCTTGAGGGTGTTATGCTGAGCGAAATAAGTCAGGCAGAGAAGGACAAATATCATATGTTTGCACGTATAGGAGGATTAGGAGGAACTTGACGGAGGAACAAGGGGGAGAAGAAGGGCGGAAATGGTGGGGGAAAGGGAGAGAGGCAAACCATGAGAGACTCTTGAATGCTGACAAAAACTGAGGACTGATGGATGTGGGGGGGAGGGGGGATGGGCATGGAGGAGGGCACTTGTGGGGATGAGCACTGGATGTTATGTGGAAAGTAATCTGACAGTAAACTATTTGTAAAAAAAAAAAATTAAATTAAATTAAAATTAAAAAAAATAAAACTCTTAGGTGCTAATTATCTACCCTGACTTCTAGGGCTTTCTTTACACAGTGGAAGCATTCATTGACTCTCTAGTCTCCCCCTGGTAACGTCCCCTGTTGTTTGCTCTGCCTCTCTGCTAGCCAAGAGACTGCATTTAATTCTCTTAGGCAGAGGTCATGTCCAACCCACTAAGTTCTCTCTAATCTGTCTCCGTTTGTATAATGAGGGCCGGCAGTGTGAGCACACAGACTGAAGGTGCAGGTCTTATTTTATCCCCTCTGGGCTTTCCTTTTGGCAGGTCCTTTCTCATCAGGAGCACTTTGGTTTGTCTTTAGTAAGGCTTCTCCTCATTATAGGAAATGAGACCATTAAAAAAAAAAAACAAAAAACAATCCCAGTGCTTTCTTTATGGGCTAATTAAAGAAATGTGCTATAGCTTCCAACAGCAGAATAGCCCCTGACTAAATTTAACTTAAAAATTTTGAATCCATCCTAACCATCCATTTGGGGTTGGTCACACAGGGGTGCATGGCCCCCGGCAGCTCGGTGGACCAGGATGCCAGACATTCAGCTCTCCATCTTCTATCCCTCCTCTTTTTCTGCTTTCTTTGAGACCTTCAGCTGTGGGTGACAGAGTATTTCCCATAGGCCCCTCTTCTGGTTCCTAGCTGAGGGTGACACCCAGTGAAAAAAGGAAAGTATTTGGAGGGTGGAGGGATTGAATATGGCCAAAGCTGATGCAGAGTTTAAGTTTCAGCTTAAAATCTGACACCAGAATGATTCTAGGGGACTCTTGTCCTCCATCGTCCAATATGTCCCCCATATTGCTAAATTCCAAGTAACTTGTTCTTAAAGGTTGCTGCATGGGAGGCATTCCTGGTGAGTTTGATGCTCTGGCTTTGGTTTTCTCTAGTGAAGGAAAGTGCCTTTACCAAACCTTATTCAACCACCCACTGTGAGGTGGTTGAGTACAGGCTGGGGACTGCGTGCTACTCCAGGCAAGGTGCCCCGGCAGGCTTAAGCTGAATCCCCATACCTGGTGTCATGTAACTGGCTGAGTGTCCCTCCCAGCCATAGCTGGGATCCATCCTCCATTCTTGACAGAGCAGAGCTTGGGCAGATTACCTCTGAGGTTCCTCCTTAAGGAGTTTGAAGGAGTTAGAGTTCTTGAAAAAATTAGCAACATTCTAAATGTGATCAGGAAGGGGCACCTGGAGCCTGCTTCGGATTCTGTGTCTCCTTCTGTCTGTCTGCCCCTGCCCTGCTCTCTCTCTTGCTCTCTCTGTCTCTCTCTGTCTCTGTCTCTGTCTCTCTCTCAAAAATAAACATTTAAAAAAATTTTAAAGTGATCAGGAAAATCAGAGAGAGCTAATCATTTTCTCTGTTTCAAAAAAATCAGTGGACATCTGAAAGAAATTGCTGGGCAGCAAGATCCTAAAGGCAAGGACTGTTCTTTTCTTGATGTGTGATTGTAATTGTGTGGACTTGGCGACATGGCTGTGTATGAGTCTACGGGAGGGGAGACCACGCTCCTAGGGTTCAGATGTGTGCTGTCCAGGTCTGTGCTCAGCCCCTGATTCCTGAGTATTAGTGCTCATTATCTTCCTTTGAACAGTTTAATCATTTTCCATCAAGCCATTTGGATTTAGGAATATGTCCCAAAGGAAATTGTAATTCTGTGCTGGTTAACATTCCTCCCTTTCCTCTGTGTAATGTGGCCTCACATTGTCTTCCTGACAGCAGTGATATTAAGTCGTTGATTGAAACCTCAGGATTCAGTGCTGGCTCTGACATTACATGAGATGAATCACTTCCCATAATCTTGCCGCATCACTGCTGACTTCTTCCCTTAGAAGGAGCTGTGCATCTGAAATCATTAAGCCTCAGTATGTTATTAGCTCCCTCGTCCCTTCTGGTCAGATTAAGAGCCCCATTTTCTAGGCTGGAGCAAAGACCTGAAAAACAAGCAGTTCAGGAATAAACCCTGCCTATGAGTGTCCCATATTATCTGGAGGGACAAATGCCATTGCCTATTTTCGGAAAGTGTTCTGTAGTGCCCTAGTATAAGAGAGCATAGAGAATCATAGCGATTTTTAACCCTGAGGGCCAGTGGTAACAATTGGGATGGCAGCAACCTTATCAGTTTCTCCATTTTCTGCTCCTTCATTAAAATTCAGGGGCCTCGTGGTCCTCATCACACATCTATTCGTGCTCCCAATCTAAGGCTGGCTTTCTGACAGACACTTAGGGCAAAATAGAAAAGAGGCCTCAGAAAACCAGCGAGACAGGGCAAACTGGCAAGTTAGCATTGATCGGTGAACGAGGTGGGTTTTGACCCAAAGAGAGTGTGGAGTGGGTGCTCAGCACTTTCTTCCCTAAAGAGGCAGTGAAGTCACCATGCCTGGCCCGCCTCACCGTACCCCCACCCCCTGACACACACGTATGTAACTTTGACCTGTTTGTCACATTATTTAAACAAACCTGTAGCCTAAAATAATTAATAGGACACTGAATTTTTCTTGGGTTTGGAATGAGATGAGGGAAAAGAAAGCCATTTAGCGGCGCCCTTCTGGGCTTACTGATGCATAATGTCCACTGACTAGCAGTCAGGAGCATGGCCACCCTCCCTCTTCCTCAGAGTGGGCTTGGGCCAAACAGAGTGAGGGTGCATGTTGCGGGCCAGGGAGAGGGGTGCGGATAAGAACTCTCGTATCAGATTCATACCTACCCTGCTCTGCCCACCCCCTGCAAGGGGACATTTCCTTGTGGAATATCTTGAACTTGGTTGACATCAGTAAAACGGGGTAGCTGCTTATGTGATGTGAAGCCTTTCCTTGATCAAAATTCTGGTCTGCTTTTTATTCTGATCATGACAGCTTGCATATTTTTATTCTTATTCCAAAAGTATGCATTTGTTAATATAATTTAGAAATTAAAAGCAAAAAGAATATAAAAACCAGCCGTCATTCCACATTTCAAAAGTAATTACCATTTGTATTTTGGCACGTATCCTTCTAGAGTGTTCTCTCTGCAATGTTGATTATTTTTCCTCCAAACAAAAATTTTTGTTTCCCTCATCGTTTATAACACTCATAAAAAAATTTTAAGTGTGGAAAAAGTGACAGTCTTCCTGGAACTATTTTCCCTGAGGCAACTATTAACCATTTGATGGAAAGGTTTCTAGTCATTCCTTTGTGTTCACAATCCTAACCACAAAAGGGAAACATAGCCTATTGTTGTTTGTGACTTCTTCCCCACTTAACAATATATTGCTTGCTTTCGTCTTGATGGGGATACCTTTTGATTTGTTAAAATTTAATTATCGAGGTGACTTATGTGACCAGTCGCCTACTGAAGGCTAGACATGTGTTACTTCTCGGTCTTTTCTGCTCTTCTTCCTGGTTTCTTTGCATGATCATCTTCCTGGTATCCTTCAAATAGGCAGGTCAGCCTCTCTTCCACCTTTCTCTTTGGGTGCCTTTTCCTCTACTTTCCCTCCCACCTCCCTTGTTGCCCTTCTTTCTGAGGGATTATAGGAGGTAGACTGGACTCTGACCAGTCCTGATACGTGGGAGATGTACATGGGAAATTTTCAGAGACCATCTCTAAAAAGGAAATAGAATTTATCAGTTTAGTCTGTTCCAGAGGGAAGCAGCAATGTGAGGGATAGTTGATGGTAATTAGGTAAGATTTTAGATTTTACGGAGCAGGGGTTGTGTTACAGCCTTGTGGTGTGATTTCAAGAAAAGTCTGAGAACCCAGATCACAGAACTTCTACATCTACATAGGTGCTGACCTCATATTTCAAGATAATATTGTTTGTGGCCTCCTGGGAAGGCTTTCTCCCATGTTACTGCTGTTGCTTGGGCCATTTTTTTTTATTGTGTTAAATACACATATCGTAAAATGTATTGTTTTAACCATTTTTAAGCATACAGTTCAGTGACATTACGTACATTCACATTGCTGTGCAGCCAGTCCCAAAATTTTTTCATCATCCCAAACTATGACTCTGTACCCACTGACCACTAAGTCTCCATTCCTTTGTGACCAACATTTCATTTAGCATAATGTCTTCTAGGTCCATCCATGTTATAGCCTATGTCAGAATCTCCTCCCTTTTTAAGACTGAATAAGATTTTCTTGTATGTATATACCACAGTTTGTTTATCCATTCATCTGTTGGTGGATACTTGGGTTGTTTCCACCTTTTAGCTATTATGAGTAATGCTGTAGTGAACACAGGTGTGTGAGTCCCTGCTTTCCTTCCTGTTGATACATACACAGAAGTGGAGTTGCCGGATCATATGGTAATTCTATTTTTAATATTTTCAGAAATTGCCATACAATTAATACAGCAGCTTTACCATTTTTATATTCCCACCAACAGTGTACAGGGTTCCAGTTTCTCCATATCCTTGCCAATATCTGTTATTTTTTGACTCTGCTTTTTTTTTTTCCTTGATAACAGCTATCCTAATGAGTATAAAGCCCATTTTTAAATCTCTCTTGGGAATTATCTCCTGAGTCTTTGAGCCATTCCTTGAAAAGTATCACATGTAGTGAATCTTGATCCTTTGAAGAAGGATTTGATTGATATAATTTTCTTTTTAGAAATAACTAAAAATCTTTTCCCACTCTTTATTTTTCCTTGGTAATTTCCAAGAGGATGTGAAGAAGCAGTGATCAAAAGTTATTCAGAGTGAAAGCTGGGTGATCAAGGTGGTAGATACTGATTATGGGAACAAAATAAGGTTTACCACCAGGAAACTGTTTTTAACTTACTCTGAAGTCCCTGAAAAAGGCAAGCTCCCAAAATGATGTGCCATGAGGGCATGGCAGGAATGAAGTCATGATGTTCCCAAGATACCTTCTTTGAAATACAACATTTCTGGATAAATAAACTGACCAATATATTTTTATTTTATAAAAAAATATTTTTCATTTTCTTCCCATTTCCTCCACCCTCATCCCCCCGCCCAGGCCCTGGCAGCCAGCCACCATTTTACTCTGTTTCTATAGCACATATAAGTGAGATCACACAGTATTTGTCTTTCTCTGACTTATTTCACTTAATATAACACCCTTACAGTCTATCCTTGTCACAAATGACAGGGTTTCCTTCTTCTTTTTTTTTTTTTAAGTTTTAATGTCTTTTTAAATTTATTTCTGAGAGAGAGAGAGAGAGAGCGCGCATATAAGCAGGGGAAGGTCAGAGAGAGAGGGAGACACAGAATCTGAAGCAGGCTCCAGGCTCTGAGCTAGCTGTCAGCACAGAGCCTGACGCAGGGCTTGAACCCACGAACCACGAGATCATGACCTGAGCCAAAGTCATACACTTAACCAACTGAGCCACCCAGGCGCCCCTCCTTTTTTTTTTTATAGCTAAATAATATTCCATTGTATATGAATTATGTATATATATTTACATATGTTATATATATAACATTTTCTTGATCCATTCATCCACTAGTAGACATTTAGATGGTTTCTATGTTTTGGCTATTGAACATAGGGCTACAGATATTTCTTTGAGGTGGTGATTTAGTTGCCTTTGGAAATTTACCCACTTACCCAGAAGTGGGATTGATAGATCATACTGTAGTTCCATTTTTAATTTTTTTAGGATCTTCCATACTGTTTTCCATAGTGACTGTATTAGTTTATACTCCCATTAACAGCATAGAAGAGCTCACTTTTCTCTATATCCTCAGCAACATTTGTTATCTCTTGTTTTTTTGTGTGTTTTTTTTTTCTTTTTTTTGATAATAGCCATCCTAACAGGTGTGAGGTGATATCTCATTGTGGTTTTGCTTTTCATTTCCCTTGTGATTAGTGATATTGAGCACATTTTCATGTACCTTTTGGCTGTTTGTATATCTTTTTTGGAAAAAATGTCTGTTCAGGTCCCCTGCCAGTTATTTGACTGGACTATTTCTTTGGGGGTTTTTTTGTTGTTGTTGTTGTTTGTTTGTTTGTTTTTTTTTTAGTAATTAGTAAGAGTTTATTGTGCAGGATTATTAGTCTATTTGATATTAAGTTCTATGAGTTCCTTATATTTTTTGGACATTAATCCGCTATCTGGTATATAGTTTGCAAATATTTTCTCTCATTCCTTAGGTTGCCTCTTTGTTGTATTGTTTGGTTCTTTTGCTGGGCAGAAGTTTTTCAGTTTGATGTAGTGCCATTTATTTTTGCTTTTGTTGCTTTTGCTTTTGGTGTTGTATCGAAATAATATCACTGCCAGAACCAATGTAAAAGAGTTAAATTGTGGCCTCCTAGGAAGGCTTTCTCCCATGTCACTGCTGTTGCTTGGACCATTTTCCCCCCTATTTTATCTTCTAGGAGTTTTATGGTTTGACTTCTTATTATTTCCATTTCAGGTTAATTTTTGTGAGTGTTGTAGGATAGGAGCATATGGATTTCCAGTTTTCTCAACACCATTTATTGAAAAGACTGTCCTTTCCCCACTGAGTATTCTTGGCTCCCTTGTCAAATAATAGTTGATCATGGGCACTATATTTTCTAAATGGTAAGACTAGCTTATGACTTCATAGTCCTAGCCAATGTCATTTAAATTAAAAAGGACACTGTTATTAAATTTGGGGGACATTTTTCTAATCGTATACCATATAGTAATTAGGGAAAACTGAGGGTGTAGAAGACTGTTTCTACTGTACAATCTCCAGTTCAGTATGTCAGGAATGAACTGAACTATGATGTGACCAAGCTTATCATCCTGAGGTGGACAGAGGTCAATTCTGAGGCATGCCGAGGGACTTCCTGGCATGGAATTGTTGCTTCATTCACTGATTTGGTCAGGACAGGGCCCAAATGACATTAGATTCTCCATGCCACATGAGACCTGTGGAAATGAAATGCATGGAATGAAACACAGCCCAGACTCTCAGGGCCCACTAGACTTCTGCAACTCCATTCCATGGAAAGAAGGCCAAGGGCCAAAGAGCTGAGAAACTCTGCAGGGCTGGCTTGGACATCTCTGTTAGACACAGCAGCCAACAAGACCAGGGTAATCCTGTACTCTCTCTCTTTCTCTCTCTGTCTCTCTCTCTCTCTCTCTCTAGGGAGGATGTGGACACAAAGAATTCTACTTTCTTAATATGGCCTCTCAAAGAAATTGACACGGAGGATTTACGAGAGCTAAGACAGGAGAACCCTAGAAAGAAGAAAAAGAAGCCTTCCAAGAGGCTGCCTCTTCAGGAGACGGTGTCCTCAGAATCTGATGACTCTTCTCGTGGCATCAGGTCCCAAGAGTCCTCCCCCAAGAAACACCCCAAGCCCAAGGTAGGCGGGGGACGACATCGCCTATCTGCAAAACATGCTGAAATCTCTGTCAAGAATAGTGCACGTGAGGTCACTCCCCAGTTTCCGGGCCAGGTTAGGTCCCAGTATGGCAAAACCTCTTAAATAATAACTCTTAAATAATGCTGACATCCACTTCCCCAGAGAAGGTCCTCGGCCCAGGGTCTGGGAGTCAGCCAGCCACACCGTCATCGCCACACCTCCACCTCAAGCAGCCCTGCCTTTCCTCCTAGAGCCCACAGCAGCAAAAGGCTGAGGACCACTGCTGAGAAACCTTAAAGCAGTCCAGTGGCAACTGTGTTTAAGAGAGCCCCCATTCCTCCAGGGCTGCCTAGACCTCAGCCAGGCAACACTGTGGAACTAGCCCCTCTGCTGAGGTAAGGCTGCCCTTCATTCTACCCATTCCTACCCTGTTTGTAAAACAGGTACATTCCCCTGTTATCTCCTACCTAGATCTCCTGAAGGTTGCGCTGTTTTCTAGCTTTTCCTAACCATTATTTATCCTATTATTTTCCTGTCCTCACCATACAATACTCAATCTTTTGGTAAACTCTCCAAACCCAGAAGTTTAATCTGACAGATTACTATCATAGGATTTTCAGCTTTTTTTTTTTTTTCTGAAGTCAATGTAGTTATAATACAAGCCTACAGTCTTGTTTTAAATTAAGTATCTCATTTAAATTAGGGATTTTATCACCTAATGTTAAGACTGAAATTAAGATCCAGTAACATGTCTGAGACATGCGAAACAAAATTATTTATTTCTGGCAATTTTTATTGAGCCCTCTCTAATTGTTTTTCTCTGTAGTCTGTTGTAGGTACCTCTAGTTGAGCGTGGAGCCACAATAAAACTGTTACATTGGAAACATTTCAAAACTATTGTATTATTTGGGGGCGCCTGGGTGGCTTAGTCGGTTGGGTGTCCGACTTTCGCTTGGGTCGTGATCTCGCGGTTCGTGGGTTCGGGCCCCGCGTCGGGCTCTGTGCTGGCTGCCGGCTCGGAGCCTGGAGCCTGTTTCGGTCTGTGGCTCCCTCTCTCTCTGGCCCTCCCCTGCTCATGCTGTCTCTGTCTCTCTCTCCTAGAAATAAATAAAACATCAAAGAAAAAAAAAATTTAAAATAAAAAAAAAAACTATTGTATTATTTGTTTATTACTGTTTTCTTTGAACACATTTTAGCAGTGACATAAAAGTATTCACTTCTTTTCATTAATTTCTTAGTGAAATTAGCTTCACTAATTTCAAAAATAGCTCTCCCAAATTCTTTTTCTATTCAGTAATAGTCCCATAATAATAGGGTACAGATTATTATTTTTTTAATGTTTGTTTATTTTTGAAAGAGAGACAGAGTACGAATGGGGGAGGGGCAGAGAGAGAGGGAGACACAGAATCCGAAGCAGGTTCCAGGCTCCCAGCTGTCAGCACAGAGGCTGATGTGGGGCTCAAACTCATGATATCTGCGAGACCATGACCTGAGCCGAAGTCAGTTGCTCAACCAACTGAGCCACCCAGGCACCCCAGGGTACTTAATTATAAATGAGAAAAATACTGGATGCTAGGAAAAGTTAGATTTTAGAGTATCAGTACTGATACTAATTAAAATTTGTGTTCATATTCCTGACAGATAGGCTGTCACCAGGGTCATGGCAGAGAATTAAAGGAGGAATCTCCTTCCAAAAATATGAAAGAAAAAGGAATATCAGGGTAAAAGTAGTAATGTAGTGAGGAAGGAATTGAGGAGTGAGGAAATCCAGAAGATGGGAGACAGTGTGTGAGGAGGCATACTGCTTCTCTAGAACCCAGAGGTTTTTCATAAGCTCTGGAGTAATCATCCGGTTTTGGTCTGACCAGTGGAGAACTGGTGGGGTAGGAAAGAAACCATTCATCAAGTCATAGTCATTCATGCATTCATACATGCAAGCATTCATGTTAGGCTGCCTACATTCATTCAGTTATTCAAGAGCAATTGAATGCTGACAATATGCCAGACTCCGGAGAGATGCTATCAGACATTTGGAAGGTATTTACCTTCTCTACCTTACCTTTCTGCATCTTTGCTTTATTTTTGGACCAATTACTGTTGTCTGGTTTAGAGGCATGTGCAGGGAATGAAGAACTGTAAGACAAATATACATAAGAAAACTTTGTTGGTGTTACATTATGCATGATATTTTCAGTGACATTAAATGACATATACAGTGTGTTACACTTTATTGATAATGTCCAGTTCAGTGTGCTGGGGAAATTGCAATAAGAACAGTGTATTTCTACTTCCAGCCAGTATTGAATAACAGGAACCTGATTTCATTCCCAAGCCGCTGCCTGAAACAATTAAAATGCCAGATAAAATGTATGTAACCACAGTTTCCAAAACATTGTACACAGGCAATGAAGTACAGGATCTCTGAGCAACAAGTGAGGTCAGCCCCATGAGTGTGCTGCTTACTTCCTGGAGTCAGTTTCCAGGCTGCAACAAAAGGATCAGGAACCCAGGCAGAGCCTAGTACCTTCTTTGAATGGAGGAGCTGAAACTAGGATTCTGAGAAGACCAAAGCAGCTGGAGTCTACAGGATAGAGAGCTGGAGAAGAGAGAACTATACACAGAAACAACTCTGGATATATGTACATAAGCTCCCTTGAGTCTTCAACTCTGTACATGCACTCTGTACAGTGCATGGCTGTGAGGAAACTACTCAAGGCTGGGGAAAGAACTTTCCAAAAAGGTCAGAAAGAACAATCCTTACAGCTCGCATAAGGCTGGGAATATCTCCTGTTTCATCCAGTCAGGGTAGAAAACAGATATCTTTATTCAAGGGGCATCAGATAGAGTACTCAGAAAAGGTTTGTTTCAGTAGTGGGACAAAATTGGCCTTAGACTAAACACTTCTCTGGCCCCATATAAGGCTTAAAAGCAAGCCCTAGAGGAATAAAACTGTTTCCAAGTAACCTATGTCCCAAAATAAAGCTCAAGTGTATTTGTAGGGATTAAAAAAAAAAAAAAAAAAAAAAAAAGACCACCCAGTAAAGTAAAATTTACAGTACCTGGCATTCATTCAAAAATTACCACGCATACAAAGAAGCAAGGAAATAAGACCCATAATAAGTTGAAACTAACTCAGAAATGGCACAGATGTTAAAGACTATCAGAAACAGTTAATATGTTGGTATATATAAAAGACTTTATTATTTAAGTCTCTTTTAAAGAGGGGCACCTGGGTGGCTCAATGGGTTAAGCATCCAACTTTGGCTCAGATCATAATCTCACAGTCCGTGAGTTTTGAGCCCCGCATTGAGATCTGTGCTGGCAGCTCAGAGCCTGGAGCCTGGTTCAGATTCTGTGTCTCCCTACCTCTCTCTCTCTCTCTCCCCCCCCTCCACTCACACTCTATCTCTGTCTTTCAAAAATGAATAAATGTAAAAAAAATTTTTAATCTCTTTTAAAGATAGTTGACTGTAGAGTAATTTCAGTGGTACACTAACACATTCCATCCCCATACAGTGCACATACATCTGTATTCATTGCCTCAGGTGATCTGTGTGTTTGATTTTTACTGAATAGATATATACTTTTAGTATATGCCAGAAGTAATAAATGGGGTTCAATCTGTCAAAAAATAATAGCAGTTATATATCCAGATTGTATGGCCACCCCATGTAATTGGCTTGGATCATAAGCAGGAGTGGGGCCAGGATGGAGTGATTGACAGTGATATAAGAACTGTGTGGAATGAGTACAGGGTGACTCTCTGAAAGAGATCTGCTCTTGCCAGAAGAAATGGAACAGATGTTCAAGAGACTGGATGACCACTTGAGTGATGTAAAAAAGATTCATGCATCAAGTGACAGACATCACCTCTGAGTTCCTTTTCAACTCCAGGAGTCTACAGATCAATAAGCTAGCCTATTACCAACTCAAGAGTAGTTCCACATAGATGAAAAACCATTCTAAAAGGGGGAAAAATGTTGTAGCCAACACATTTAGACAAGATAAATTAATTAGGGGAATAGAATTGATTTAGAAGTAAAATTATATTTACACATGATAAAAGAGCATACCTGAGAAACCAGAGAGAACCAATGATAACAATAATTTAAATACTAAAAGAGCTCAGTGAGGTGGCAGAATAGAAACTTAACATATAGAAATCAGTAGCCTTTGTATACACAAATAATGATCAATTAGAAGATATACTGATAGAAAAAATCTCATACACAATAGCAACAAAGAAAATACAGCTGATTCTCATTATATATGGTGCTTATATTCTGTAAAGTCCTCTGTAACACTGAATTTAGCAAATACTAAATCATCTCCCATAGTGAGACACAAGGTTAAGTTTCCTGCAAGCCTCTGATCACATCATTTTCACTTATATATAATCTTCTCTTGTGTGTCTGTTTAAAGACACCTTATTTAATATATATTTAGAAACATAGAACTCACAGCCAATAGCACTATAATTCATGCCTGAATGAAGATTGTGTAACACATATTTTCTTCTTACGCTCAGGAATACTAGATAGTACTTCAACATTATACCTGGGGACCATTTTAAACAGTGAGATCACTAACAGCACAAAAAATGTGAAAAATGTGGCATTAAATATACTATTAAAAGGACACTCTCTTAGGAGAGCTGAAACAAGAAGGCAGTCAGGTGACTCATTTTTTTCCCACTCTGAGCATATGCATATCCACAAAATGTATTGAGTATTGATTTTGGAATTACAAATAAATTTTAGTGAGTAGGTGAATTCACGAATATGGAATCCACAAATAATGAGGATCAACCATACCTCATATAAACTTAACAAGAAATGTGCAAAAACAATATGAGAAAAACTTTAAGACATTCCCTAAAGACACAACAATAGATGTAAACATCTCTTGGTTTTAGATAGTATGGCTTAATGTCATCAAGAAATTGACAGCAAATTATATATGGAAAATAAACATGTGAGAGAAGCTAGAAAATACTGAAGAAGAAAAGTCACAAGGACTCATGCTAATATATAAAACGCTAAAATATTGTTATGCTTATGTGGTGCTAGCACAAGAAAAGCAGACTGATGGAATAGAGTAGGATCCATAAACAGACAAATATATGTGGAAATTTAGTGTATTCTGAAGATAGCATCTCAAATCACTGGAATTTTTTAGTAACTGATGCCGAGGTAACTAATGGTCGTTGGAAAATAACAAAACAGATCCATGTTTCATACAACATATAAGAATAAAATCCAAATAGATCAAAGTCCTAAATGTAAAAAAAATGAAAACATACGAATACTAGAAGAAAACATGAGCGAATTCCTCTATAACATGGGTACAGAGAAAGGTTTGTTCTGCACCTTTGATTCAAAGTCCAGATGCAATAAAAGATTGCTCAGCTCAGCTACATAAAAATTAATTTTCAAAAATTCATTACCAAAAAGGATCATAAGCAAAGTCAGAAGACAAATGATAACCTGAGAGACAGTATTTGCAAAGTATATCACACAAAGAGCTGATGTACTAAAACACAGAGAACTTTAAAAAGTTCAGGTAAAAGAAATGACCAAAAACCTGGCAGAAAAATAGGCAAAAGATATGAACTATTCACAAAGATTAAAGAACAGACCTAAAAATATGAAAAGATGTTTAACTTCACCAATGATGAGAGAAATGCAGATTAAAACTACGTTTAGAGAACTTCTGGTAACATGGCAATGTGAAGTGGTAATGCAAATCATTTCACAAATAACAATTTTAAGACCTAGATACAATTTTTTTAAAATCAAGTATTTAAAAGCACAATAAAATGTTCAAAAGCAGGCAGCATCTGAAGTGTTTATTCTCCAAAAACTATGAATGGAAAAGTTAAGAACTGTGAGGTTGTGACACTCTGGTCCCCAACTTTCATGGCCAAGACAACAGAAAAATGTAGCCTGACTGGCTCAAGGTGCCAGAGATGAGTTCAAAGCTGAAGTGGAAAATTTAAAGAAGAAATCCTGGCAGTAAGAAATCACAGTAAGAGAGAGCCATAAAATCTTGAGCATAAACTCTGTTCTAATTCCTGGCTGATCACTAAATTATGTGTGTGTGTGAGGGGGAACCCAGGAAACCTGTTTTGTTTTGCTTTTTGTTAGTGGAAAGCAGAGAGGAATATACTTTTGAGAGACAGAGCTACAAGGAGCAAAGTCTGTGTATTTGTTACTTTTGAACTGAAATACATTTCCAAACCGTCTACAGTTTAGGGAGCAGTAATCTACTCTTATGGGATTAAAGTGTCAGGGCAAAGAGCCTCAGGCTGGCAGAGCCATTGAAAATTTAAGCAAGTAAATTGCTGAAAAAGTGTGCTCCAGAATCTGCCCAAATCTTTGGTTGACCACTAAATTATTGGCCTTGGGGGAAACACTGAAGGTAGCAGGGTAAAAAGCAGCAGTGAAAATCCATAGAAGAGAACAGAGATTTGAACTGCTTCATACTACAGGAAAGAAATTTGCAGTTTGGGTACAAACATGATAATTTGTTAGAATAGAAAAAAAATCAAGCAGACCAAAACAAATTTTTTTTTTTTTTAATTTTAAAGCCTTGAAGAATACAATAGAATCCAGCATCACTAGAATATATTCCCTAAAGTATCCAGGGTTTTTTTTTTTTTTTTTGATGTTTCATTTATTTCTGAGAGAGAGAGAGAGACAAAGAGAGACAGCGTGAGCAGGGGAGGGTCAGAAAGAGAGGGAGACACAGAATCTGAAGCAGGCTTCAGGCTCTGAGCTGTCAGCACAGAGCCCGATGCGGGGCTCGAACTCACGAACCGTGAGATTGTGACCTGAGCCGCAGTCAGATGCTTAACTGACTGAGCCACCCAGGTCCCCCTAAAGTATCCAGTTTTGAACAAAAAACTGAGCTGACATGCAAAGAAACGGGAAAATGTGTTCCATTTTGATGGATGAAAACCCATCATTAGAAATTTTTATTGAGTCCAAATATTGTATTTAGCCAACTTTAAAGCAGCTGATATAAATATAGCCAAAGAATTAAAGGAAAATATAGTATCAGTAAAGAAATTAATAGGAAATCTCAACAGAAAAATGGAGGTATTAAAAATGCAAAAGGAAAATTCTAAAGCTGAAAAGTACAACAAAACATATACTAAATGGACTGTGAACAGCAGAGTGGGGAATCATTGAACTTGAATATAGATTAATAAAAATTACCCAATCCAAAGAAAAGAAAGCAAAAAGGATTGTAAAAAAGCAAACCAAACCTTAGAGACCCGTGGAATGATTTGAAGAATTTCAAAATACATAAAATTGAAGTCCTAGAAGAAGAGACAGAGAAAAAAAAATTTTTAATTGGAGACAAAACTTCCAAAATGTTGTGGAAAATATTAGTAGATCTAACAAGGCTAAGTAATCCTAAACATGATAAATACAAATAACACTACTCCAAGGCACATCATATTCAAACTGCTAAAAGATGATGACAACGAAAAAAATCTCTAAAGCAGCCAGAGAAGAAAAATATGTTGCATTCAGGGGAACAATGACACAACATGAAATGACTTCTCAACTAAAACAATGGAGACTAAAAGATATAGGAATGGCAAAGTGCAGAAAGACAAAAAACGAAAAACCTATAACAAGTAATTATATATTCAATGAACTACTTTACAAATTAAAGGTGAGAGGAATTCAACTGTAGTGTGTTTGAGTAAACTGTTAACACTGTACCTTCTTACAGATAACTATAAACTTTGGACAAAATACAAATAACTACCCAGAAACTCTGGAGTGTGGCTTAAAGCAGGCAGTTTCTGATGTGGTGAATTTCCTAGTATTACATACATTAGCTTGAGAGCAGGGTGAGGCAAGATATGGTCAGTGCCACATGCGGAGGCTTACTCTCTAAATGAAAACACATAATCTTTCTGGGTTGAAAAATCAGAAAACAGAGTTTGGAGATAAGTTCTGGAAAGTTTAGAGAGAATCCAAACAAGGAGAGAGCCAGAAACAGGCAGCCACAAATTTTGTGTATATAAACTCTGCCCAAATCTCTGACTGACTCCTTAACCATACATGTACAGGCAGGTTACAAGATTACCATCAAGGCTAAGATAATTACACAGAAATTGAGGTGCCACCCAAGAGACAGATTCCATTTAAGTTTAACAAAGTTAAAGTCTGATTAAACAAAAATATCAAGGCTTCTGAGTGATGTTACAGAATCCAGAATGTCTGCAATCTAATATGTATGAATTCCGGGGTACAACTTCGACTTATTCAAATAATCATGAAAATGTGATCCAGTTTCAAGAGAAAAGGCAATAAACCTGATATGACCCAGATGTATGATTGTCAGACAAGAACTTTAAAGTTGCTATTACAACTATGTCCATTCAGGTAAGCAAAAGACACTTATAACAAATGAAAAGACAGGAAATCCCAGCAGAGAAACAAATTATTTTAAAAAGGAAATTCTAAAACTAAAAAGTGTATCTTAAGTTAAAAAAAAAAACACCAAATGTGCTTATAAACAGAAGAGTCAGTAGATCTGAGATAGATCAATAGAAATTATCTAATCTAAAAAAGAGATAAAAGAATTTTTTTATGAATAGGATTTCAGGAGCAATACCCAAAAATTGAATACACTTTATAACTGGTGTTTTAAAATGAGAGGAGAGAGAGAATGGAAAAAATATATTGGGAGAAGCAATGGCTGAAAAAATCTCAAATTCCTTGAAAGACATCAATTTATAGATTCAAGAAGTTCAGTGAACCCCAGACAAAATAAATAATAAGAAAATCATAGTTACAGTGTTGAAAATCAAACTGAAGAGAAAATCTTGAAAGCTTCCTGGAAAAAATGACAAATTACATAAAGGGGAACAATAATTATAAATCATTGACTTCTCATCAGAAACTATAAGAATCTAAAAGGCAGTGGAACAACACCATTAAAGTGTGGAAAAATAAAATTTCTCAACCCAGAATTCTATCAAATTTGAACATATCAAAGGAAAATATTCTTCAAAAACAAAAACGAAATAAAGACATTTTCAGATAAAAGTAAGCAAGGGGAAGTCATTGTCAGAAGACTTGTACTGTAAAAAATGCTAAAGGAAATTTTTTAGGCTGAAGGAAATATATATAATACAGAAAATCAAATCTTAAGTATGGAATGACCAGCATCTGAAATGGTAAGTATTTAGGAAATATTTTTTAAACGGTTTTCCCTCTCAATTTCCTTGATAGAGATATAATACATATGGCAACTATAGCATTAGAGGCAACAGGTTGAGTGGTAAATGAGTTGTGAAGTTCCTAGATTTTAAGTAGTTGTATATTTTAAGTTCTTTATCTCAGCAATCAAATAAGCCAACACACACACACACACACACACACACACACACACACACACACCCTGACTAAAGATATATACATCATCTTAACCTCGACTTATATTCCAAATTCTGGAAAACATTCTTTTCCACTGTGCTTGGTACTTTCACCAAGGTGGCCCACATGACTGCCATAAAATGAGTCTCAATAAATATAAAAGAATTGAAATCATACAGAATATCTTCTTGAACTACAATGAAATTAAATGAAAAACCAATGGCAATAAGATATTAAAATGTCAAAATATTTGGAAATTAAATATATTCCTGAATATAGCACAAAGAAGAAATTACCAGGTAAAATGACAAATCAAAAAGTTAGTTCTTTGAAAAAATCAATAAACCTCTGATTAGTAAGAAAAAAGGGAAAGAACACAAATTAACAGAGTGGTTATCACTGGAGATCTTACATTAAAATCATAAAGAATAATTTGAACAAATTCTATCCTGAAAAATTCAAAAACTAAGGAGAAATGGACCTTGAAAAATAAACTAAACAAAACTGACATAAATGAAACAGAAAACCTGAATCACCTTATCTATCAACGAAATTTAATGGGTTATCTAAACCCTTCCCGCAAAGGAAGTTCCAGGCCTGGATGGTTTCACTGATAAATTTTGTCAAAGAGTGAAAGAAAAAATAACATCAATTTACACAAAATTTTTCAAGCAATAGAGAAAGAGGTAGCACTTCTCAACTTTTAAGAGTCTAGCAGAACTCTAATATCAAAACAAAGGTTACAACAAAAGCAAAATACTATATAAGTTAATCTAACCATACACAAAACAGATACTACCTCATGACCAAGTCAGAGTCATCCCAAGAATGAAAGATTGTTTTAATGACCAAAACTCTGTTGATGTATTTCTATTTATTGCAACATAAAGGATTATATCACTAGGTGGAGAAAAAATGACTTGACATAATTCAAGATCCATTCATAATACAAACTTTCAGGAAAACAGGAAAAGAGAAAAACATCCTCAAACTATTAAAGGGCATTGTTATCTAAACGGTCTTTAGGTGGATTATTTCTTAACTGCTAGCTGAGAGCCATTAATGCAAGAGCTTTCTGGCACCAAATTCAAATTTTTTGCACATCCAGTTATTTTTTTTAAGTTTATTTATTTATTTTTGAGAGAGAATGCAAGCAGGGGAGGGGCAGAGAAAGATGGAGAGAGAGAATCCCAAGCAGGCTCCATGCTCAGTGTGAGCCCAACATGAGGATTGATCACGGGACGGTGAGATGATGACCTGAGCTGAAATCAAGAGTCATTCACCCAACTTACTGAGCCACCCTGGCATCCCCAATTATTTTTAAAATAGTCCAAACAAGTGTTTTTAAAGCTATTTAGACTGCCTGCTTTGCATACCTCACAAAACCTCACTCAAAGCTCTTACTTATTGAGCCTTGTAGTTATCAGACTCCAAGTAGCTGCTGCTCTTTGGAGCTCTCTCACCCATAGACTGCCTGCCTTGATGCTGGGTGACATCACCTAGGTGCATAAGCCCTCTCTCCAATCTTCCTCTCTCAAAGCCTCTGAGAGCCTTCTTGCGAGGAATTCTCTTCATTCAGCCCTGTCCAAGTGTCATCCAATGAAGCTTGTTGTGTATAAATGCCTCTTGTGATGATATCTTTTTTCCTTGGTTAGTCCCTAAATCCCTCAAATTCTCAATGAAAAGAAAAGAAAAAAAGAAATATACAGCTACTGCAAATGCTTTTCCCTATGATTGGGGACAAGGCAGGGATACCCACTTCTACCACTTCTATTAAACATTGTACTGAAGTTCCTAGTCAATGCAATTGGCAAGAAAAAAATAAAAGCCAGTAAGATCAGAAAATAAGTCTTAAAAAAATCTTTGTTTGCATAAGTCATAATTATTTACATAGAAAATTCTAAAGAATATTCATCACTACTATTAGAACTTGTATGCGGGGGCGCCTGAGTGGCTCAGTCGCTTAAGTTCGGGTCATGATCTCACAATGAGTTTGAGCTCTGCATCGGGCTGTGCTGACGGCTCAGAGCCTGGAGCCTGCTTTGGATTCTGTGTCTTCCTCTCTCTCTGCCCCTCCCCTGCTCACACTCTGTCTTCTCTCTCTCAAAAATAAATACATTTAAAAAACAAAAGAACTTGTATGTGATTTAGCAAAATCACAGAGTACAAGATCAATATACAAGACTCCATTATATTTCTATATGCTGGCAACAGAAAATTGAAAATGAAAAAAATTTTAATGACATTTAAAATGGTGTCAAAAACCACAAAGCACTTGGTAACAAATTTAACCAAAGAAATGTCAACCTCTACATTGTAAACTACAAAACACTCCTTAGAAAAATTAAAGATGACTAAAATAAGTATATATGCCACATTCACAGATTGGAAAAATCAAAATTATTAAGATGTCAGTTCACCTCAAATCTGTCTATAGAATCAATGAAATTCCACTCATAATTCCAGCAGGCTTTTTGATAGTTGAAACTAAGAATTGGATTCTAAAATGTATGTGGCGGAGTGCCTGGGTGGCTCAGCCGGTTAAGCATCCGACTCTTGATTTAGCACATATCCTGCTAAATCCTGAGCCTGCTGCTTTCATCTGCGTTTCCAGGAGCATTAGGCTCACCATCATCCTAAAAGCACTAACACAGGGGCATTCACTGTTCCAGAAATATTCTAGGGCTTCAGGGCCAACCTCAGACACACACTCACATATTTCCAACCCCCAGCCTTCAAAGAAGGACTTGTGTCTAACTGGGAGTTCTTTTCCCTTTACTTTCCCGAAGGCTAGGATTTGAGAGGACGGTGGTCCAGGGACTTTTAGTTCTGGGACTTCTGTGGGAGGCTAACTGAATAATGCTCTTTCCCCTGCTTCTTTTCCACACCTCCTCTCTTTGTTAATATATTTAACCTATACCTCATGCCCAGCAGAGAACTATCTCATTTGCTGTTTTGCTGTGATTGAGATCAAGGGAAAAACATCAAGGTCCACCAACAGCTCAATTCTCAAGGCACATCTTGCATCTTTGGTCCCTAGGCAATGCTCTAGTCTACTTTCTCTATGAATTATCTGTTTTCATGTTTGAGTTATTCTAGACATCTGTTGAGAGGCCTCTGGGGTTTCTGCTCAGTCTCCATCAAAGCTTGAGTATTCAGGCAAGGTGGTATCATTTAATCAGGATGCTGTGCCAGGCAGGCCTTCTATGAACCCTGCAAGAGTGTTACTGCAAAATCTTTGCTTAAAGCAAAGGCTGGGATGCCTCATGCTCCTTGAGGTGGCCTTTTTCACTTTCAAGTAACTCTGCCTTCATTTGGAGTTACACCCAATCTGCTGGAGAGTGTCATGAGGTTTCAAACCTCTCTCTGGGAGTTTTTGGAGGCATAACCTAGCAATCTGTCCACATTATCAGAAATCTTCATTTGTGCTTCTCTGCTTCCAGAGTAAATTTGAATATATATGATTGCCTCTTGTCAAGGATCCAAAATTATATTCCTTATATGTGGGTCCTCCCAATACTCCATCCTTTTTTTGTCAAAGTAGAAACAGTCCAAGGTAGGAGTTATGCCATACAGTGGAGGTTTGCAACTTTATATGCTTATAAATTGCCCTGTTGAAAATGCAGACCCCCTGTTCCCATTCCCAGAGATTCAGATTTACTAGGCCTAGAGGAGAGCCTGGCATTTGTATTCTTAACATGCTCCTGAGTTGGAGCTCAGCAAATTGTACCTGTGGAGCCAGCACCTAAGCAGGTGATCCAAGAGGAAATGTTCCTCCCCTACCTCTCAAGTCTGAGCCCTTGAGCACTGTCCTATCAAGGCAAAGGACCTCCAAGACCCAGAGCCCATTTACCTCTTGACTGTCAAGTTTGTGGTCCCTACAGAAGGTCCTCTGAGCACCTGGAGTGAAGACCATGCCTGCCTCACAGGGCTGTCATGGGCATAAAATGGATAGAGGGCTTGGAACAGGGTCTAGTACACAGTAAGAACTCAATAAATGTTAGCCGTTCTGTAACCATTATTCTCATTACCTTTGCTACTACCATCACTCATACTCCCACCAAGAAAATGGCAGGCGGCCTCCTAAATGCCTCCACCTTCATGCCTTATGAGGAAGAGAACATCACTCAGCCAAGTCCAGAGCCACATGGGACAAATGATACTCATGAACTTGGCAACAATACCAAACTCCTCTTGCCTATTTCCTTCACAGGCACCAGGAGACTTTCCCAGGCTCTCAGCCCCTATGAGAGCAGCCCATGCACCCCTCTCAGCAGTGAATCATCCTGCCACTGAGAAGTTAGTATATCACCACCCCTCTCCATGACTGTTTTCTTCCTACATACCACTGCAGTCCCTAGATCCCCTTCTGTCCATCCTAGATATGCATGGTGGTCTCACTCTGATCCTGCTCCCTCCTCCCAGGCATCAAGTAGCCAGTGGAAGCTCTCACCAAGCACCCCATTAGTGTCAAAGTGCTGTGACATTCCCCTCAATATATTGATGACTATTGATGTTGGTGCCCTTTCTGGTGTTCCTCAAGCAATCTTTCAGAAGCTTGTCAACTTTTGTTCTAGGGAGTGAATGGCTATGTCTTGAGACTCCACCAGCCCATTCACAAAGAATAGGAAGTCTTTCTCAATGTGTTAAGATGAGCCAAGCACATAATGTAGGTGCTAAGTAGGTATTTGTAGAATGATTGGACATTGGTTTAGGCAACCTTGCTCCTGGGCTTCAAAATTCCCTGATGGGAGGGGCGCCTGGGTGGCTTAGTCGGTTAAGCGTCTGACTTTCGCTTAGGTCATGATCTCGCAGTTCGTGGATTCGAGCCCCGCATCAGGCTCTGTGCTGACTGCCAGCTCAGAGCCTGGAGCCTGTTTCAGTCTGTGACTCCCTCTCTCTCTGACCCTCCTCTGCTCACGCTGTCTCTCTCTCTCTCTCCTAGAAATAAATAAAACATTAAAAAATTAAAAAAAAAAAAACACAAAATTCCCTGATGGGTGTGTATATTTCAGGGAAATTACTCAATTTATGTCATAGCAGTGGCCAGCATGGACGAAATGGTGCCTCCCCAGGCAGTCCCTCCGGGATGTGGGAAGTAGGGAGGATCTTCACATTACCCTAGAGTCTGCAGGAAGGTCCCACCTTGTCCTTTCTGATTTGGCATCTGGTAAAGAGGCATGTAGAATGGCCTGGCCATATGTATACTTTTATAGAACCTGAGGTCAGCAGCTTTTTGGTCCCTACTTGATAATAGTTTGCATTGTATATCCAATATCATCTGGCTAATGTAACAATTATGAGTGGGCCAGGTGCTACAATCAAGAATAAATAGGAGATCCCAATCTTGGAGGATTTGGCCAGATAACATTCTTTGCCAATACCCCCACCACTAGGCATGATTATCTAAACTAAAAAGGAAAATGTCTACCTCTTATAGTGGATTGCTGTTTGGGGGCCACCAATGAGAGAAGGCATCATCCATACTCGGTAGATGTCTACTTATTGTTTCCTCAGTAGTTAACTTATCTGAAAGCTATTCAGAATAAGGCTATTCAGAATAAGGCCAAAGTGACCACACTTATTTCTCCTAGCCTGTTAACCTTCTGTGACTCTGTAAATGGGCTTGGAGGGACTGAGGGCTTCATGCACGTATCAACAACCAATTTTATGACCTAAGAGTTCATACCATGGTGTGTGACTGGGTGTCTGGTGGGAAGACTTGAGTCCTGAAAGGGCCTGGGGGCCCAGCTTCCTGGTGTGCGGAGGCCACAGAGACAGAGTTTAAATGCATGCTTAAGAATCCACCTCTGGTGCGAGGCGCCTGGGTGGCTTAGTCGGTTAAGCGTCCGACTTTCGCTTAGGTCATGATCTCACGGTTTGTGGGTTCGAGCCCCGCGTCGGGCTCTGTGCTGACTGCCAGCTCAGAGCCTGGAGCCTATTTCAGAGTCTGTGACTCCCTCTCTCTCTGATCCTCCCCTGCTCACGCTGTCTCTCTCTCTCTCTCCTAGAAATANCTGCCAGCTCAGAGCCTGGAGCCTATTTCAGAGTCTGTGACTCCCTCTCTCTCTGATCCTCCCCTGCTCACGCTGTCTCTCTCTCTCTCTCCTAGAAATAAATAAAACATTAAAAAAAAAAATTAAAAAAAAATCCACCTCTGGTGCTAGTCTAACCCTGCAGTGGTGGATGCCACTTCTTGCCTCAGTTTCCCCCTTTTTTGTTGTGGAAGCTCAATGAAGTAATTTACAAGTGATTTGCACAGTGTGTAACACAGAGTAAGCACTGTGAACACAGTATTATCACCACCTGAGTTCATGTTTTCTCAGTATCTCTCTCTAACAAGCAGGTTTCATCCTAGTAGGATTGTTACAAAGTATCTTCTGTGAAAAGAGCAAGCCTTAGTCCTCCAAAAATCACAAAGCTGTCAGTGTGTTTGATCTGAAAATTCTGTGCTTTTTTTTTTTTAATGGGCTAGAGGCACAACACAAACCTATTGGGCTCACCATCTCCTGTCATAACCCTGGAGGAACTCAGGGAACATGTGGGACAGGAGATCTGGCTAGAAAGATAGCTACAACCTGATCACAAAAGGTAGTCACTGGTGAAAAGCAAAACAGACTTGCCATTTAACCTTGAGTTGGTTGTCTTTTCTGTACAGGAGGTGGGTTTGGGGAATGGGGTCAGGTGCTCGGGAGGAGATCTACTGCATTCAGTGACCCCTAAAGAATCTCCCAGGTATCCCTCTTATGACTCCTCTCCTCCGTCTTCCCTATCCCAAACAAGCATTAACAGTAACCATGGGGCCCATGCAACAGACTGCGAGCTCACAAGGAACAGGGGAGAATGATAACTGTACCCTCATCTCCAAAGGGGAGATGGAAGCCAGGGTAGAGAGTGAGTGGAACAGAGAAGAGAGATGAGGAGGAGAGAGAAAAATAAGAAAGAAAGGTAAGGATTGAGAGGGAAAGAATGGAAGAAGGACGGAGGGAGGGAAAGGCAGAAGAAAAAAAAGATAAATTCCTTCATTTATCCACTTGGTAAGAAATCAGAATTCAATAGAGAAGAGAAATTCAAAAGCAGCACTTCACAAACAGTCAAGTGGAAATGTAAAATACTCTTGTCTCTTCTAAAATACATTATTCATTGCTCTGTGTCACTGCAGACATGTGTACTGTGTCCACTCACAGATAAGCAGGATACATTTGCATGATTTAAATGTCACCCAGATCCTGTGAATAATAAACTGTGTGAAATCAGTCCAGAGGGTCTGAATCACTTTCCGTGGAAACTCTTACTTCATCAGCTAAGCTTCAGCCCAGGAGTTTGAAATTCTGGGGACCTAAAACTTCTTGTTGTGCTGTCTCATTACTCCAAGAGGAATCAGGGTCAAAACAAACCATATTCTCTTCATCAGTAGCTTTCGAACACCCTCATACACAGGGCCACTTCATCATCATATCAGATATCTGTCCCCCTGGGAATTTTAATGTCCAGCATTGAAGGAGGTAAAATAATAACTGCAGGATGAGAAACAAGTAAGGTAGTTATCAGGGTGGAGGGAAAAATGATGACCTTCTTCCAGAATGGCATTTGTTGAAAATTGAGCATTATTTACTTTTCAAGGCATCTTGACACATATTATCTCCATTATCCATTATCTATATGATGGGGAAGAAATTCCTCCTTTTATTTTGACCTACCTATAGTGCTGTACATAAAGTAAGTTTCATCTATACAGTATATCATTGGCTCATGTTATTCTATACACTGTGGTAATCTGTTTTAATTGGTTTATTGAGACCATTTACATTTAAGGTATTTTTTTAACATGTTTTACATGTTTGGGTTTTTTTTAACATGCTTAAGTCTTCCATTTTATTATTTGTTTTCTGATTTGTTTTCCCTGTTTCTCATTTCTCTGTTTCTCTTACTTTTCTGTAGGTTATGAAGAATTTTTAATGATTCTATGTTGATTTATTTATAGTTTTGCTTTTTTTTAAGAGAGAGTGTGTGTATGAGAGAGAGCAGGGGAGGGGCAGAGAGAGGAGAGAGACAATAAGAGAGAGAATCTTAAGCAGGCTCCATGCTGGGCTTGGAGCCCAATGAGGGACTCAATCTCACAACTGTGAGATCATGACTTAAGCTAAAATTAAGAGTTGTACGCTTAACCAACTGAGCCACCCTGGTGCCCCTATTGATAGTTTTTTAAGTATAGCACTTTGTACAGTTTTCTTAACTATACAGTGTTAAAGGTGCATTTATGAAACATCATAGTCTACTATGTTGTATCAATGTATCAATGTTGTACGATTTTGATAGAAATGTAGTAAGCTTATTGTCATTTGGATATTTTTACCCTTTCCTCTCTTTAAATATAATTAAGTATTTCTTCTTTATACATTGTGCACCACATCAGATGGTATAATAATTTTTGCTTTAACCATCAGCTTTACCCATTCTGATATTTTTTCTGAAGTTCCAAACTTTCTTCTGTTATTTCCTTTTCTAGCCATTCTTTAAGGGTAGATTTGCTAGTACAAATTCTCTTAGTTTTTCTTCATCTGATAATGTTTTTATTTTCTCTTTTGTTTCTGAAGGATATTGTTGCCAGATATAGAACTCAAAGTTGACAGGTCTTTCCTCTGAAAAATATTTGAAGACTTGTGCCCTTTCCTCCTAGCCATGATGGTTTCAGATGAGAAATCTTTTTTCATATGAATTGTACCTAATCTAAAGATCTTGTGCAAAACTCATCATTTTTCTCACAATAATATCCTTTATAGAAAAAGAAATAAACTTGCTAGAGTCAAGGATCCAAACCAAGATCATGATGCATTTTATTGTCATTAATCTTTAGGCTTCTTTAATCTGGAACCATACCTCATTCTGCTTGTCTATCTCTCTATGTATTGTCTTTCATGACTATGACAATTTTGAAGAGTACACGCCATTTATTTTGAAGACTATCTTCATTTTCTTAATGCTATCTTTGGGTGAGGAGAAATTTTTATTGTGATGGAGTATAATTTATTGGAGTTTCTTTATGATTAGGGCCTTTGGGTGCTAAGAAAACTTTGCCTATCCCCAAATCATGAAAATATTCCACTTTTTTGTTCCTATGCATTATGGTGTTAACTTTATATTTAGGTTTGTGTATGGTTTTTCTCAAGTTAAATTTCCTATGTGGACTGAGATAGGAGTTGAGATTTGTTTCTATTCACACAAATTCTAGTTGTTTCACCACCATTTCCTAAAAGTGAATTTTCTTTCTCCATTAAATTGCCTTGGCACCTTTAGTAAAAATCAATGGAGTTTATGTACGTGGAATTTCTACTTTGTCCCACCAGTCTGTTCCTTGGGCCAATACCACACTGTTTTAATTGCACTAGTTTTACCCTAAATCATGAGATCAGTTGGTATAAATCCTCCAACTTTGTCCTTCTTTTTCAAGATTATTGTGTCTAATCCTCATTCTTTGCATTTCCATAAAATTTTAGACTACAATTTCTTCAGAATAAAGTCAGTTAGGATTTTGATTGGCATTTCATGATTTTTTAAATCAATTTTGGGGAGAAATCTTAAAATTACTGAGATTTATAGTATAGTATATCTTTACATTTATTTAGGTCTTTAATTTTTTAGCAATGTTTTATAAGTTTTGCACATAGTGTTTGACTTATTCTTAAATAATTATGTCTATGATACTATTGTAAATGGTATCTCTAAAATTTTATTTTCTGCTTTTTGTTGCTAGGATACATAGAAGTACAATTGAGTTTTGTGTATTAACTTTGCATCCTGCAATCTTATTAAATTTACTTATTCTAATATTTTTTTTTAATAAATTAGTTAGGGTTTTCTACCATCATGCTATCTTTGAATAATGAAAGTTATCTTTTTCTCATCTTTATGCCATTTATTTCTTTTCTTATTTTTTCCTGTGTTGTATGGCTGGGACTTGGATTATAATGTTGAATAAAGTGCTAAAACTGAGCATTGTTGCCTTGTTCCTGATCTCAGTCTTCAAATTAAGCATATTGTTAACAGTAAACTTTTCTAAGATGACTTCTATCAATTTGAGGAAGTTCCCTTCTATTTCTGATTTGCTAAGAACTTTTCTTTCTCTCTTTCTTTCTTTCTTTTTCTTCCTTCCTTCCTTCCTTCCTTCCTTCCTTCCTTCCTTCCTTCTTTTCTTTCTTTCTTTCTTTCTTTCTTTCTTTCTTTCTTTCTTTCTTTCTTTCTTTCTTTCTTTCTTTCTTTCTTTCTTTCTTTCTTTCTTTCTTTCTTTCTTTCTCTTCCTTCTTTCCTTCCTTCCTCCCTTCCTTCATTCCTTCCACATGACCATATGTCCTGAAAGTCTAAAATACTTACTGTTCATCCCCTTAAGAAAAAAATTTCTGACCCCTTCTCTAGATAAAAATATAAAAGATACCCTGGTTCATAATATGTATATCAGTGTGGATCTAATCAAGAGACAAAACCACACAATAATTCAAACAGGAAAAGAATAAAATAAGGATTATTAAAGATAAGATGTAAGAGAGTTTATATGGCACTACAGAACTGAAGGAGAGTAACCAAGGAAGGACAAACTTGGAATGGGGATCTTCCTGCCCAAGGCTGACATTTAAACCTTGTTGGACTTGGCATAATTGCAGCCCAGTGGATGTCAGAGAAGTTTGCATAGGCCTGAGGTGGCCTGCAGTACCTGAGCCAGCAGGAAACAATCCCCAGAATGCAAGCAAGGTGAGCCACAGCTAGTGGCTGGCCACACAGGAGTGCAGAAAAAGTGAGGGCATCAATGTGAGTAGGAGCCTGGAGCTGTGGTGCTTGTATCAGAATGATTGTGGCACCAGGGGGTCACAAGAGACAAACCTGAGGAGTGTGGGGCTAAGGAAGCAGAGAGAGTTGAAACACCATTACAGGCAGAAGGGCTGCAGCATTAGGTATCCATGCCAAGACAGCTACAGGAGGGTGACCATCAGGTCCAGCACATCATCAAGGAACTGGGTATTATAGGCATGTGGCTGAAGCAGAGCACCACTGGGTATTCTCAAATATCCACATTAATGGTCCACAAAAATAGCCACCAGAAACAACTACATAGTCCCCTCCTGCTTCAGTGTTGCTCCAGCATCCTCTACTGAGAAAGCTTAACATTGTGCTCACTGTAAAGAAGAAATGTTTAAAATAATTCAATGGTGAGAGGTGATCAATTGATAACTGATATACCATTGTTGAAAAATGGAGTATCCTAGGCAATCAAGTATTGGACCCACCCAATATTTTATTAGAGATTTTTGGAATGTAAGTGAGAAGTAGGTACTTTTTTCACCAGATGAGGAACCTGAGTCCCACATTAAATTAATTGGTCAAAGTTAGAGATTTTAGGTAAAATTGTCTAGACCAATTGTATTAAAGAGTTAATATTAAGAATAAAAATATACAAAACCATCAAAAAAAGAATAGACATCATATATGTAAGGGAATTTTGCATTCTAGGCTTTCAATGAATTGAATGGATCTCAGTGGGAAATGTTTGCAAGTCTCTACAATAAATATTATCATAACTCAAAAAGGCAGGCAGACTGGGGGAAATATTTTCATCAAACTAGGAGAAGGTCTCTGTCAGTATTGAACAAAAAGCTCATGAAAATTGAAAGGAAAAACATCAACTTGATGTAAATGGGCCAAGGACATGAATAGATGATTCACAAAGAGGAGACACAGGTAGCAAACAGACATAAGAAAATATTCAACTTTACTATCTCTTATTGAGATGCAAATTAAAACTATAATGGGGTATTCTGTTTGAAAAAGAAAATAGATGCTGGTTAAAAAAAAAACTAGTGGAATTGGTAAATGATTGATTGCAATAGAAATTGCTAAAACTTTTCTTGAATTCAGATAGTTATATCCTTAGAGTATATTCTGGGAATATTACCTAAGGAAATAGTTACAAAAATAGGAACAGGTGTTTCCTGGCAGTCACTTAAAGGATTGGAAATGGGAAATAATTTAAATGAACATAAGAAGGTCAATAACTATGTAAATCATTCTGTTAATTATGTAATTCATTTGGCCATGATCATGGCTAGCGATAAATAATTTGGACATTGACCTAAAATCACTGGAAACTAACACAGTAAGATAGACTATTTCTCAAGATATAACACCAATCAAAAATAGAATAACAAAATTGTATTTACGTGTTAGTATCACTGTGAAAGAGAATGATGTATATGTGAAGAAAAACGAATATAACATAAAACGTATAATTTATTGAATTGATTTTGAAGTTCTATTATGAATATAATTTTGCTATACAACCCTTCTTTAAAATGTGGCAACCAAAATGAAAATAATCCAGGTATGTTGAAAAGAGAATAGCTGATCAAAACTCACCTATTTCTGGGGCACCTGGGTGGCTCAATTGATGAAGCATTTGACTCTTGGTTTCAGCTCAAGTCATGATCTCCTGGTTTGTGGGATTGAGCCCCACATCAGGCTCTGTGCTGGCAGCATGGAGCCTGCTTGGGATTCTCTCTCTCTCCCTCTCCCTCTCTCTCTCTCTCTGCCCCTCCCCCATTCACATTGTCTGTCTCAAAATAAATAAACTTTAAAAAATTTTAAAAACTCATCTCTCTTCTACATGATATACTTCTATTAAGTCAGCATTATCTGTCATTAGCTTTTTGCCAGTTTTTTTGGAGACCTGTCATCCTGAGGTTTCACATCATGTTGAATGAGGTCTGCCAAGCAATGTCTCCTCTTTCTGTACATGGATGGCTGATTATTTTGGACCCTGCTTCAGAACCTTATATTTGTTACTGTTATATTTTTTCTCAGTCTGTATATTCAGCCCATCATTAAAAGCCCTCAAGATTGTTTTACATCCTGATTTACATTCCATATTTGCCATATTTCCTGAATGCATGTTAGCTATACATCTTATCCACATTAAAATATACAGAAGATTCCATATATTTACCCAAGGCCTTGATGAAAATGTTGACCTGAGCAGTACTGAGCCCAGGGCACGTCCCATCTACTAATGAGCACCTCTGATGACATTCAGGTTACGGTTCGCTAAAATAGCCTTGCATCCAGTACACATTTGCCAACTGTAATAATTAGAAAATATGATTGTCCTTCTTTTGTAGATGGAAAATGAAGGTTGTAGGCTTAGAAGAAAGCTCAGGTGATTTTCCTGAACCCAGACCAGGCTTAGTTGTGATAGGGACCAAGTTTTCCCTTGGTGTTCAGTGTCGGTCACCCAGACCTTTGCTCCTGCCCATCCTACCTGCCCCTGTTGTGACATCCATGCCATCATACACTTACTGGTCATCAAATGCTTCCCTCAGTCACACGCTCCTGGAGTTATTTGCATTTTAAAGCTTCACGTGGCTGGCTGGGTGGGTGGAGCATGTGACTCTTGATCTTAGGGTTGTGAGTTCAAGCCCCACATTGGGCATAGACATCATTTAAACAACAACAAAGTAAAAGGGATCAAAACTTGAAAATAAAAAGATGAAGTTCTGATGGTGGAATTTCAGGCATTGATGATCAGATAGATTTGGATGGTCAGAACGTGTGTCTTCAGCCTCTTCTGGACCACCTTTTAAGGCTCCAGAGCCTCACCTGACTCTCCTAGAGAGAGAGGGAGGTAACAGATTCCACTGCCTGCAAGGCTAGCCTGAAGGGGCATCTTCAGGGGATGAAGCAGATTAGATCCCAGGGCACCACTCTCCTCCTTAGCTCTTAGTCATATTTGGACAGAACTTACAACTCTTCAAATCTCATCAATTTAACTTTATTTTCCTTCTATTTCGTCAGCTGCCAGGTAGGTGAGGGAAACACTATCATCTTTCTTGTCCTAAAAGCAGAAAGGGGGCCTTAAAAACAGAAAACCACTGCCTCTGACATGTCAGGGTCTTTTCTCCCTGATGACTTTGCACTGACTGAGAAAATTCCTACTGGAGAAATTGATGCATCATTGCTTCTCATGTGAACCTCACCTGCCTCTGAATAAATATTTTATTTCCCAAAAGTCATTCCTACAAATTGCCTTATCATTTGCCAAGGATCTAAACCATCTGCCAGAGTAAGCCCACACTCTCCCCCTTACTGATAACTGGGCTTATCTGTTTGCATTTCTACTTATCATCTGCTCGTCTGGCTTATCTCCTTATCAGATTGTGTGGTCTTTAACACATGGGACACCATATGGCCCCCAGCAGAAGTGGCTGCCTTGTTGCCCACCTATGGGCAGAATTTAATGTGACTTTCAAGCCTTATCTACAAATATCAGGTCCCCAGTACTTCTAAAATTTGTTTGGATTGGGTAGATTTTACAGAAAGGAAAAATTTAATTTCTCCCCCCAATTTTTAAAATCAAAATGTATACTATGCACCCAGAATAAATAGTGAATTGTATATTTACACAGTAAAATGGAAAGAACTATAGCTAGAAACAACAATGTCACTGAATCTTAATATTGGGGGGAAAAACAAATCCCAGACTATGTAGACTATAATCACACCTTTTCTAAAATTTAAAAACAATTAGGGACACCTGGGTGGTTCAGTCAGTTAAGCCTGACCTTTGATTTTGGCTCAGGTGATGATCCCATGCTTCATAGGAGACTGATAGAGATTCTCTCCTCTCTCTTTCTCTCTCTCTCTCTCTCTCTCTCTCTCTCTCTCTCTCTCTCTCCTTCTAGCCTCTGCTGCTCATGCTTTCTCTCTCTCAAAACACATTTTAAAACATTAAAAAATAAAATTTAAAAACAATTAAAACTATATCTTACTGGGGAGTCCCCTAAGCCATACCTGTTCATGCTCGTGCTTGAACTCAATCCCTCTGGGCATGGCTAGTATTTATCCTTTTATTTCTCTGGCAGTGAAATCACAGGCAGGCAGAACTGGTCTCACAAGTTTCCCTGGGTCCAGTCTTCCTCAGCTCCTGATGCCTGGGTACCACCCTTTCCCACACAGACCCCTCCTCATTTCCTTAGGAAATACTGACTGAGGCTGAAGCAACCTAGGATTCACCTGCCCCCCCCCCCCCCAGGTATCATCTGCCAGTTAGAATGAGGAAGTGGTGCCTTCTCCATAGCTCCCTTCTCACTGAGATCTCCCTATTCTGACACAAGGCTTTGGGTGTCTGAGGATCCCTCTCCTGGGTCCCTTGGTGCCATGGACTGCTTAGGACACCCCACTCACTCATCTGGGATTGCTTGGTGCTGATTGTATCCTGCATATTGACTAAGGGCTTCTGTCCCTTCCATGCAGTGCCATACATATTTGGTTGTACTTCAGATGAAACTTGAGCAATAGGACAGATCTCCAGAAGCTACCCCACTCAGTGAGTCTTTGGCCCAATCTGGACCCTCCTTCCTGACAGCCCTGGATCTTGCTACTGGATACCTTTTGCAGGCTAATTCACAGATATATCCCCTCCAGGCTCTTTCTGCCCATTTGAAGTCTCAGTTTATCTGTTTGTACCTTTCAGGTATGGCAAATTTTTCAATGATATCTATTGCCACACACATCATTTCCCAAGTGCAAATATGTGCCCAGTCCTGCAATGGACTTTCTACGTCATTTTGTCAGATTCAGTGCACTTCTCCACTTCACGGTTAATTTTATGAGGTCTTGTTTCTCCTCTAAGATCTTAGAAATGGTCTGCATTTCAAAAACAAAGTCCAGAGGGATTTTTCACTTTTAGGATTGTGCATTAAAGTTGTCTCATGGTAACTACTACTTTCTCCAATATCCGTATGTAAGATTCTTTTGAAGCTCTGAAATGTTTCTGGACAACAAATGATAACCATCTGCTTCCAATCTTCCCTTCCTTTCCTATGGGAAACAGCTTTAACTTGTAGCGTAAATTACTGGGATTAGAGAAAATAAATTATTTCCTGACAATGAGGGCTGTAAAAAAATGCACAAGGTAACTGATGTATATTGGAGAGTCTCTGGATTAAGGATACTAAAGGTCTTGATGAGGCATCATCTCATGAATTCTGTCTTCTCTTGTGTTAAATCCACTTCATATTTCTTTCAGAAGCCCAAATGATAAAACAAGAACTTTCCTCTCCTCTAAATTCTGTGGCTTCAACTTTGTTTTGTTAATTCAACACTTCCATTTATTTGCTTTTCCACTACCAGAATCCCTTGAATCTGAACAATTAAGCTTGACTTTTCTTTGGGGAAATTTTTTCTGGGTTTTGCTTCCCTTCTTTAAGGTGTGTGTGTGTGTGTGTGTGTGTGTGTGTGTGTGTGTGTTTCTAATTCTTTATTTCTCCAGTGAATAATATACACTTGATCTCTCCAAGTGTTGCATGAACTCAAGAACTTAAGCTTTCTGAAGACAATCTGCTCCATGAATACATTATTTTTTAATGTTTATTTATATTTGAGAGAGAGAGAGAGAGAGAGAGAGAGAGACTGAGTGGGAGTGGGGGAGGGTCAGAGAGACAGAATCCAAAGTGGGCTCCAGGCTCTGAGCTATCAGCACAGAGCCCCAGGCAGGAGTTGAACCCACTGAGCCTCGAGATCAGAGATCATGACCTAAGCCAAAGGTCAACGCTTAACCGACTGAGCCACCCAGGTTCCCCTCCATGAATAAGATAATTTAATAGAAATGCTCGGGAAATACCATAAGTTCCAAACCCTCAAAGAAGCCTCTTCCTTTCAGGCTGCGGTGGGATCTGCCCCTGCAGTTTCTTCCTATAAGGGTGTCAGCCATGGGGACCTGGAACCCAAGAGGCTTCCAGACCTTGCCCCAGACAAGAAAGCTGGATTCCTCCTGGAACCTGCTCCTGCAATCCAGGACCAGAGAGTGAAGGGGAGGTGCATTTAGGTTTTCATCCCTGATAGAGAGGTATGTCCTTATTAGACATATGCTTTCTGTGGGGAAAGTGAGTTTGAAGAACTGTGGAGGCTTTGTTATTTTCTCCAAAAAGAGTTTAAATTCTTTAGGCTGGATTGAGGTGGGTTTTAATTTTTTGTTAAGGGAATCTGGCGGTGTCTGCTATGGTAGAAGGAAAAAAATCTCTGCAAGGAGAATACACAATATCCCTAAAAAGTTTGTTTCTAAAACCCTTCCTAAGATTGCAAACAAGTTTAAGGGGATATATATTCCCACCTTTAAACTTCAGACTCCCAGATCTCCTGTGTCCTCATCCAGTGTGGATTACATTACTGGTAAAACATCCCAAGAAAGAGTCCAAGGTGGCGGCTCACGGTTAGGAGAGAGCCCAGAGTTGACAGGCAGACTTTCCTGTTTTCTTGCTCCTGGTTTGCACCCTCTTCCCTTGGAGGGGATGCTGATAGGAACGAGCGGCTTCTGCCTCTTCCGGGACCGCCTTTGAGACTCCAGAGCCTCACCTGACTTTCCCAGGAAGAGAGTGGGAGGGAACAAACTCCTCCCGCCTTTCGCAGAGGAAGGTCCTGGGGCCGGAGCGCGGGGGAAGGAGCGAGGCCAGAGCTGTTACCCAGAACCCAGAGACAGCGAGAAGCACAGACGCTCTGCCAAACAGAGGCGCATCGCGGAGAACTCAAACTTTGGCGGGTAAGGATTTTAGGAGCTCTTGAGCTGGGAGTTCTTGGGGCGCTGGGAGGTCTGCTGGATCTCTGATTCCAGCCAGCCAGGAGATGGATTAAAGAAATCCGCGCAGGGTAGAGGGTGGCTGAGCCCAAGTGCAGACGCGGCGCTGTCCTCAGCCCTCGGTGCTGAAACGGGCCGCTTCTGAGCGCGAGACAAAGGGGCCTGCCTGCTCCAGTATCTGTTCCCATCTCGGGCACACACACACACACCCCTCCAGCCGAGATCGCAGGACAAAGCTGCCCCCTGTGCCCAAGTCCATCACACCCTTTATACTCACGTCCGGCAGCCGCACTGGGCCGAGCCGGGCTGAGCCGTCGGGGCAGGAGGCAGAAGGAGCTGGACTGGCTCCTGCTGGGGATAAGAAGGGGGTCTGGCCATGACATCGCCCCGGGGACACGTCCCTAAAATACCCTGTAACCCAGATGCCTGGCCCCGTCCTGGAAGAGGCTCTCTGGCCGCCTTGTTTCTGCGGCTTCAGGGCGGGGACTAGAGTATGGTCTCTCTGAGTCCACGCCTCGCAGCGGGGCAGTTGTGTCCGTGGCTTGGAAGGAGCGGGAGCTAGGGAGATCAGCAGACCCGGGTCGAGGGACTGCCTCCACTAGATCCAACTCAGCCTTGGGGGTCCAAAGAGACTTGGGGGCTGAGGAGGCGGCAAACAGTTCAAATTATTTAGTGAAGTGATCAGTCACTATTTCTTTCTTCCTTCCTTTTTTTTTTAATGATAAAATCATAATCTACAATCTTGGCCAGTTGGTGCTTGGGGGCTTAGTGCTTAGGTCTGGAGGAGAAGGAGCAGCGGGCTCTCTGATCCCTTGCAATCCCCTAACCTCCCCTAACCGGATAATCGGATAATCGTACGGGCTCTCTGTCCTCAACCTCCTCGGCTTTTCTCCCCAGCTCAGCTTCCACCCCCACCTCCAACGCCAGAGGGGGCTGAGCTAGCGTGGTCCTTGAACTCTGGCCATCCCAGCAATCCCTGGCAAGGGCTGGGGCTGGCTAACTAGGGAGATGGAGGGCTGTTTCATTTTTCTCCCCTTGTAATTCCTCAATTCACAACTGCCCTACTTTATGCTGTTGTTGAGATTTTAAACTTTGTCATTCTGAAGCGGGTATCTCTAGCTAGTCGTGAAATGTGGGAAGGATGAAAGGAGACAAGAGCAGAAAGGATCCGAAGTCCACTGCCGGGCCACTGGCCGTGGGTCCTGTGCCTTCAACATGCAGTTTGCTTGCTCAGGGCTCCCAATGGGAGCCCTGCCACCTCTCCTGGAAAGGAGAGCCTGATGGTGGATGGTCCTCACCAAATCTTCCAGAGGGGCAAGCTGGGGTTGGTGCGGTCCTTGGTACCTCAGACTGTTGGGCAGTAGCCGCTCCAACTGGGTTCAGGCTCTCTCTTAGAATGGGCTGTACAGACCCCTAACTGTATGGACAGTCTACCAGCAACCTCCCCACCCTGCCTCCACCCCAATGTATGCGGGTGCATGTGCACGCACGCACACACACACACACACACACTTTTCATTCATAAAACCTAGTAACAACATCATTGTCTGGGCACAGAGTCACATACTCCCTCAGTGAGAAATCATTGGAGGGAGCAGTGAAAAGTTGGGCCTTTGAGAGGGGAGGTGACTACTATTGCTATTGCTCTCTGTACAGAGTCTTGTATGACAAAGTAATGGATTCTTGAAAATTCTGCCAGGCCAGGGAAACCTGTTGGGATTTCACTGAGCTGGTGGGAGCTCCTTTGGCAGGGACGGGGGCCCTTTATTCACAGGAATGCCCAAACACACACACTTTTCCCCTTCAGCCTCTGTTCAGCTGTAAATGGGGTCCTTGTTGGGCGCAGGATGCCAGGAGAGAGTGAATGACTGCTCTGTGGGTAACTGACTGGTCAGAGCAAGATCTCAATCACTTTAGCTGGGACTTTGGCCAGGATTGCATGTGTCCATGCCTTTGATGTGCCCATTTTTATGCCTTTTCTGTCCTCATTCACTATCTGCCAGCAGTTGCTCTGCCTGGTTAATAATGGGGTTGCCATGGTGACCAATCTCCCGTCGCCATGGTACCCAGGAGGTAAACAGTTGGAAGCTGCTGAGGCTCTTCCTTAGCTCCCCCAAATTGTGCAGGGACTGTGGGTTTCCTGGGGGAGTGAGGGGGAGGATGGCAATGACGAGGGTCTGTGAAGACCCCTACACAAACACACACACACACACACACACACACACATGCCTTGCCTAGAGGCCTGTTCACCTGAAATCTTCTCTAATCTCTGCCAACCACCATGCCCTCCAGGTTCAGATGGGTCAAGCTTTTATTCTCTATCCCCAGTTGCATACAGTGAGGCCAAGGGGTAAATGGTTTTCCCTCTGACCTAATTACTATTAGGTGTATACTAACTACTCCTCAGTACAAATCACAAGGCTAAGTCCAGTGGGAGATAGAATTAATTAAACAAACACAGTCCATGCTCTCTGGACATTACAGTGTAGTATGGGAAACAAGCCCTTACATTCCCTGTCAGCTCGGCTCTGCTCTGGGATGAAATAGAGGTAATAATAGTGCCCTGAAAGTAGAAAGAGGTGTGAGTGAGTGACTCCCAGGGGAGGTCATACTGGAGTTGAAACTTAAAGGATAATAGGAATTTCAACTGGCGAGAAAGAAGGAAAACCTCTCTCTAGGCAGAGGGACTAGTGGGACCAGATGTGTGGAGTCGTCAGGAGAGGATAGGCCCCAATCTGGTAACATATAGAACCTCTCAGGGGCTAGCCATCCGTCATTTATGTAATGTCTGAGGTTAGGAGGAGCTGGGGGACTCTGCATCATGGGAGGATTCCATTGGCCAGAGCCTGTTATTCAGTCCTCACCTGACCTGGAAGGAAGACTGAGAAATACAGGAAGCCAAAGGTGAGATTGGGTGAGTCTGTCAATAGGAGGGACAAGAAAATTCATGACACACTTCAGGAAAGCATGAGTAATTTGGTTTGAATGGAGCTACCCTTTTAGGCTAAGATCCAAATTATAAAAACTATTGAATGACAGGTTAAGACTGTATTCTGGAGAAAACAGGCAACCTCTGAAAGTTGCTTGGGTGTTGTGATTCAAACTACCTTTTAGAAAGACCCTGGTGTTAGTGCAGACGATTCATTCATTCATTCATTCCATACCCACTCAGAACTTCCTAAGTGCTAAGCCTTGGATGAATTACAGAGGTGAAGCAATTATTTCAATAATCCTGGGGAGGGAGGCCAGGGACTGGACAGTGGTGGGGGAAGAAGAGGTTGGGACCTTCACCTTCACTAATTCACTTCTGAATTAGTGAATGAATGAATGGAAGGGGACAAAGGGGACAGATAGTTGGTGATGTAAGTGACAGGACTCAGGGATTTGGGATCTGGGGAAGTGAGGAAGAAGGAGTGGAGGCTCTTCCTGGGTCATCAGTTGGCTTGGATGTCATTCATGGGTGTTAACAAGACAGGACTCAGGGAAGAGGGGGAAATTTGGGACTAGATGGGCTGGTGCCATTCAGGATAATTTTGTACCAATGACACTCTTCCCTGGCTATGCGGCACCCTCACACACTGCACCCTGGACTTCATCTAGTCCCCACAGCACTTCATCTGCCATCTTTTGCAGAACTTCACACATTCCCTCTCTCTTGCATTGTAGGGATTAAATTCAAAAGGCTTTCATTCGCAAGTTCTGCCACTAGGTGACTTTGAACAAGATATTCAACCATTCAGGGTCTCAGTTTCTTCATGTGTAAATTGGGAGTCATAATACCTGCTTCAGGGGGTTGTTGGAAGGAGTAAGTGAAGGTAATTGGAGTGAATTCCTGAGCACAGCACCTGAAACACTGAGTGCTCAAAGTTAGGTATGAACATCCTATTATTTTTCATAATGATAGCATATTACTTTTATAATCACATCCCCAAAATTAATAAACAACAACAACAGTTTACCTCTGTGCCTGCAGCTAGGCTAGGTGAAACAAGTCCTTGGGGAAGGAAGGGAGTCTGCTTGGCTGGCCTTGTTTGCCCTGGCTGTGTGTGTGTGTGTGTGTGTGTGTGTGTGTGTGTGTTGGGAGTGAGGGGGGTGGAGATGGAATTCTGAGGAGAGCGTCTATAGGGCTGGCTATGGAGATATGGGTTCTCCAGCTCCAGCAGCATCTGGAAAGCAGTTACATCCTCTTGGAATCTCAATCTGAGCAGCTGAATCTTATTGCAAATCACTTAGAAACTGAATACACTTAAAGTAGAGGAAACCAGAGTTCCCATTAATTCCGAGTCATCTCTGCAAAAGACCAAGACACTTTCTAGGCACGAGACAGACCTCTGTCTGGTGGCTGAGTAACATTATTGATTACCTTGTTACAAATTCAGATTCTTTTATCCCATATCTCTTCCTGTTCTTGGGAACAATGTTAATTTTTTTCTCAGACAAGAATTGAAAATCCGCACCTGGCATATGCAAACTTGCCTTTGCTTGCATTATGAAAATGCATAGAGTTCAGAAGAGAGAGAAATCCACCTCACAGCTACTCAGAGGTTTCCCTGGGAGACCAGACACAACAACTCTAACTCAGACTCTTTCTGCCTATCTTGGTGTGGGGATGCCCATGGGTTTGCCTATCCTCCACTCTACAGAAAGGGGAGAACATGAATTCTGACTCCCATTTCCCCTCATCACCTCAAAGCTCAGTCTGAGCTTCTGGACACACCCCTGTGGTCTAAGACCTGAGCTGCCCTTTTGGACTTTACCGGGCAGAAGGAGGCAGCTTTGATACCTACCAGTCCCAGAAATTGGTCTTGTTTCTTGAGAGGCAGGAGATTGACTTTGCAGGCTTTAGGACTAGATTGCCTGCTATAGTCCTGGCTGTGTGAAATGTGTGCCTTGGTCTGCTCAACTATAAAGTAGGGATAATAACTTACCTTGTAGGGTGATTGTGGGGATTAAATGAGTTTGTCCATGTGAAACATGTGAAACTGTGGAGCAGCGCATGGCATAGTGTAAGCTGTCAAAAATGTGACCAATAGAATTATTATTAATGCAATATTTTGACATTTCTCCCTTTTATTACACTTGTATTTTGTGAGTTTCTTCTAGCATATATTGTTAGTTTTTCATTTTAAAAGCAGTTTTGCTATTAGATTTAACATTACTTTTTTAGATATAATTCACAGGCCATAAAAGTCATCCATTTAAAGTATACATTTCGGTGCTTTTCAGTAATCTTCGCAGTGGTGCAGCCATCACCACAATATAATTTTAGAACTTTGCAACACCTCCAAAAGAAACCCCATAGCTGTTAGCAGTCACTCTCTTTACTGACCACCGCCTACCCCACGTCTTTCCCAAAGCAACCACTTATCCACTTTCTGTCCCAGTGGATTCTGGACATTCCATATAAATGGAATCATACAACATGTGACTTTCTGTGTCTCATTTCTTCCACAGCATAATGCTTTCAAGGTTCATCCATGTTGTAGCATGTATCAGTATTTTATTCATTTTCACTGCCAAATAACATTTCACTATGTAGATATACCACATTTTGTTTATCCAGTTATCAGCTGATGGACATTTAGGTTGTTTCCACTTTGGGGCTATTATGAATAATGCTGCTATGAATATTCATGTACAAGTTGTTGTGTCGATGTTATGTTTTCCTTTCTCTTCGGTATATCCTTAAGAGTAGAATTATTGGGTCATATGGCAACTATGTTCAGAATTTTGAGGAATTGTCCCACTGTTTTCCAAAGTGGCTGTGTTATTTACATTCTCCCCAGTAATGTATGAGGATTTCAGTTTCTCCACATCTTGACTAACACTTGTTATTGTCTGTATTTTTATTATAGCCATTGTAGTTGGTAAGCATTGGTATCTTATCATGGTTTTGATTTCCATTTCCCCATTATTAAATATGCTTATATTCATGTGCTTTTTTCCTATATATCTTCTTCAGAGACATGTCTATTCAAATCCTCTGCCCACTATTTAATTAGCTTTTCTTTTTATTATTGAGCTGTAACTGTTTTTTATATATTCTAGGTACAATACCCTTACCAATACATGATTTATAAATATTTTCTCCCATTCTGTGGGTTGTCTTTTTACTTTCTTGATAGTGTCATTTGATGCAGAGGTTTTTTATTCTGATGAAGTATAATCTATTTTTTCTCTTTTCATGTTTGCTTTTGGTATCACATCTATGAAATCATTGCCTAACCCGAGGCCATGAAGATTTTATTTTATTCTAGAAATTCTATAGTTTTGGCCCTTGTATGTAAGCCTATGGCCCATTTTGAGTTCATTTTTGTGTATGGTGTATATTCTTTTGCATATGGATATTCAATATTCCCAGCAACATTTGTTGAGAAGACTATTCTTTTTTCCATTGAAATATTTTGTTATCCTTGTCAAAAATCAATTGATTGTAAATGTGGGGGTTTCTTATTTCCAGACTCTGAATTCTATTCCATTAATCTATATACCTATCCTTATGCCAGCACCACATTGTCTTGATTGCTATAGCTTTGTAATAGGTTTTGAAATCTGAAGGTGTGAGTTCTCCAACATTCTTCTGTTTCAAGATTTCAAGATTGTTTGGCTATTTGGTGTCCCTTGAATTTCCATGTAAGGGTAGGATCAGCTTGTCAATTTCTGCAAAAATTCCAGCAGAGATTTTGATAAGGATTGCATTGAATCTGTGGATAATTTGGGGAGTCAACACTCTATAGATAATTTGGGGAGTGAACACCATATTAACAATATTAATCCTTCTAATCTATGAGCAGGGAGTTGTTTCCAATTATTTATATATTCAATTTCTTTCAACAATTTTTCCTAGCTTCCAGTGCACAGATCTTTAATTTCCTTGGTTAAACTTCATACGTGTTTTATTCTTTTATGCTGCTATTAAAAATGAGATTGTTGGGGCACCTGGGTTGATTGAGCAACCAACTACGTCTCATGACATGATCTCACTGCTCATGAGTTTGAGCCCTGAGTTGGGCTCTGCCCTGACAGTACAGAGCCTGGTTAGGATTCTCTCTCTTTCTCTCTCTCTTTTCCCTTTCCCCCGCTTGCATGCTCTATCTCTCATAATAAATAAACTTTTAAAAAATGGGATTGTTTTCTTAATTTCATTTTATTATTGTTCAGTGCTAATGTATAGAAATATATTTGATTTCTGTATGCTGACTTGTATCCAGCCACACTACTAATCTAATTTATTAATTCTAACCATTTTTTAGTGGATTCCTTAAGATTTCTTATGTACCAGATTATGTCATCTGCAAACAGAGATAATTTTACTTTTGCTTTTCCAATCTGGATGCTTTTATTTGTTTTGTTTCATTTTGTTTTGTTTTGTTTCTTGTCTAATTGCCTGGCTAGCAGTATAATGTTGCATGGAGGTGATAGGAGTGAATATCTTTGTCCAGTTCCTGATTTTAGGGGAAAGCATTCAGTCTTTCACCATTAACTATGACGTTATAGATGCCCTTTATCAGTTTAAGGAAATTTCCTTTTATTCTTTGTTGATTGTTTTTTTTTATCATGAATGCATGTTGGATTTTGTCATATGATTTTCTTATGTTTATTTCACTCATCATGTGGCATTTGCCATTTAATTAATATGGTGTATTACATAGATTGATTTGGGACATTAGATAAACTTTGCATTCTTGGATGCATCACTTAATCATGATATGTGGCTGGATTTTTGTTTGCCAGTATTTTGTTGAGGATCTTTGCATCATAATGTAATTTTCAAAGTGCCCTCTCATGTAAGTTCTGATATTCAAGTTGTGTCTTTACATTGTACCATGTCCAGAGAATTTTGACATTATCAGGTTTTTGTCATTTCTGCTTTTGAAGCTCTAGAATGTTTTTATTTCTTCCAATAAGATCACATTCATGCACAAACTACTAGAGGACCATTAGACACAATATTTGCATTCTACAGTTCTGTTCCATCATGAAACTTTTGAAATGGAAGGACCATTCATGATCAACTGAGCCTTGGTTTTCAGGTCTGTTCCACAGCGTTCCCTAAGGTATTCTGTGCCCACTTTAAGTTTCATCATGTATATTTAAATAATTAGAAAACCCAAACAAACATAACATTGACATGTGCCTCCTACAAAATTTTAATATACTGGATATCATAGTCAAAATTAACTTGTGTTCCACTGATTGTCTTTATTTTTCTTTTGAGAGAGAAAGAGAGAGAAGAGGGGAACAGAGTAGGAGAGAGAGACTCTCAAGCAGGGTTCATGTACAGCACAGAGCCTGATGTGGGGCTCGATCCCACAACACTGAGATCATGACCTGAGCCACAATCAAGAGCCAGATGCTTAAATGACTGAGCCACCCAGGGGACCCATGTTTTTATTTTTTTAATTGAAGTATAGTTGATGCACAGTGTTATATTAGCTTCAGGTGTACAAACCATAACTATACATTATGCGATGCTCACCACAAGTGTAACATCATCTCTCACCATACTACACTCATACAGTACTATTGACTATATTCCCTATACTTTACCCTGTATCCTTATGACTTATTCATTCCATAACTGGAAGCCTCTATCTCCCACTCCCCTTCACCCATTTTTCCACCCCCCACCAATCATCAGTTTTTCTCTGTATTTATGATTCTCTTTCTATTTTTTGTTTGTTTTTTGATTCTACACATAAGTGAAATCATATGGTATTTGTCTTTCTTGTTTCATTTAGTATAATACCCTTGATGTCCATCCATGTTGTCACAAATGGCAAGATCTCATTTTTTTATGGCTGAATAATATTCTATATCTTCTTTGTCCATTCATCTATTGATGGACACTTAGGTTGCTTTCTTATCCTGGCCATTGTATATAATGCTGCAATGAACATAGGAGTACATAGATCTTTTTGAATTAGTAATTTCACTTTTGGGAAAGAGGCAAATACTCACTAATTATCTTTATAAATGTTTTCAAATACATTTAAATAAACTAAATAAGTAAATGTTCTATTCATGGGGTTTCTGTGGAAGATTTCATTTGCAATAAGTCCATGTCCATCAATGGATAAAGAAACTAAAATACTAGTCACTTGCCCAAATTGTAGGTTGAGCTAAGGAGAGAATCCAGCTTTCCTTTCTTTCAGTACAGTGCCCTTGACCTCCTATATCTTTCCAATGCCACTTGTCTCAAACAAAAGGTGTCTTACTAGCATTTTCCCCCTTCATAAGCTTAGGGCTGCTTAAAAACACACAACCCTCATCATTGCCTATAGTAGTGTCTGTTATGTCCCTTGTGTTTGTTCTGTGGACTGGTTCACAGATCTCAGCATAATTAAGTGGCTTAGCATTGAATATTTTTCTTTCATCCTGCAGTTTCCAGATGAGGTAGGGGAAGAAGGGAAAGGCAATCCAACTTTGGACAAAGTTCCAAGGCATGTAGACCCTGTGGGAATTATTGACTGACTTATCTTTGGCATTTAATTTGACAAAGTAAGCCTGTCCAACTTCACATTTACTGAGAATTTACTGAGTGCTTCTGCCCAGAGTGATGCTGAGAAAGTTGAATTGTGGAGAACTGAAATGGATGAAACCCAGAGAGATATTACTTCTGAGGAGATTGAAGACCCTAGGTGGTAAAAGTAATCTGTCTCAGTTGGAGAAAATAAAGGTGTGTGCCTGTCCATCAGACTATAGGGCTCTCCTCTGATTGGGGTTTCAGTTTTGTTTTGTTTTGTAGGGGTTTTTTTTTGTTGTTGTTGTTTTGTGGGGTTTTTTTTTTTTTTTTTTGGCATGGCTTTGTTCTAGACTTGGTGCCTCACTAATGGGAACTTTTAGCCCCTGGCTGCATAGGAGTCATAACCAAAGATAATGATAACTCAAAATGTCCTCCAGTAGGTCAGAGGAGTATGCATCTCGGACACTTGGCACTTCCCTATTGTCTCATTTAGAGCTTGTGGAATGATAAGATTTCAAATGACACAAATTGAACTAAGATTGGTTTTCATGTTAGAGCCATAATAGAAACGGACAGAGCACGGACAATGTTTTTTTAGTGTAAAGAGTTAGTCATTATATGTGGGGACCAAGATTTTTTCCCCCAGAAGCACAGTTTAGTTTAAAAGAAAAGGCTTTACATGTTTTGACCCTCTTTGTTGCTTACTTGTTTTCTCCCTTATAAAGTCCCATCCATTCTTTTTTTTAAAAATTTTTAACATTTGTTTTATTTTTGAGAGAGAGACAGAGACAGAGCATGAGCAGGGAAGGGCCAGAGAGAGAGGGAGACACAGAATCCAAAGCAGGCTCCAGGCTCTGAGCTGTCAGCACAAAGCCTGATGCGGGGCTCAAACTCACAAACCGTGAGATCATGACCTGAGCAGAAGTTGGATGCTTAACTGACTGAGCCACCCAGGCACCCCAAGTCCCATCCATCGCTAAGCAAAATAGAAATGTTCAGTGTGACTCATTCACAGAGCATTGTGAGAACCAAATAAGTTAATACACATTTAAAGTCACTAGAACAGTACCAGGAAGAGTATAAATTCTCATCAAATACACAGCTATTATTATTAGTATCATCTTTGCAAGTATTCACCTGTTCTTCCATTTATGCCACCTACTTTTATTACACACTATGTATATATATATGCTGGTGTTTTGGAGGATAAATATTTTTAAAAATTTTTATGTTTATTTTATTTTTGAGGAAGAGAGAGACAGAGCATGAGTCTGTCAGGACAGAGAGAGACAGAGACAGAATCTGAAGCAGGCTCTAGGCTCTGCACTGTCAGCACAGAGCCCAACACGAGGCTCAAACTCACGAACTGCGAGAAGTTCGTGACTTCATGACCTAGCTGAAGTTGGATGCTCAACCGACTGAGCCACCTGAATGCCCCTAAAATATTTTTTAAGTAAAATAAAAATAGTTCTTGCCCTTAACTCTTTTGGAGTCAATAAAGGAATGAGAAGAGTATGAGAATAACTGGAGGACAGGTGAGGTATGTTAGACTCCTGACCTACCTAGGTGTCCAGGCCAAGAACTAAGGAGAAGGTTAAAGATATGTACCAGAGCACAGAAATCACAATCAAATTCTTAATATGCACAGGACAATAGCCAACACATGATAAATGTTGAATAACATGAAATAATGCCCCTCATGAGAAGTCTCCTCAGATCTTGGTGGTCCCTGAGGCAGAATCAGTGCCTCATCTTTCCACACTTCTCACGATGCCTCTACCTCTACTTCAGTACCTCCGTGTCTTACTCCCCTCCCTGTTTCCATTCCTGTTTCCCCCATGCAGTTTTGTGCTTTTAAAGACAGAAACCTATCTTCCTCATCTTCATAATCTTCAGGGCCAAATATGACGCCTGGAACATAGAAGGAGTCAGTAAGTGTGTTGGGAGGGAAGAAAACATGCTGGAGTTAGTACTGTTGTAAACAAAATGGGAATTATATGAAGCAATGTGCTGTTAGTTCCCCAGTCAAGCTCCAGAAAACTCACATTCATTTGAGAGATGTTCACAAACCGCTCTTAGACTCATACCTAGGATCTACTTCAAGGTCACCCTGATAGTTGGCAGGATACATCCTCTTCCTGTGCTGGAAAATTAAAATTTTATTTGTGCATTTCTAATCTGCAGTGGGTGTGATAAACAAAACAAAGCACTACATGGACTTCAGGGTCAGACAGACCCAGGCCTGCACTTCCTCATCTGCAAAACCAGTATCACTATTGCCTCTTGGGGCTCCTGAGGAGTAACAAGTAATGGATATGCGAGTGCATATCACACTCAGGGGCCCTGGCTGGATGGCAGTTTTCATTTTCAACAGTCTCTTCAGGATCACTGATTGTAATTTCATAATCTCATTTGTGAGTTCTCCTAGAATTTGGGCCAAGAAATGTGAAAATTCATAAGGCAGTTGGAGAATCACTTAGGATGTCATGACTTAAAAACTGGTAAACTAGAGGAAAGGAATTGTTTATCCTGCATTTCCTGTATGAACTGTACCACTAAATAGCCAAATAAGTAAAATTTTCTTTAAGAATATGTCAACTAGTCAGTGAAAAAGAAATGATAGGACATCACCAAATTGCAACTTGTAATGAAATCATACGTCCAGGCAATAATCATCAATGGCTGCTAACATCACCCAAAGAAATACTCTTACCAAAAAAAAAAAAAAAAAAAGGAACCTAATTTTTTTTCCACCCATTAACTTTACACTATCAGGTTCTGGAGTCAGACAGAGCTTTGTCAATCCTGGCTCAGGCTTTAAGTAACATTAGGAAAATTACGCAGTTTGGTTTCTTCACTTGTAAAAAGGAGGGAAAGGTGAGACCATTGTGAGGGTTAATGGAGCAGTATTACATGAGCACCTACCCTGTTTCTGGCATATAGTAGCCCTCCACAGGAGGCAGGTAGATATGCTGCCTCCACACAATGGCATCTGGGGCCAAGATTTGTGCAGCTGATGAGGGCTGAGGGAAGGGACACGGGCTGGAGGCAATGAACTTTTTCTCTGTGAAGTTTTCCTGGAAATGTACAAAAAAGAATAATTTGATAGATTTTCTGCAGAGTCCCAAAACTTAAAAAAGAACTTTTTAAAATGTTCTTTAGAAAGAGAGTGAGACAGAGCATGAGCAGGGGAGGGGTAGAAAGAGAAGGAAACACAAAATTCAAACCAGGCTCCAGGCTCCGAGCTGTCAACACACAGTCCAAAGCAGGGTTTGAACCCATGAACCATGAGATCATGATCTGAGTGGAAGTCAGATGTGTAACTGACTGAGCCACCCAGGTACTCCAGAGTCCCAAAACTTTTTAAAGACTTGCTCTAGACATGTACCCCAATGTTCATAGCAGCACTCTCCACAATAGCTAAAACATGGAAAGAGCCTAAGTGTCCATCAACAGACGAATGGATCAAGAAGATGTGGTTTATCTATACCATGGAATACTACATGGCAATGAGAAACAATGAAATCTGGCCATGTGTAGCAACATGGATGGACCTTGAGGGTGTTATGCTGAGCGAAATAAGTCAGGCAGAGAAGGACAAATATCATATGTTTGCACGTATAGGAGGACTAGGAGGAACTTGACGGAGGAACAAGGGGGAGAAGAAGGGCGGAAATGGTGGGGGAAAGGGAGAGAGGCAAACCATGAGATACTCTTGAATGCTGACAAAAACTGAGGACTGATGGATGTGGGGGGGAGGGGGGGATGGGCATGGAGGAGGGCACTTTGGGGATGAGCACTGAGTGTTATGTAGAAACTAATTTGACAATAAACTATTTGTAAAAAAAATAAATAAATAAAAAAAATAAAGACTTGCTCTAGAACCCACTGGACTGTAATCTCCTTGACAACGGAGATGCATATCCTTCTCTGTAAAACCCTAGCTCTCCATATTGTCTTCCACATAGAAAGTGCTCAATAAAAAAAGCATTCGCTGTAAAAAAGCATTGGCTGTATGATTTCAAATTGAAGTTGTTGATGGACCCTTGGGCTCTTTCCATGTTTTAGCTATTGTGGAGAGTGCTGCTATGAACATTGGGGTACATGTGCTTCTATGCATCAGCATTCCTATATCCCTTGGGTAAATTCCTAGCAGTGCTGTTGCTGGGTCATAGGGGAGTTCTATTGTTAATTTTTTGAGGAAGCTCCACACTGTTTTCCAGAGGGGCTGTACCAGTTTACATTCCCACCAACAGTGTAGGAGGGTGCCCGTTTCTCCACATCCTCGCCAGCATCTAGAGTTCTCTGATTTGCTCATTTTAGCCACTCTGACTGGCGTGAGGTGGTATCTCTGTGGTTTTGATTTGTATTTCCCTGATGAGGAGGGATGCTGAGCATCGTTTCATGTGTCTGTTGGCCATCTGGATGTCCTCTTTGGAGAAGTGTCTGTTCATAGCTTCTGCCCATTTCTTCACTGGGTTGTTTGTTTTTCGGGTGTGGAGTTTGGTGAGTTCCTTATAGATTCTGGATATTAACCTTTTATCTGATATGTCATTTGCAACTATCTTTTCCCATTCCCTTGGTTGCCTATTAGTTTTGTGGGTTGTTTCCTTGGCTGTGCAGAAGCTTTTAATCTTGATGAGGTCCCAATCATTTAGTTTTGCTCTTGATTCCCTTGCTTTTGGGGATGTGTCAAGTAAGAAGTTGCTGCGGTGGAGGTCAAGGAGGTTGTTTCCTGCTTTCTCCTCTAGGGTGTTGATAGTTTCCTATCTCACGTTCAGGTCCTTTATCCATAAATCAAAACTATTTTTGATCTATTAAGAAAAGTTATACAATTTAAATCATAGACTTAAATTATCAAATATCAGAGATGAACGAAGACCTCTGAGCCAAAAACTGCCCCTGAGGAAACTCATGGTGGATTGACCTTGGTGAGCAAGAACTACATCCATCCTTTGGTGTAGTGTTCTGGGCTCCTCGCATTGACCTTCCTTTAGTTATGGAATTAATTTAGTATTGAAGTGAGTCACTGGACTATTTCTAGAAACCACCATCTTTCTCTGGAGTGGTCTCTCAAGAGAGCCTGTTTTTGTCCGTTTAAGAGAAACTGTCCTCAGGGATTCATCTTCTACCTGGAGAATTTTGATCAAGAAAGATGGAACTGGCCAATCTTTGTGTTCATCACACCAGCCCTGTGCTCAAACCAGCTTTCTTCTTTCATCAATCATTGGGGCACCTTCCAATATTTGCTGAAGGGAGAGTATTCATGGTCTGATTTCTAGCATCAGGATCATGCCATCAACAGGTTTTACCTATTTATTTTTACTTGGATTAGCTGCTTGACCTCTCTGAGTCTCAACTTAGCCATCTTTAAATGGGGATACAAATGGTAAATATCTGATAAAGTTATTTTGAAGATTAAAGGAGATGAAGTGTGTTTTGAGTGTAACATTACATTGTAAAGGTTTTATGGATGTCAAGGATTGTTAGTTTTTCATGCTTTGTTTTGAAATACCAACTGTGCCAATCATTCATTCACTTGCTGGAGCAGCATATAAATTTGAGCAGCTCTTGAGCATGGAAGCATACACAAAGTGAAAGGCCTTGCTTATGCTTCAGGCTGGGAAGAAGAGCCCAAGGATACCCATAGCTGCAACTATGGGAGAAATGGAAGAGGCTCTGTGTGCCAGGGCTTGCCTGGGGAAATAGCCCTCATACACAGCAACCTGGGTTTGCAGCTGCTTCCCCATCCTGGTGTGATCTGCCTTGTGTTCATGTTTCAGTAACAACCTTGAAGCTGAATGTAACAAAGCAAGAAGATGGCTAAGATTAACACCCAATTCTCCCACCCTGCGGTAAGGACCATGGACAGAGATCTGGACCACGTTGAAAATGGCCTCGGCAGGTAAGATGGGCTTTTCGTTTTATTCTCATTTTATTTTTTTAAGCTTTTTTATGTCTTTATTTTATTTTGAGAGGCAGAGATAGAGAGCGAGCAGGGGAGGGGCAGAGAGAGAGGGAGACACAGGATCTGAAGCAGGCTCCAGGCTCTGAGCTGTCAGCACAGAGCCCGACGCGGGGCTCAAACCCACGGACTGTGAGATCGTGACGTCCTCATCCACCATTTCTCCTCAGCCAATTATGTATATCATGCCCTCTCTCAGATGCACATTTGGTTTTCTTCTCTATCTAGATTCTTAATCCCAGCACCTTAGCTAACTCTGCTCATGAATGATGGACAACCATTTCCAAAGCGATTTGAGTCCCTGTTATCATAAACTTATGCAGCCCTAGGACCCCACCTTCTGGGATTTAGGCAAAAAGAGGAATATCTCAAAGCACCCCAACAGATATTTATTGCCTCCAACCATTTTATTATTTTTCTAATAAGAAAAGTGCACTATTTTTGTTTTGACCTGCCACCATAACCCCATGTTGTATAGTCAGCACCTAAAAATAATTAATCTATTATTTTATTTTTTTAAATAGTTTATTGTCAAGTCGGTTTCCATATAACAACCAGTGCTCCTCCCCACAAGTGCCCTCCTCCATGCCCATCACCCCCCATCCTCTCCCTCCCACCCCCATCAGCTCTCAGTTTGTTCTCAGCATTCAAGAGTATCTCATGGTTTGCTGCCCTCCCTCTCCCCCACTATTTTTCCCCTTCTTCTCCCTCATGGTCCTCCATTAAGTGCCTCCTAATCCTCCTATACGTGCAAACATATGGTATCTGTCCTTCTCTGCCTGGCTTATTTCACTCAGCATAACACCCTCAAGTTCCATCCATGTTGCTATACATGGCCAGATTTCATTCTCATTGCCAAGTAGTATTCCATTGTATACATAAACTACATCTTCTGGATCCATTCATCAGTTGATGGACACTTAGGCTCTTTCCATGCTTTGGCTATTGTTGAGACTGCTGCAATGAATATTGGGGTACATGTGCCCCTATGCATCAGCATTGCTATATCCCTTGGGTAAATTCCTAGGAGTGCTATTGCTGGGTCATAGGGGAGTTCTATTGTTAATTTTTTGAGGAACCTCCACACTGTTTTCCAGAGGAGCTGCACCAGTTAACATACCCACCAACAGTGTAGGAGGGTGCCTGTTTCTCCACATCCTCACCAGCATCTAGAGTCCTCTGATTTGCTCATTTTAGCCACTCTGACTGGTGTGAGTATCTCAGTGTGGTTTTTTTTTTTTTAATGTTTTATTTATTTCTAGGAGAGAGAGAGAGACAGCGTGAACAGGGGAGGGTCAGAGAGAGAGGGAGTCACAGACTGAAACAAGCTCCAGGCTCTGAGCTGGCAGTCAGCACAGAGCCCGACGCGGGGCTCGAACCCATGAACCGCGAGATCATGACCTAAGCGAAAGTCGGACGCTTAACCGACTAAGCCACCCAGGCGCCCCTCTCAGTGTGGTTTTGATTTGTATTTCCCTGATAAGGAAGGATGCTGAGCATCATTTCATATGTCTGTTGGTGTTGGCCATCTGGATGTCCTCTTTGGAGAAGTATCTGTTCATATCTTCTGCACATTTCTTCACTGGATTGTTTCTTGGGTGGCCTCCAGCCATTTTAACATGGTGCTGGAGCCTCAGGAATCTTGCTATGACTTGCTATCAGAAATTCTCACCCTGCTCAAATTTCTCCCTCCTAACTGGCCTACTGTCAATACCAGGGTCCTGCCACTGGAGACTTATTCTTTTAGGTTAGGTCATTGCCCCTAATCTAAAACAAGATAAAAACACTCCTAGGACAGACATCTGCTTAAAACTTTGGTATGCATTAATAGCTTCTTTTTCACACCTGAGCTAATAAACCTTTTGGGGTGGGGTGTTCAAAGAAGATTGGGGTGGAACAGAGAAAAGGTCCACAGCTGTCAAGTCAAGCTCCCTGGGCAGCACTGGGCTCCTGGGACTTTGGGCCCAATGGGAGAAGGACAGAGGCTGTTAGGATCCGGAAATTTTTGAAGTAAAATGGAACTTTCCCCCATTTCTCCCTTTTGCCTTGAGTGGGATATAATCAGAACATCTTATGGAATTTCCAGTTTCCCTGTGACCAAGAAGGCAACAACAGGGGCTTAAGAGAAGATACTCAAGATACTGAGATACTTAAGAGAAGGCAGGCCCAGCTGGTGGGCTGGGGCTCCTGCCCAGAATGTCTGCTTGACCAGACACCACTGAGGTCCAGCCCTCCCTGACTTGTCCTGCCTCTGCCTCAGCCAGTGGCCTATTAGCCCAGCCTGATGTGTAGGCTATTTAAGAAGGCTCACGCCAGGTGTCCTGGAAGGTGACCCTTTGCAAAAGAAACTTCTAGCTCATTAAACCACATGGATACCCAGTGATAAGCCTCTGGCCTCCGAGAGACTCTCTGTGGGCTCACACTGGGTTTGTGTACACTTAGAGGGTCAGTCAGCTACAAAGTGGGGGTTGGGGGTGGGGTCTTGAATTGATGCCCTGCAACAATGCTATTTGCCATATTCATGGATGCGAATATGCCCTTCCTCTCTCTCCTATCCCCTGTCCCCTGACCAGTGTGATGACTAACAGGTTCAGGGTCAGACTGGCTGGGTTTGAACATTGGCTCTACAACTGACCAGTTCCGAAAAATTGTGCAGCTGTTCCAAACCACAGTTTCCTCATCTGTAAAATGTACTAGTGCTGACCACAGAGGGCTGTGGTGAGGTTAAAACAGGTGAAAGCTCCCAGCACAGTCCCTGCTGTGAGAAAGCGCTCAGTCAGTGCTGTCAGCCTTGGAAATGATTCTCTCTCCTGTGGTCCTTCCCTGGTATTCCAGGCTGGGAGCCTTCTCCTCCTCTGACCTCACATAGCTCCAGCTGTCCTGACATCTGGATCTGGCCATTTCCTGCCTGTGACCAAGTCACGCTTTCTAAACCTGATCACTAGTCCAGTCTCACTGAGCCTGCCTTGGGGACTTGCCCAACCACTGACGTGGTAAAAGCTTGTTGACAGATTAATACAGAATCCCAAGGAGACTCTGGAGATTTCAAAAGGAGAGAGATGAGGAATGCTTCCTTCATAAGACAAATGCTTGCTGTATCTTATGGAATCAGGAGTGGGTTAACAGATAGAAATTTCCAGAATGGGCTCCTTGGTGCTACCAAAGATGGAGAATGTGTTCAGGCTGAGGGTGGAACAGCCTTTGACCAGAGGCTGAGTCCAGGCCCCCCTCTGCTTCCCAGTGCAGCCCAGCATCAGTCTATATACAGACTAGTTTTCACTGTAAGATTTACTTGAACAAGGGACTCTGGCAAGTACACATAAAATTTTAAAGTTTCAAATCATTATTTTCGGGGAGAAAATGGTGTTTGAACAAACCATAGACCTTTGCTTTAAAATTAAAATCGCTTTAGAAAGCTATGGGAGAAATAATTGAGGTTTTAAAAATGTTTATTTATTAATTTTGTAAGAAAGAGAGAGAGAGAGAGAGATCACGTGCATGAGTGGGGAAGGGGCAGGGAGAGGAAGAAAGTCAGAGTGTCCCAAGCAGGCTCTGCACCATCAGCACAGAGACTGACACAGGGCTCTAATTCACAAATTGTAAGATCATGACCTGAGCCAAAATCAAGAGTCAGATGCTTAAGCGACTCAGCCATCCAGTATCCCCTAGAAGAAATAATTGCTAATGTGTGTCCTTAAATATTAATCATTCAGGGCACCTGGGTGGCTCAGTTGGTTAAGTGTCTGACTTTGGCTTAGGTCCTGATCTCACAGTATATGGGTTTGAGCCCTGCATCAGGCTCTGTGCTGACAGCTGAGAGCCTGGAAACTGCTTCAGATCCTGTGTCTCCCTCTCCCTCTCCCCCTCCCCAAATCATTCTCTGTCTGTCTGTCTATCTCCCTCTCAAAAATAAAAAACATTAAAAAAGTAATCATTCTTTATCCTCATTGATATCAGTGAAGCTGTTCTGGTAACCTGCATGTCACTGTGATCCTTTGCTGAATGCCCCCAGGAAGGAGGCATGTGTCCCCATCCCCTAAGACACCCCTCTCCCCAAATCTTTCACCAAATTGGAAAGCCAGGTTTCTGTTTCTCCTTTTAAATTATTGGGATCACTTTCCTCGTGACAAGCCGTAAGGAAGGATGGAAACATTTCATTTGAACAAAGAAGTCAAGTTTATATCCTGGAAATAACAGAAATAAAAATGTGTTGAATTTTTCTTTCCTATTAAATCTGTTTAGTTGACTTGATTATTTAAGAGCTATCTGGCATATGTGAAAAGATAATGCAGTAGGGAAAGACTTCAGAATCTGCTACAGAGGATTGCAGCTAGAACCGAGGGCACCTCAAATCTCAGATCAATCTTCTGGTGTAGCTATTTTAGGCGAGCTTTGGGGCATAGGGGTTTGTGTCCTACAGAAGAGAAGCCTTCTTCGTGCTGCTCTCTGAGCAGAGCCCAAAGCAATTATCACCAAAGAAAACCATTTTCAGCCTGCTTCCCCAGGACCAAAGACAAAAATGCACTCAGTTCAGTTCCCTGGTTACATGTGGCCAATAATTGTGCATGTTGGTCATTCACGGTCCTCAGAGCTTGAGAGGAGGGAAAGAAAAACAAGGTATCACATTCTCCACCCTTGTTCTCAAAGGTTTGTCTATGCTTATGTCCCCAAAGTCACTGGAGGAAGACACCAGGTGCTCCACGAAGTGCAAAGCTAATGACAAGTTGCAGTGGTGATGGGAACCGTGTCTTCTCCCAGTGACAGGGGACACCTTTCCCTCACAGACATGAATTCCCTTTTATAAGAAAACTTAGAAGATGGGCATCACAAGTTGAAAACTACCTTGTCTTTCAAAACAGTCTTATCATTGTCTTGTGCTAGCTGCTCTTGTTCTTGCTAATTACCGACTTCAAGGAGCTCCTTCCTGCTGATCTGCTTGTTTGTTTACAGATGAGTCCTGTCAAGTCCTTGCTCCAGGCCCCTCCACCAGCTTCTGGCAGGACAGTGCCTGACCCTCAGTCTCTCCTGCCTCTGTATTTCTCTGGGAAGTTCTGGATCCTCATTTTTTGCACTGGTACCTCCCTTTTTTCAGTACTGTATCCATGAGGACTCAAAATGTCACCTCAAACTTTGGTTCTCCTGTCTTCCCATCTCATCTTCCATCTGCTTGGTGAAATCAGTTTCTCTGAGGAATAGCTAATGGGGTTTACTATTTAAATAGCCCCAGGCATTTAACAAGGGTAAAGACTCAGGAGCTAGAAGACATGGTAGAATTTTAAGCATCAAAAAACAAGTGGGGACTCCAAATCAGGAAACTACAGATGCTGGAGAGGATGTAGAGAAACGGGAACCCTCTTGCACTGTTGAACAATGCAAACTGGCACAACCGCTCTGGAAAACAGTGTGGAAGTTCCTCAAAAAATTAAAAATAGAACTACTCTGTGACACAGCAATAGCACTGCTAGGAATTTACCCAAGGGATACAGGAGTACTGACGCATAGGGGCACACGTACCCTAAAGTTTAGAGCAGTGCTTTCAACAATAGCCAAATTATGAAAAGAGCCTAAATGTCCATCGACTGAGGAATGGATAAAGAAGATGTGGTTTATATATACCATGGAATACTACTCGGCAATGAGAAGGAGTGAAATCCTGCCATTTGCAGGAACGTGGATGGAACTGGAAAGTATTATGCTGAGTGAAATAAGTCAGTCAGAGAAGGAGAGATATCGTATGTTTTCCCTCATATGTGGATCTTGAGAAACTGAACAGAAGACCATGGGGAAGGGAAGAGGGACAAACAGTTACAAACAGAGAGGGAGGGAGGCAAACCACAAGAGACCCTTAGTTACGGAGAACAAACTGAGGATGAATGTGGGGGTGAGGGAGCGGGAAAATGAGTGATGGCCATTGAGGAGGGCACTTGTTGGGGTGAGCACTAGGTGTTGTATGTAAGCCAATTTGACAATAAAGTATATTTAAAACATTTTTTTAAATAAAATAGATTCACACTTAAAAAAAGGGTGGGGAGAAGAAAAGGCCCCTTAAGGTACCTTGAACTTACTTCACAGAAGACTTTCCCTATTCTTCACAGCTAAATATGCCTTTCTGGATTTGGCTGTTGGAAAGCTGATTAAAAACAAATCACCAATTTTTCCTTAGTTCCTTTCTGAAGACTAGGAAGCTTTAGGGAGGGTAAATGACCAGCCCACAGAACACCTAGCTACGAGGTGGTAGAATAGGGATTCGAATCCAGGGATCCCGGCTCCCCTCTCTGCCACCTGCCCTTCGAATTCCACATCAGAGCCCTTACTGCTGCCAGTAGAAGGCAGGCTTTGGAATCCGGGGTCGAGTTTTGCCCTCCTCATGTCCTCATCAGCTCTGATGTCATTGATTCCTGTGCTGCTAATGCAAATAAATCTGTTCTCAGGATGTGCCCTCCTATAATTGACAGAAAGCAGACTAGGCAGAAATGCGAGGCCGACTTCTTGGTGCCCAGAGCTCCCTGAGGAGCTTCTGGTAGGGACAGAACACCTTCACCCTCGGGATTACCTCCAGACCTTGCAGGCACACCTGCTCAGCTGTGGGTTGCTGCACCCCTAACCCCACCACATGCCGGCTGCCAGGATCAAGGGACTTGAGATACAGACTCACTTGTGCCATTGCTTCCTACTCCAGTAACTGACCTGGGTGCCTTGGAATGCACATTCCACATCTGTCATATACAGATTATTTGAAGGGCAAGGGGATCAGAGCTTCCTAACCACAGCAGGGCCTCTGACAGGGTGTCTAATACATATAAGGATGAAATGTGCGTGGTCTTTTAAAGGTGTAGGGGGAGAATTCAGTTAGATGGTTTGAAGATAAAGAGCCACCCACACACAATGTAGCCAGGCGGATCAGAGCCATGCCTCTGGCAGCATGCCACAAGGCTCAGTCCTCAGCCATGTCCTATTAAGCTTTTTCTTTAATCAGTGCCATATATGAAAATACAGAGAACAGCTTCATGGAGTGGATGAGAGCCGGCTTTGCCATGGGATGGGATGACATTCAAATCTCAGCTTTGCCACTTGGTCGTATGATCTTGGGGAAGTCACTTAACTTCTCTGAGCCTCAGTTTTCTACCTTATAGAGTGGTTGGTTATGTGGATTAGTTGATAAGATCTATGTGGCTGGCATACAGTAAGCAGTCAATAAATGACATACAGTTTGTGTACTGCATGTGAAAGTGATGGAGTTTGGGAGGAAAGGCCAGTATGGTGCCACTGCATACCTCGGGTCCCGAAACATCAGGTGACTCAGATCAGTGGAAAGATCCAATACTTACTTCCGACAGATCAATTGTACATGCACAAGATAGGGCCTTCTGGCTTAGCAGCAGCCTGTGTTACAGGACTTTGGGTTTTGGCTGATGGTAGTTGGTGATGAGGACACCAAAAACACATGAACTCACAAACCTACAAAGATGTCTGGCTTGAGGTCTGGTAACAGCAGAGTGTTCTCAGTGTCCATGCCCTGTTAGACAGGAATGCGGGAACCTGCTCACAGGAGCATGACCATGATGGGCAAGAGCCTTGAACCTGGTGAGGCATGGCTGGGTGAGCTGGGGTCTGTAGCCTGGAAAAACAGATGTGGCACAGTGTGACAGCTGCCCCATCACTGAGGTGGCCATGTGGAAGATAAAGTGGCCTGACTCTGTGTGGTTCCAGCAGAAAAAAAGGTGGCCTCGGTCTGCAAAAACTGAGAGAGAGAAGAACCTTCTACAAAGGTGGCCCAGATGGGGCATGGGATGGTAGTGAGCGCCCTGCTGCTGGAGACGGCAGGGATGTTGTACAAAGAGGAGTCAGCAGATCAGCGGCTGGGATTCAGGACCCTGCCTTCTAATCACTCAGCGGGGAGAGATAGAGCCTTTTCCTCACATTAATTATTGCTTACTTCCTCAACTGTGTTGCCACCTTGTTAAGAAGGCTGATTAGGTTGGAATAGGTCATGTGATGGAATTAATTTGTCCTGCTTGGGCTCTTCCAGACTCCGAGTGAAGTGCAAATCCCTAGGGGCCAATGCCTGGCTGGCTTTTAATCAGGCTGATCAAACTTCAGCCCTCGGAGCTTTTAAAAGACAGGGAATCAAAGAAAAATATGCCCAACCATACTGGTCTTACTCCACACAGTTAAACAGACCCCAAGCCTCTACTGATGTGACTGGTGCTCATATTGAGTTGTGGGCACGCGATCTCTGTGTACTCATGCTTTTCGCCCTGAGTTGCACAGGTGAGGTCACGGGCCCAGTTACCTCTGCACTGCAGGGGACAGAGGTTGGGGTTTGACTAAAGGGCACGGTAGGACTGAATTTTCACGTGAAAGCACTGAACAAATGTACGGGGAGAGTTGGGCCAATTCTGTACAATATTCCAGGACACTCCTCTTAACCAAATACTGAATGGATTCCTAGGAAAGCTGCCGAGCAAGCACACAAATAACTGCCCAGGTGGTGTGGCTGTGCTGTCCACAGTCTGGCCTTAGCAGATAGGATTTCAGTACACAGAGATGTGTTTGAACCCGAATTCTTGTTCTGGAATGATTGTGTAGAAACAGCCGCAATGGCTGTGGATGCCAAGCTACCTTCCTTGGTCAGGCTTGCTGTAAAGGAAAGGCATGATTTTTTTGTTTTTTTGTTTTTTGTTTTTCGTTGTTGTTGCTGTGGTTATTTGTCATTTCTTCTTCTTTTTTAAAAAATCAACCAATTAATTAATTTTTAAATTTACATCCAAGTTAGTTAGCATTTAGTGCAACAATAAGGAAAGGCCATATTTATCCTAAAAGCCAGGATCTGCAGATCTTGCTGGAGCACGGACTGACGGAGTGAAGACGAGGGCCTGCGGCTCTCCTCATTAAGCAGGACATCTGGCCATCTCATCCCTGAGTGTGTCCAGGAGGCGATGAGCTTGAAATCAATTTAGCCTGCTGCATATTTGATTTCCTAGGGTCCACTCGCCTTGCGAGGAGACTTCATCAGAACTGCAGCAGGAGATCGCCATGGAGACCAGAGGACTGGCTGAATCCAGGCGAAACTCCTCAACCAGCCAGGGGCCTGCCAGGTAACCCACCAGACTCAGTGCTCACCTTGGGAACGGGGAGACTGAGGCAGGAGGAAGGTAGATGAGTCTCAGGAAGAAACCAGGAGGAGGGGGTGATGGAGAGGTGGAGGTGGTGTTGAAGATGCGGAGAAGAAGGGGGCAGGAGAAAAGCAGTCAGCAATCTATCACTGAGTAATTTCCTCTCAGGTCAAGTGTTCTGAGGCTCAGAAAAATCTAAGAAAAACTGCTGTTATCTGAAATTGCTTTCATATAAAGTGATATTGAGGTACTTGCTCAAATCTGGATGAATTTTTTAAAAATCCAACAAGGCAGGGTTCCAAAAAGAATTGAGAAAAAAGACCAGCCAGCCTTGGGAGACCACTGGTGGACCTCAGTGGCATGCAGGCGGTACTAGTGGCACTGTCCAAAATAGCCTTGGCAGGTCCTCACAGGTTCACGTCCAGACTTCATTGCATGCATCTTGCAGAACAATTGGAAAGCTTATCCAACCTCCGAGCTGATGGCATCTGCACTCGGGCTTCAAGAGCCATGCCAGCTTAAAGAAGTCATTTCAGGGGCGTCTGGGTAGCTTAGTCGGTTGAGTGTCCGACTTTCCCTTAGGTCATGATCTCGCGGTTTGTGGGTTCGAGCCCCGCATCGGGCTCTGTGCTGACTGCCAGCTCAGAGCCTGGAGCCTGTGTCTCCCTCTCTCTCTGACCCTCCCCTGCTCACGCTCTCTCTCTCTCTCTCTCTCTCTAGAAATAAATAAAAATATTTAAAAAATAAATAAAAAATAAATAATAAAAAAAAAAAGAAGTCATTTCACCTTTCCAGGTCTCATCTGGAAACGCATCAAACAATCGGAGGGCTGCATCTGAGCCGAGGGCTAAGTCCCAAAGGGGCTCAACAAATGTGGAGCTCATTATTTCCTTCAAGCAAATTTTTTTTTCTACTAATGCCAGAGTTTTATATAATCACGGGCTCTACAGTTTTTGCTTAAGATTATTGCAAAAGTTAATTTGTCTAGTTATTCTTCATATTTTTCAATGCGGAGTAATGTTTCTTTCACCAGCCTCTTATAGGTGGGCATTTATGATTTCCAGTGTTTTTGTCTTACTGATAAAATGTGGTCTTAAGGCTCATTGATTGCAAGGAAAAGGACACCTTCAAACCAGCTCAAATCGAAAGGCCTTGGGTAGAGCTGAGATAGGAGGCTGATACAAGCTCAGAAAGACCATTCCGTGGAAAGGGAGCCAAATGGGGCTCACGAGAGGGGAGCGGGGGAGGCACCTGCCTCTCCCTTTCATTTTCTCCTGGAGTGGCATGATCGTTGTGATTTATTTTTTCTGCGTGTGTTCTCTGTTTCAGGCTTTCTCTGTTCACACATCAGCAGACACAGGCTGCTATACGATCTTGTGTTGAAACACCCAACCCCATCCTGGAGTGGCTTTTAATTCAGAGGCTTGAGTGACCCTCTGTGAGTCACTTGTCCATTCCTGCACCTGTTGGCTGAGCTGGAGTGGGGAGTATGACCTTGGTTCCAGCCCCTCAGCAAAGGGAGATTGAGGGGTGGAAGGAGTGTCCAGAGCAGAGAGGCAGGGCTGGGCAGGCACCTCAACATACATCTACAGCATCTGTAAACATCTCTGAGCATAGAATGTTTCCTTGCTTTACCTTATTCTCTTCGGCAAAGCTCCCAAGTGTGCGATTAGGGTGAAGGCATGTGACAACTCATGACTTGGTTCTAGGTTGCTCAGAACTTACTTTGCTGGGAACAGTAGCATGCTCTGTAGGTGCCAAATCAGGGAAACCAGATGCCAGGAAAGAGGGTTCAGGCTCTCTTCCCATTCCCCTCTGGAGGAGACAGGGGAGGCAGGAGGCAGGGCTGAAGGAAGGCTTCTTGCGGAAAGCTGGAGCTAAGGTGGGACCTGGAGACATGGACTGGCTGGTCTCGGGTGCTTGAGGGCCTGGCGGGGTCTGGCTCCAGAAGGGTGAGGGCAAGCTGCAAAGAAACTTGTGCACAAGCCTGGGGAAGAAACAAGAATCTGCGTAACAAATAATAAGACAAGAGTTAGGGAAAGAAACTAAGTTGTTTCTGGGTGCTTGTTCCCTTAAACCTTGTTCTAAATTTTATCATCATTTGCAAATTGTATTTTTTCTATTCTGGTGCCTACCAGTTATAAAGAGCTCTACAAAAGGACTGTAAGCAGAAAAGCTGCTAATTCCCCATTTGAAGGATCATGCCTTTAGCAGAGTCCGTGCGTTAAAAGGACAAAGCCATAATGAAGACAATACTCCTCATCTAGAAAGCTCTGTCCCAAACTGCGGGTGGTGGAGGAGCAGGAAATAAGGCCCCAGCAGAGTGGAGGTGCACATCTAAGCCTGGAGTCCCGGCAGTCATCTCTGCTTCTGCCCCAGCCCTAGAAAAGAGAGCTTTCCATCTCCTTCCTCCCTGAACTGGCTGCCTGTCTATGTCCTTCTAGGTTGTCTCGTCTGATCATCTCGCTGCGAGCATGGGCCACCAGGCACTTACACCATGAGGACCAGAGGCCTGACTCCTTCCTGGAGCGTTTCCGTGGAGCTGAGCTCAAGGAGGTGTCCAGGCGAGAAAGCAATGCACAGTCTAATGCGGGCAACCAGGAGCCACCAGACAGAGGGAGAAGGTAAGGAACCAAAATGATGGGCCATCTGTACCAGGTGAAGCATGGCTTTGCTCCTGCAGCTGAGATCTACCGTGGGGGCAGCCTGGAACACCAGCCTCATGACCTGTACCTTGAAGAAGGTGTCTGTCGTGGCGGAATACTGCATGTTCTGACAGTGGCCACCCCGAGTCCAAGAAGGATTGCAGGAGAGGAAATCCTTTAGCCAGAGTCCCCGGCCTCATCTGACCTTGCACAAAGTTCCCACCAGTGCCCCCTGGAATTGGTGCTCTCAGAAACACATCTGGGGATGCTGGCCTCACTGATCTCTCTCCATCAAGGGGCCTTCATCCTAGATTGCACTGTGACCCATTTTACTAAAAACCAGGGCCTAAATAATACCATAAGCCTTGAGACTACCTAAATGGTACCCACAGTTTATGCATAGGTTTACATACAGTCTTCTGGGAGGGAGGTCTGAAGGTTGATCAGAACCTTCAAGAAGAACCATCTGTATCCCAGATTGGAATAAGAACCATGGGGTTGAGGACTGTAGGTGGGATAGGATGGGGGATGGGGAGAATGTTTGCTTGTTTGGTAGGAGAACGGTCTGCGGAACAAAGGCTCTGAGCATCTTCCTGCATGGCCCGCTGTCCACCTGGAGGCTGTGGCTGATGCCGTCTCGTATAGATATAATGAGAGGAATCTGCAGGTCCCGACTCACATCCCCCAGTCCCACACCCGACACACACAGCTGCTGCCTCCCCTCCTTTCTTGTCCTCGGGAAGTCTCCCCAGCCTGTGATCAGCAGGGAGACCACTGGGCCACTGGGTGCCATTGAGGGCCATTGAATTGAGTGTGGCAGCAGCAGAATGTCTCTTTAGGACTCTCTGGGCTGTCGGAGGGAAGAAGAGGGACATGGAGGGGGAAGCTGATCGCCTCTGAGCCTCTCAAACAGGAAGCCTCTTGCTCAGAATCTGCTTCCTGAAAAGGGGGGCTTAGAAAGATCTTTTGGCTGAATTCTGTAGATAATGCCAAAATTTGTAAGATGTAAAGGTGAAAACAAGCCTGGTTATTGCAGAACAGACGGTCCCTATATAATTGGTAGAGAAAATCCTGTGTGTTTTTGTGTCAAATGAGCAGAAGAAGGGCTCAGGTGTTGAGTCTCTGAAACAGGCATCCAGAGCCCTTGGGGAGTGAAGGTCATGAGGCCTCAGAGGAAACAGGATGGATCTTCCTGGTATTTCCATTTTGCCTCCATATTTGTATGTATGTGTTACAGGTTTATTATAGATTATGCAGAAAATTGCAAAATGTGCAAACATATCTAAGATAAGATATGACAGTTCAAGGAAATTTCTTGCTAGCAGCCACTCTAGGGAGCCATGTTTAGTTTCCCTGCTGGGAAACGTGTAACAATTGGCTGGCTGAGATTAAAAGGCCTGGCATTTTAGGGCTCAGGTTTTCACCTGGGCTTAGACCACAAACCCTTGGGCTTTCTGGGCTTGGGGAGGGACTGCCTCGGGCCTGGGTGCTAGTGGGGATGGGCTGTGTGCAGGGTCATCCCAGGCTCCCAGGGCCAGGCATCCTAGACTGAGAGGGATCTCCATGCCTGCAAGGCCGGCGTGCTGTTCGCTGCTGAGCCATAACGAGAGGATGGATGGCAGATAAGGGAGAAGAGAAGATGGAGGAGGAGGAGACGGGGACAGAGATTTGCTATTGAGCCAGCCAGAGTGGTCCAGTTCCTGGTGGCAAGCAAAGACTTCCTTTGTTAACTTGATCAAATTATCCTCTCTACAACCTTAGCCTAATGAAGATGAACATTAGCCTCTTTGTCCATTTCCCAATGTGACCAGATGAGCAAAGACTTGGGCTAGGATTCCATCAGGACCAGGTCCTGACTGGACCACAGATGTCTGGTCACTCGCCCGAGGGTTCAGAGGGGGTAGGCACATGCAATGGTCCAGGCTAGTGGCTGATCAATCAGAGAGGCTTCCTGAGGGAGGTACACTTTGGATTTTCCAGGCAAACTCATTGGCAAAGCAAAGTATATGCAGAGACAGGCCTTGGTTATTCTATTGGTTTGTCCTTATGAGATCCCAGACACAGAGATGTGGTAAACATGGGCCACTGCATCCCAGGGAGCTACACTCTCTTTCCTAACTTCATAGGAATTAGGAAATTGCTTGGGCAGAGGGGGTGAGGGGTGGGGGGTTCTGGTGATCAAAACCAATCCCAGCCACGTAGTAGATGGTGAGAGGGAGGCTTGAGCAGGGGTGAGCAGAAATACCAGGATGGCATTTGGCTGGATATTAGCATCACAGAAGAGCAGAGGTGCCGTGAGAGTCAGACAGGCGGATCACAGGCCACTGGCTGCTCTGTGAGGCCATGCTGGCTTCCTTAAACTAGCTGTGTCAAAAATGGCTAATGGCAATTGAGCACTCTGAGATAATAGCTTTCTCTATAGAACACCACAAAGGACCGTGCGATTCAGCTTTAAATAAACATGTAGTTGGGTGCAAAACCAGCCTCCACTTTCTAGCAGACTCTCACATAGATCTGGGGTGGCAGGCCCTGAAGTTTTAAGATTAATGTGGGGACAAGGGCCCAGGGCAGGATAGATTCAAATCTGGGACAGTTCTGCTCATGGTCTATTTTTTGCCCTGCAAGCCGGGAGTGGCTGCTGTGATTGGGTTTTCTTTCTTTTTTTTTTTAAATGGTTTTTTTTTTTAATGTTTTATTTATTTCTAGGAGAGAGAGAGAGAGACAGCGTGAGCAGGGGAGGGTCAGAGAGAGAGGGAGTCACAGACTGAAACAGGCTCCAGGCTCTGAGCTGGCGGTCAGCACAGAGCCCGACGCGGGGCTCGAACCCACGAACCGCGAGATCATGACCCGAGCGAGAGTCGGATGCTTAACCAACTACGCCACCCGGGCGCCCCGTGTGATTGGGTTTTCAAGGGAGGGTCCCTTTGGAGAGCCCCTGCCTGCGCAGATGAGAGGGCAAGTTGCTGCTGCTGCTGCTGTGACGGTTCTGGTGCCGAAGGTGCTCGACGCACTCCACCTGAGTGTACCCAGCGGGCAGGTACCACGTAGGGTTCACGTCTGCATCCCTTGTAGCTCCTGGCACACTGTTAATCTGAATGAAGTGGGGTGGAACTTGAGGCCAGGATTCTGGTGGGATGCGCATAGTTAACCCTCATTTATTCAGAAGCCTCAGTTGAGTCAAATGTTCATCCTCTCTTCCCCTTAGAGCTAGTCAAAAATTGTTTGTCCTGATAATAACAACACTCCGGGTCCTTCGAGCTGTATGAAAAGGCCCGGGGGACAGGGAGCGGGGGTGCTGACATAACCACCTGGGGCGAATGGTCCCCAGCAGTTGGACCTGAGTTCAGATTCCCGTGCCACGTTCTCTTTACTTTCCTGCAGTGGCTGGCCCCTGGCCAGAAACAACAGCAGCACCTGCAACCACTCAGAGGAGTGAGTACCTCTGCTCCCCGGCAGAGCCCCCTCGCCCTCCCTGGTCCCACAGGCCACCTTCGTCCCCGTAGGTGTCCCAGCTTTGCCTCCCTGCTTAAATGCTTCCGCTTCCCATGTTTCCAGAACACGACTAGACCATTCTAGAATCTTGTCCCTTTCTCTGAAATTCCATCTCCATGGACAAATGGGGAAGAGACCTGGTCTGTATGACTTCTTTGAGCAAGTCACCTACTTTCTCTCCCTCGTTTTTCTTATCTATAATGCATACATCGTTTAAGGTTTGACATACTCTATCGCTATGTATCTGAGGGTGCAAACTCGGAGTCTCTTTACAGAGCGGTGGGTATTCTCCTTCATCATGAGAATGCATTTTCCACCCTACAACCCCAAGCCCCAGGGTGCCAGCGAAATGCCCTTGTCATAAGGCCAATTCGGGCCAATTTGGAGGGAGTCATTAGGGCAATGGGAAGAGGAAATTTAAATACTGTATTGCCAGATCATAGCCTCTTGAAATGCTGACCTGCTGTAATTACTTTTTATCACCAGACGCTGAGCTGGCAGATAAGTTTAATGTGTGATTCTGGCAAGTGCCACTCAAGAGCCCAGGGAGGAAGTGTGCGTGCGTATGTGTGTCTGTCTGTCTGTGTGTGTGTGTACACTGTTCTCCAGTCTTCTTTATGGAATATCACAGGGGCAGCCACTGGAGGGAGTCTCAGTTGGAGCTTAGGGAAAAAAACCATCAATATCAGCAAGAAATCCAAATTTCCAACTGAGGAGAAATGTGCCAAGGCTTTTTCTTATTTCCCTTTCTTCCTTGGATAGAAGTTTTTCCCATTTCCCTCCATGAAACTTAGTTGCATTTTGTCTGCAGAAATGTGGATATCGAATCCAGAGACCCAAATGCCAGCAATCAAGATAAATGAAATTATTTAATCTGCAAAACAGTAACTATTGTGATACGTGCTTGATCTAAAGCCAAACTTGATATCAAATACCCTTGAAACCCCCATGTTGAGTCCCACAGTCAGAGAAAGGCTCAGGGCACTGGAAACCATGGACAGAGGTTCCGTAGGTCTCTAGGCTTCTCTCTTCTGGGGCTGGAATGTGGGCTAGGATGGGGGTGGATGGTGTTGGCTATATCAGGTTCTTATAAATCTTTTCAGATGGGTTCAAATCATGGATCCACATTGCAGGCCAACGACCGAGGAACAAAATTGTGAACTGTCCCAAAATGTGACCATCTGGGCACAGAGTTACAGAAATAATTCTTATGGACACCCTTTCCCATTCTTCCACCATGTTTCTGGCATTTTAACTTAGTTCCATGGGTCCTGAATAATTTTTCTGTCTCCCAGAGCAAACTGTTCCCAGCCCAAACCGTCATCGTTTGCAGCTCTGTATAGGTTTTTTGGGGTAGTGCTGGGTGGATTGGGGGATGCAGTTGGATGGCGGTGGGTCTTTCATAGGCCCACAGCAGGTTGGTAACCTCCCCGCCGTTCCACAAATTGTGGTCTGATGTAAACTCCCAGCTGGTCTAAGCATGCCTGATAAGCTTGTGGGCAGCGCCCTCTGCTGGTGCGTTGACATTAGGACTTCAATGGCCGAAAACCCTTCAAGGGACCCTCCATCACAGATTCAACAGGACAGAGGATGGGTGACTGTCCTTGATTTTCTCATTTAGCAAGTTTAATAATTTTTCATTTTTATTCAGTTTATTCATGTACTCACTGTCAAAAACTTGGAAAATACAGAAAAGCACCCATGAGCATACACCCTCAAAAAATATACTTCATTTTAACAGTGGAATCCCATTATCAGAGATTACATCTCTTAACATGTTGGGAAATACCCCTCCAAGGTTTTCTATATATATTGAATATATAGATAGATATATAGACAGAATATATTACATATGGAAATATAGAATAGATACTGGTATATATTATAATAATTATATATTGTATATAATAATTATTTTATTGTTACAGTTACACATAATTACATATATGATATGTTTATATATTACACATAATTACATGTATATGGTATGCTGTTTAGGTGCATTTGTATCCCAATTCAGCCACAAAGAGCTTTGTGACCATGGGCAAGTTACCTGACCTCTCTGTGCAGGAGTTTCCTGACTTATAAAGTAGGGCTTGTATTAATGTTTTACTTACAAGGTTGTATGAAGACTAAATGTGCTAATACATGTACCATGCTTAGAACAGTGCCTGGTTACATAGTAAGTGCTCAATAAATACTGACTAGTGAGGTGAGCAGAGCAATTTCACCACCACCTCCTATAGACAGCTACACCCTAATCGTTGGAACCTGTGGAGAGGTTACTTTATATGGTAATGGGAACTTTGCAAACGTGATTAAATTTGAAGACCTTGAGATAGGGAAGTTGTCCTGGATTATCAGGTGGGCCCAATGTAATCACAGGCATCCTTAAAAGCANGGGGGGGGGGGGGGGGGGGGGGGGGGGGGGAGGAGAAGAGTGGGTCTGAGAGATAAATCGGAAGGAGAAGGAAGAGGAATTTTTATTGTAAGAAGGACCCCTGAATTGCTGGCTTTGAAGAAGGAGAAAGGGGGACACAAGACAAGGAATTGAGCAGCCTCTCAAAGCTGGGAATAGCCCTCCATTTTCCTCAGCAAGAAAACAGGGACTTACTTCTGCCCATAACCCCACTGAGCAGGAAAACAGGTTCTCCCCCAGAGTCTCTAGAAAGAAATGCAGCCTGCCGCTGACACCTTGATTTTCATCCAGTCAGACTTAGCCCAGACTTCCAGTCTACAGAACTATAAGATGACACATCCAGGTTGTCTTCAGCCACATTTGCTGTAATTTGCTAGGGCAGCAATAGAAAACTAATCACACCGCTTTTGATACCAGAGTGGGGGTGCCGCTGTAACAAAGTGGAAGTGGCTTCAGAGTAGACTCTAGAAAAATTCTGAGGAGCATAATTTTAAAAAGAAAAACCTAGATAGCTTTGAACAGGTTGGTAGTAGAAATGTGGACATTAAAGACTCTGCTGGTGAGAGCTCAGAAGGAAACGAGGAGCATCACGAAGAAAATCTGTTTTGCTGAAGCACCTTGTGCTTGAATGGTTGTAAACTGACTACCAGTAGAACACTGGGCTTTCAGGATGCTGCTGGTGAGGACTTGCAAATAAATGAAGAGCGGCCATTGGAAGTTGAAGAAAGGGGAATCTTGGTTGGTAGTGGCAGAAAGCTCAGTGCAATTACATCCTCCAGGCAGGTGGAAAGCAGACCGTTAGGCAGTGAGCTCGAATATTTAGCTGAGGATATCCAACCAAAGGTGTTGAAGGTGCAGCGTGGTATCTTCTTGCTGCGTGTGGTAAAATCCAAGAGGAGAGGGAGAAATTGAGGGAAGAACTTTAAACAAAAAGGAAACAGGACTTCATGATTTTGGAAATTCCCAGCCTACTCAAGTGGAAAAGATACTAAATTTTAAAAACTGTCAGAAAAGCGTGCTTTGAGAAAAGTCAAGGGCATGGCTGAAAACCCTTCCGGTAATACCTCAGAAAGATCAAACGTTCTGAGCATTCAACAAACAGCTCTCTGAAGCGATGAAGAGTGCGACTCATAGCTCCCCTCAGCCATCCCAGCAGAAGCCAAAAATGTAGAAGAGATTTCACAGATCTGAGGATGAGCCTCTTGTCTAACACAGTGAATCCCTCTGATATACATGACCCGCAACATTCTGGAAGATTCTATAGCAGCAGGAACACTGCCGGCTTGGACCGGAAGGGACGGAAGCAATATGGACGGGAGGAAGATTATGGGACCCCTAAATTCTAGACGCAGGAAACGTGTTGATTAGAATACTCAGCTGCAAACAGACAGGTGCTGCCTTTAACAAGAGAGAAAAGATGGCTCGGAAGGCAGAGTGCGGAGCTGTGAAAACCAGAGGCTTATTCTCAGGCCTTAAGATGGAATCACTATTGCCCCAGGGTGTTTCAGAATTGCTTGGGACCAGTGACTTTTCTGCCTTTCGCTCTTCTCCCTTTTTGAACTGGAATATCTAGAACTGATATCCTAAATCTGCCCTTCCATTGTATCTTCAGAGCAGATGCTTTGTTTTAGTCTCACAGGATCACAAATTGAGCAACTCATGCCCTAGGATGATTCACACCTAGAGTCTCCCCTAGACCTGATTTAAATGATAGAATTTGGGACTTTTGAGCTGATTAGAATCTGATGATACTTTCGGACTCTGAGTCAATTCATTAATGGGATGAAACTTTCAGGGGTCTTGGAATGAGGGTGAACACATTTAGCCCATGGGATGGATGTAAGTCTTTGAGGGCCAATGGACAGACTGTGGTAGGTGGCATAGTGGCTCCCTCAAATGTCCATGCCTTAATCCCCACCACCTGTGACTACCTTACCTCACACTGCAGAAGGGACTTCACAGATGTGATTAAATTTCAAGACCTTGAGATGGGGAAATTATCCTGGATTATCAAGGTGAGTCCCATCTAATTACAGGCTTTATTAAAAGTGGAGAACCTCTCCAGCTGCAGAGAACCAGAGGGACGGCATCTCGAGAAGGACTCTACCTCTTGCTCCTGACTTTGAACACACAAGAAAGATGCCAGAAACCAGGCATGCAGTGCCCTCTGAAAGCTGGGAATACCCTCAGCTTCCAGCCAGCAAGAAAATGAGCTTCTCCGTCCTCTTCTTGCAAGCAATTAAATTCCACCAACAATCCAAGTGAGCAGGAAACAGATTCTCTCCTGGAGTTTTCAGAAAGGATCATGGCCCTGCTGACACCGCAATTTCAGTTTTGGGGGGACCCGTAACAGACTTCTGACCTACATATCTGCAGCTTGAGTTGTTTTGGGTTTTTTTTTTTTTTTTTTTTTTGAGAGAGAGATAGAGACAGCATGAGCAGGGGAGGGTCAGAGAGAGAGGGAGACACAGAATCCAAAACAGGCTCCAGGCTGTGAGCTAGCTGTCAGCACAGAGCCCAATGCGGGGCACGAACCCACGAACCGTGAGCTCATGACCTGAGCTGAAGTCTGAGGCTTAACCGACTGAGCCACCCAGGCACCCCCCGCTTGAGTTGTTTTAAGCCATTAAATTTCTGGCAGTCTATCTGGCAGCAATAGGAAGCTCATAAAGCTATTATTCTAAGCTCTTTTGCAGTCTGCTTTTAACTTGTCAAAATACTAAAAATGTTTTCCTGTGTCACTGGATATTCTTCCACAACATCATTTTAAGCGACCTCCTAGAATTCTGGGGTTGATGGATCTCCTCCTGTTGTAGGATGAGATTGCTTATGCTTTTGACTGGTAGAAATAATGGTAGTGATTATTTTTCTGCACGCACGTTTGCACACATCTTTGATTATTTCCTTAGGAAATGCTGTGTGAAGTATATTGGTCTTTTTCAATGAGTGTTTAATTAGCAGACACTTATTTTTCAGCCTGTGACTTGCCACAGGTCTGTGGATGAGTCTAGTGGGTTCTCCTGAGGCAGGCAGGGTCTCTTATCTTTTCCCTTGGTTTTCTCAATTGTTTGATGGGCAATAACACTTGCCTTGCAGACCTAATATAACTATTAATGCATACCTTTATAAGAGCGCTAACCCATAAAGATGTACAATAAAGAGGAAGCTGAGTAAAGCCATGTGTTGAGGAGACACTCGCAATCAAGAACCATCCTGCAGATGTGGACAGAAGGGGGCTATCCAGCCCCCAGCCTCACAGTCCAGCCAAGTCTGGATAAATGTCTGAACATGGTTGCATTCACCTCAGACGACGCCGAGATTTGCCTATTCCCGCCTGTGCAGATATTGCTTCCCTTCTCCTTGCTGGCTTTCTTATCAAGGACCAGCCTTTCATTTGATACAGACGGGTTTTAAGAACAGCCAACAAGCCATATCCTTCCGTTCAGAACGAAAAAACGTTACATGTGACTTCCAAAAGTCCAAGTGACTTTTCCACTCTAAATGTGTGGATCTGGGTTCATTTGCCATTACCTCAAAATGGTCTCAAGCTCTTTGTGACTTCCTAGGAGCTCATGAAAATGGGTCAGAAATTGCAGAACATTAGACCACTATGGATACTTTGATGTATACAATGTATGCTTTAATGGGGCGGTTCACCTGTGGTGGGGGGAGGTTCACCTCACTCCTCAGGAATAATAGTAATAGTAACAAAATCAGTAACCTCCTGTCATCCCAGTGTGCTCGAAGTATCCGTTTCCTACACCTCACCCTCTCCTCCATGTCACTGTCGCCTACCCTCTCCATTGTGGTAGCATCCTTGGCCTAGGAAAATTGCTAAATGTCACCCTGTATCATCCAGTGACAAGGCGAAAAAGGAGGAGAAAGAGAAAATGGAAGAAGAGAAAAAGAAACACTGCACAAAACAAGAGGAGTAAGTACTGAGAAGAGAGGGTGTGTGGTTGCAGCAGGCTTGATCCCTGTCCAGGTCCTGTGAGTCTGAGAGCCTCGTTGTCAGACCTTATTATCGGCCCTGGAAAGGGGCTGCCTAGGGCTGCTGGAGCCGAGTTGGGCCCAGGTGGGGATCAGGCTTCCTGAGATGGTGTTAAGGGCTCACTCGCTCTATAGGAAGAGTCCTGTCCCAGCTCTGAGCACCAGAAGAGGGATATTAGGTAAAGATGGCTGTCTGCAGCCTTGGTGAGCAATCAGGGACTGTCCCTGGGAGTCTGCTCCTGTGCCCACCTCATCCCCACCCCCGCCCCTCCCAGCATTCTGTTTGCCTGTCTGCACAGTCGTGGTAAACTGAGGCTTAATCCTGGGCATTAGAATATTCTATATTCATAAACTTTGCTCCACACGCCAGGGTGGTGTGCACTGGGAACATTCCAAAGCCCTGTCAGTGAGCTGTGGATCTTGCACCTGCTGAGTCAAGGCAAAGATGGAAGGCATTCCGGCATCTCCTTGGGGGCATGAGAGCAGCTTGGCAGACGTGGGCCGGCACGTGGGACATACAGGGTGGGGGAGAACACACATAGGGCCAAAAAAAAAAAAGAATCTCCAGTACCATCTAGAAACTCTAATCCTCAGAAAATCCTGACAATAAAAACAGAAAGCACCCTAAGCTACTGCTTCCTTTGGTGTTGGCCCACATACCCTAGAAGATTCCCAGGCTAGTTGTTTTTGGTAGAGAAGATGGCTCCAAGTGCTTGGAAGTGTCTTCAGATCACCTGCTCAAATGCAGTTAGTGAGTCAGTGACTCCCTCGGGAATGCCACGGGGCTCCCAAATGCAGTCCAGAGAGGAGCCGCCTCAGAACCACCGGGCAGTGTTTAAATGCACATTTTCAGGCCCGAGTCCCTGAGGGGGTGGGCCCTGGGAATCAGCGTTTCATAGAGCTCCCCTAGATGGTTCCAACGTTACCATGCAGCATTTTATTCCCAGCACACTGAAGGGTGCGGGTGATACCACAGGCACATGGGAAATCGTCACCATTATTTTATTGTCAACTGTGGCTTCCTAGGGAGCTGAGCTTGGAGGGAAAGACCTCCAGAGTCTGCCTTCTCCCAGCCTGTCCCCCTGTGAGGGGACACCTCATGTGACCCCCTGAGACTAATAGGACCTGTCTCTCAAGTTTAGCCAGCAGTCACCCCAGGGTCTCTAAGCTAATCCAGGTCTCTAAGACCCTCCAGCACGGCGATTTTCAACACACTGCACTGTTTGTGTGTCGATGTTAGCAGAAACAAGGACACCATGGTGGTGGACCCCTCCAGCAATGTGTACTACCGCTGGCTGACTGTCATCGCCCTGCCTATCTTCTATAATTGGTGTCTGCTGGTATGCAGGTAGGGATATGGGGCAGCATCTCCTCGTGGGCAGGGGGAGGGGTAGAGGGCAGGGAGGGGTGAGGGCAAGCCTCAAGACAGAGCTCTGAGTCCCACTGAGGGGGCTGGATTTCTGGTCCCCACATGGCCACCATCCAACTGAGTGTCCCTGTTTCTCCATCTGTAAGGAGGCTCTAAAAGACCACCAGTGTTCTCTGAAGCCCTGGTGGGGCCTCTGCTTGCTATGGACAGCAAGGGTCAGGTCACCTTAGTTGGGGCCTTCTTAGTTTGGCTATAGGAGGAAGATGCAGGGCCAAGTAGCTACCCTTCTGAGGAGAAGTGGGCGGGGGGGGGGGGGGGGGAGGCTGGGCATTCCTGAGCAGCCTGCAAGGCAAGGATGCAGTTCTCTGCCTGGAAGCTATGGGCTGTGGGCCTCCCCAGGCAAGTTGCTGTGCCGGGATACAAGCTGCTGCTCTTGTCAGAGCAGCCAGGGCCTTTGGGGTACTCCTGGGAAGGTCTGCAGGACAGAGATGCAGGGTGAGGGTGTACAGGGGCTTCAGGAAATCCCTTGCAAATGTGCTTCTGGGATGCAAGGGTGAGCTATTGTTCTTCTGGGGAGAAGTGGAGGCTCTGGAACTTTTCTAAACAAACTGTAGGAGGCAGGTGCAGGGTAAGCTGCTAACTCCTCTAATACGGGGTCAGGGAAGCAAGGGTTTAGGGTCTCCTGTGAAATCTGAGTTTTGGGAATACAGGGGCAAGATGCTGCTTCTCTGAGGGGAAGCTGGGGGCCTGGGCTTTCCTGAACAAATCTACAGAATGGGGCTGCCAAGGGGCTATGTTCTTCTGAGGGCAAACAGGACCTTTGAGGTCCCTGAGCAAGCTGCAGGACAGAGATGCAGCTCCCTGTGGGCAAGGGGCTTTGGGGCCTTTCTGAGAAAGTCTGTAGGAGAGAGATGCAGGGATACCTTGTTTCTCCTCTGATGGGGTTGGTGGGAGTCTGTGTGGCGTTTCTGGGTAAGGTACAGAGCCCTCGTTTCCTAAGTGGTGGGCTTTGCAGCCTTCCTGTGCAAGCCAGGGAGACAGGTATGCGGGGACAAGCAGCTGCTCTTCCCATGGTGGGCGGGGCTTGGGCACTTTGCAGGGTGAGGGTGAGGCTATGCTTCTGAGGGGTTCGGGGCTTTGGGAAGTTTCTGAGCAAGCAGTTCGGGGACAGAGAGACAAGCTGCTGCTCTTCTGGAAGTACGTGAGAGGTTTTGGGGCTTTTCTAAGCAAGCTTCTGGACAGAATAAGGGGAAGCTGCTACTCTCTGAGAGTCAGTGAGGGAGTTGGGAGCCCTTTCAGGCAGGCCTTTAGGACAAGGGTGCAGGCTGACCTGCAGGGAAGGTATGGGGGCTTTGGGACAATCCTGAGCAAGCCTGCAAGATAGAGAGCCGCTGCTTCTGTGGGGAAGGGGAGGAGACCCACTGCTGTCTGGGCGTAAGAGGGGGCTTTGGGGATTATCTGAGTAAGGGGGGCATTTCCTGCTGTTCTGAGGGTAAGTGTGGGAGTGAGAAGGGGGAGAACCTGGGGCTGTCCAAACCCGCCTGCAGGATGGGGACATGTGGGCAAGCTGCTCCATGCAAGCGTGGGGCTCAGGGGCTGTAGGGATGCCGCTATTCTGAGGAGGCAGCAGGGGGCTCCAGTTGCTGAGCCAGCTGCAGGGTGGGGACACTGGAGCTGGCTGCTGCTCTTTTGAGGTGAAGAGGTAGTTTTGGGGGGTGTGATCTGTATGAGACATAGTGAGCATAAAGATCTAGAAAGTAGAAAATATTTACTGGCTGGTTCAGATGCTCATGTCTGAGCAATTCTTGATTTTGTTGGCATTTGACCCCAGAAAGGGCAAGTGCTCAGTCTCTTCCCGTGACTCCACTGGTGAGGCCTAGAAAAACTGCCCTTCCTGGGATCTCAGAGCTTATTGTTGAGAGGCAACAAGGGCCCACTCTGTGGGGTCCATCCCAGCTCTTCGCAGGAACTCTGTGACCTTGGGACAGAAAAGCTTCTCAGAGCTGGGTCTCCTCATCAGAGTCTGGGGTGATGACACTGGGGCACGAACCCTGCAGGCAGGGCTGATACCAAGATGAAGGCACAGAGCTGGTGCCTGCATTGGACCCAGCCCCCGATGCACCCACTCCTTCCCTCTTATGTTTAGGGCCTGTTTCGATGAGCTGCAGTCCGACCACGTGATGCTGTGGCTGGTCCTGGACTACTCAGCAGATGTCCTCTATGGCTTGGATTTGCTGGTGCGAGCTCGGACAGGTGAGTGGGCCCAGGCCCAGGGACTTCTCAGGGCCAGGCCACAGACTGACTTTATGCATCAGGACGGGGACCACGGGGACCACAGGGCAGGTTCAGGAGATCCAGAGTGGGGAACATTACCTACCTCTGACCACAAGAGCCCAGGCAGGTCTGAGGGTGTTCCAGTGGCAAGGGCATGTACCTCCTCAAGCTCTCTCTACCACGACCCTTTAGCAGAGGTCAAGATGCCTGGGTTTTGGTCTTTCCTGTGCCAACAAACTCTGTGACCTTGAGCAAATCAAGCTATCTCTCTGGGCCTCATTTGTATCAGCTGTGAAATGAGACCAAACCATCATCTCTCAAAGGACCCTTCCAGCAGTGACCATTCAATGTCGCGGGAAACAGGAGGGAGATCTCTGTCAATCTTGGAGTCCCTTTTCCTGGACAGTCACAGGATCCAGGACATGTTACTCTGTGGCTTTTAGATATACAGAGGAATAAAATTGGAAACAGGGCCCAGGTGAATGATGACCTCCCTCAGATCACCTCTGGTTGTGAGTGGAGGCTAAAACCCCTTAAGCTCCAAGCTGCGCATCCTTGGGGTACCTTTTTCTGATCTGCACAAAGACATTACATCAGCTGGCAGAGGCCCAGCTCGCCACTTCCAAGATTTTTGAGCTAGAAACCGTGCCATAGTTGTCAATATAAACACCAACAGATCCCAGCAGCAAGCCTCTGTGTGGCTTCACAGTGTACAAAACATTTCAAGTACATCTTGTTTTCTCATTAGAACTGCTGCACAAGAAGAGGCACAAGCACGATTATCTCCATGTTGCCGATTGAGAAACCGAAGCCCACCAGCCCCTGGGTGGCTTACTCAATTGAGTGTCCAACTCTTGATTTCAGCTCAGGTCGTGTTCCCAGGGTCAGAGAATTGAGCCCTACAGTGGACTCCACACCAAGCGTGGAGCCTGCTTGGGATTCTCTCTTCCTTATCCTCTGCCTTTCTCCCCAACTCATCCTCTCTCTTTAAACTTAAAATCAAATCGAATCGAATCGAATCGAACCGAAACCTAGACCCAGAGAGTGACTGGCCTAAAGTCCACAGTCACTACTGCACAGGGCCAGACTGGCACCCCTGCTTCCACATGGTGCCCAACACCATAACTGAGAAGACCTCTAGTATGCAGCTTGAGGCTTGCGTGGGTAACTTAGCCAGTCCTGGTAGCCTGCCACTTTGTGGTCACATAAGCCTACCAAGACACAGGAACTCTGTGGGGCGGCCGACTCACTGAGCCAACTATCCCTATTTCACCCAAGCTTCAGTGGGACAAGTTACCTGCACTCAGACAGTGATCCCACCCCTTTCTGTGCTTGGGTACTGTCCCTGGCAATCTGAGATTCAGCAGAAAGCCTCATGGGGACGGCAGGTAGGCACAGAAACCAAGTGGCCATGGATTATATTCCAAGGGGAAAAATCTTTAGAATCGAGAAAAGATATTATTAAGAAAGTAGTGAGGAGCCCCAAGGCACTAGGAGTGCCACATAGCAATGTAAGTACTCAATAAACAAAAGGGTAACCAAAGAATGAAAGGGGGCATGGGGGACTGGAAGCAGGGTGGCCCTACCATGTGACAACAGACTTGAGGTTTGCTTTTCACAGGGGGCAGCCCTGCCTCCATTTAGCCCTCAAGTGTGGCCCTGGTTCAGCAGCAGCATCACCCAGACCTTGTTAGAGGTAGACACTGGACCTATGGAACCAACTTTGGGAATAGCCCAGCACTCTGGGTTTTACAGAGTCTTCCGTATGATTCTGATGCTTACAAAATCTAAAAAACATACATTATATTATTCTCTCTACTTTTGTTCATGTTTGAAAGTGTTTTTTTAAAAAAAGATGAAAGAATGCAAATCTCTGCCTATTTGATTGATTTCACCAGTAATAACGCCTAGTGACCGCCCCCCCCCCATGTCCAGCTCAGCTCCAATCTGATTCTTTGGAGGTGGATCTCAGCTTCATATGTTTTTAGAGCCCCTTGCATGACAGTAGTGTGCAGGCAGAGAGAACTACTGCTTCCCTATGCAATGTTTTTAAAAGGCAGGCCCTGCCCCATTAGGACTGGTGAAATCAGTTTTGTAGGCCATGACCTGTGCTCTTAAAATTTCTATCATTAATATTTTCCAAACATACACAAAATCAGAGACAGTAGTATCATGAATCCCCATGTACATGTCACCCAGCTTCAACAGTTATCAATATTTGCTAATGTTTCATCTATCTCCCTTTTCTTGGCTGAAATATCTTAAAGCCAATCTCAGACCACTTTAACATGTATCTCTAACTTTAAAAGATGCATTTTTAGAATATACATCCAGGGGCACCTGACTGGCTCAGTCAAAAGAGCACGTGACTCTTGATCTTGGGGTCATGAGTTCAAACCCCACATTAAGTGTAGAGATTACTTAAATAAATAAACCATATGTATATGTGTATATATACATATACATATATGCACACATACATACATATATGTGTATATATATGCATATATGCATAACACCAGTCCACATTCAAATTTATCCAATTAATCTACATTTTTAACTGAATAAAATAGGCTAGAGAATATCAGAGTGTATTTTCATAGTAATGGTAAATGTGGCTTTGGATATTTTTTCTGCTATGTATGTATAATTATGTCTTCTTTAGTTAAGGTGTATAATATCTTTCTGTGGGCCATGGTTAAAGAAAAAAGGCAGCTTCCTTCCATGCCCAAGTGACTTCCATCTTTTTCTTTAGGCTTCCTTGAGCAAGGCTTGATGGTCAAGGATGCACAAAGGCTGTGGAAGCATTACACAAAGACCGTGCACTTCAAGCTGGACATATTGGCCCTGGTCCCCACAGACCTGGCTTATTTTAAGTTGGGTGTAAATTACCCAGAACTGAGGTTCAACCGCTTACTGAAGTTTACCCGGCTCTTTGAGTTCTTTGACCGCACAGAGACAAGGACCAACTACCCCAATCTGTTCAGGATTGGGAACTTGGTATTATATATCCTCATCATTATCCACTGGAATGCCTGCATCTACTTTGCCATTTCCAAGTTCATTGGTTTTGGGACAGATTCCTGGGTCTATCCAAACATCTCAAACCCAGAGTATGGGCGCCTCTCCAGGAAGTACATTTACAGTCTCTATTGGTCCACCTTGACCCTGACCACCATCGGGGAGACCCCACCCCCTGTGAAGGATGAGGAGTATCTGTTTGTGGTCATAGACTTCCTAGTGGGAGTCTTGATTTTTGCCACCATTGTCGGCAACGTGGGATCCATGATCTCAAACATGAATGCTTCACGGGCCGAGTTCCAGTCCAAGATTGACTCCATCAAGCAGTATATGCAATTCCGCAGGGTGACCAAGGACTTGGAGACGCGGGTGATCCGGTGGTTTGACTACTTGTGGGTAAACAAGAAGACAGTGGATGAGAAGGAGGTGCTCAAGAGTCTCCCAGACAAGCTAAAGGCCGAGATCGCCATCAACGTGCACCTGGACACTCTGAGGAAGGTCCGCATCTTCCAAGACTGCGAGGCAGGGCTGTTGGTGGAGCTTGTGCTCAAGCTGCGGCCTGCAGTGTTTAGCCCAGGAGATTACATCTGCAAGAAGGGGGACATCGGGCGGGAGATGTACATCATCAAGGAGGGCAAGCTGGCTGTCGTGGCCGACGATGGGATCACCCAGTTTGTGGTCCTCAGTGACGGGAGTTACTTTGGGGAAATCAGCATCTTAAACATCAAGGGGAGCAAGGCGGGGAACCGCAGGACAGCCAACATCAGGAGCATCGGCTACTCAGACCTGTTCTGCCTTTCCAAGGACGATCTGATGGAGGCTCTCACTGAATACCCAGAAGCCAAGAAGGCCCTGGAGGAGAAGGGACGGCAGATCCTGATGAAGGACAACCTGATTGACAAGGACCTGGCTAAGGCTGGGGCGGACCCCAAGGATATTGAGGAGAAGGTAGAGCACCTGGAGTCTTCCTTGGACACCCTGCAGACCAGGTTTGCCCGGCTCTTGGCTGAGTACAGTGCCACCCAGATGAAAGTGAAGCAGCGTCTCAGTCACCTGGAAAGCCAGGTGAAGATGTGTGGGAGCAACCTTCTGTCTGATGAGGGTGCTCCTGGGAATGCTGCAAAAGCAGAGACCAAACAAGAGTGAAATGCAGATGTCCATCTCCTGCTTCCCAGAGTCAGCCATTGGTGTGATGCATTGTAACTGCAGCTGCACAGCCCAGGACTCAGCGGGGTTGCATTCCAGTTCTCCTTACCCTTTACAACCGTGTGGCCCTAGGAGAGAGCCTCGGTTTCCTCATCTAGAAAGGGGGACTCATGTCAGCCCCACTGAAGTGGCAGATTCCTGTGATGTCCACATGGAACACTACTTGAGGCAGGGCTTTGTATGTGAGGTGTCCCCAATCCATGCATACGGAAGTGTGGGCATAGAACTCTGATTTTTTTATCCATAAGGAATTTTTAGACTTTTGAACTTTATTTTCTTGTAAATGGAAGATTATTTAGTCATCCACCCCCTCCTGTACCCCACGCCACCACCTTCTGATAAGGGAGATATAACAGAAGCTAGAAGTGCAATGTGGGATCTCAAATGTATCCTTGCATGAGACAGATTGGGGCACATCTCTAAATCTGGTTTCTCCTCACGTACACTTTGGGACCCTCGAAATCCTGGCCCTTGATCATGCACAAGGGAAGAAGCTGGGTCACCCCATTTGAGGTCACTTTGAGCCTGTGAAGCAAATCCAGACTCCCCCACCATCCAGCCTCTGTGAACCCAGAATCTGTTTAGAAAAGGACATCTTGATGAGGGAAAGAGACATCTCCTAACTCACCAAGGGACTTAAAGACAGCCTCTCCCCCTCCTTCCTCAGTCAGGAACAGGGACAGCCTGTTCTGACTTGAAGAGGAGAATTATGTTCAGGAAGAGCCTTTCAGGTTGGAGGTTGGAATGAGGTCCTGCGTCAAGCAAAGCTGACAACTAGAATGTTTAGATCAGACCCTGAGGCCGTATCTTTGCAAACAGCCCCTCCTCTCAAAGAAGCAGCCTCACTCTCCCTTGGAATTCTACCTTGAGGCAAAGCTCTCAGCTAGCAGGAAGTGTGGACAGTGCAGGACCTAGCTTTTTTCCTTTTTTAATCTAGTAAATAGAATCCCATTACTATTTCTATATTTGGGTTCTATGATTGCGAATTATAACCTTAATGGTCCACGTAAATACACATTGTAAATTACCCAAAGATAAGTAATTTTTCTGTTGCAGAGAAGCCATATGTACAGGTTTCCTTCTCTGTCTCCTCCTTCCCTCCTCCCCCCTTCTTTCTTTCCTTCCTTCCTACCCTCCCTCTTCTCCCTCCCTCCCTCCCTTCCCTCTTTCTCTTCTCTTCCAACATCTCTTCTCAGAACACAATGCCCCACTTTGCTTTGGGAACTTTGAAACCTCTGTGGTCTGATGTTATAATCCGTACGCTATATAACTGGGCCCTAATGTAGTTCATACAAAAGGTGCTGCTTTTTCAAGTATGTATTTTGGTTTTATATGAGCCTCTTCTGGTTTTTATTATGGATAATTCGACCATTTTTTAAGTTTCTAAAATGAATTTAAAAGGACTATTAAAGGAAGATGTGATCCAAGCCCATATCATCAGCACTCTGTAACTAGCAACGTATTCTCCAAATGCATATATTTTAAAAAGCCTTAACTATTAACTATGCCTATGTTTATATTTGCACAAGAAAAATAGAGACTCGGATTTAAAAAACATTGAATGACTCCTGCTTCATATTTTGTTATAAGGGAAGATTCCGTTCTGGGATATGTGTAGGGCAGTGAGCCTACCTTCCCCTATAAAACAGACACCCGTGAATAGGGGACAATGCGCACTCCATGTGAGGGGAGCCAGAAGCAGCCAGAAGCATTGAGAAAATGCAACCAAAGCTGCAACATTTGTCAGAGGAAATAAGTTAAACCATTCAAATATATAAGAAGTGGATCTCAGGCAGGATGCTAAATTTCTTGGTATCATTTGTCCAGGATTGCCATCGGGGATGTTCAGGCAGTTTGGAAAGTCATGAGTGGGCAGGAAGTGCAGGTATGTCCCTGGTAAGCATGTCCCCAGATTCCTCCCACTGCTTATGCCCAAGGAGTTTAGGTGGTAAATTGGAATGTGGGCACTGGGGAGTCAGACCTAAGCTTGTTCAAGTCACAGCACCGCCACTCAGACAAGTTACTTTACTTTTCTGGGCCTTACTTTCCTCACCTAGAAGTGGGAACGATCCTGCCCACCTCACCTCACAAGGAATGATCCTGTGAATAAACTTCAAAATAACATAACATAATAGGCATAGACTTGTGAAACTCTTTTTGTGCAGAAAACATCACCTTGTTTTCCTTGAGAAATAAATGAATATGGCTTCATCTAGTTAATCTCCAGCTGCCCAGATTGTTGGGAGGTGGAGTCTTGGGCTGTTTTCAGGGCTTCTATTCACTGTCTTGGCACCTGAGACAGCCACTTGTGTTCTCAAAGCCACTGGAGGCCATCCCTCTTGCTGCACTGGGTTCAGCCACAGGCAGCTATGTTGGGAGACAGCTTTGTGCCTTTTGTGGGAGTCTAAGCTCATGGAAGTGTGTGTGTGTGTGTGTGTGTGTGTGTGTGTGTGTGTAGAGTGTCCCTGAGACAGGAAAAGAAGAAAATATTGGTGAGCACTTCTCCAGGTATGTAGGGATGCAGACTCCCTCTCAGAATCCTAGGGACGTGGGAAACAGAGGATCTCAGATGAGAAGAATGGACTTTGGCTTTGGGGAACCCAACCTGGCCAAGATCCCAGTGCCTCAAGCTTGGAAAGTCCCAAAGCTGCCATACAGCAAGGCACCACACAGAGTTAGACAAAGGGTATCTTGTCAGTAACCAAGATAAAAAATGTCTGAAGATATTTGTAGCCCAATTGATTCATCAAGACAGATGCCTGCTCCATCACCCTGAAGCATTGGCCCTCAGAGATTTGATGTACCAGCTATCAAAATTCAGCAGGGCCCAGGATCTGTCATAGCTTTTTCAGGCAAACTCTGGTCCATCTCAGACCCTTCCTCCAGGATTTTATCAAATAGAAGCCAAGGCAACTTCCTTCTCTGGGCCTCAGGGCCATTAGAAGTACCCAGAGGAAAGAAAGGTGAAATGCAAACGAATGAACAAAATGGAAAACGAAAATGCTCCTTTGAAACACAGGGGGTGCCTTCTGTCCAGTAAGTTGAAGACGCTCATACCTGTTACCTAGAAACCCTACTTCTGGCTACATATAACAGGAAAAATTTCACATGTATGTACCCAGAGACATGTACAAATGCTTTACTCCAGCAGTTTTTATTTTTTTTTTTAATATATTTTTATTTATTTCTAGGAGAGAGAGAGAGAAAGAGAGAGAGACAGCGTGAGCAGGGGAAGGTCAGAGAGAGGGAGATACAGACTCTGAAATAGGCTCCAGGCTCTGAGCTGGCAGTCAGCACAGAGCCCGACGCGGGGCTCGAACCCACGAACCGCGAGATCATGACCTAAGCAAAAGTCGGACGCTTAACCGACTAAACCACCCAGGCGCCCCACTCCAGCAGTTTTTAACAGAAAAAAGGAAATAGTATAAATATCAGAATCTAAGAACACATTAGGGAAAATATGTTAGGTATTTCACCAAAGAGAATTTAATAAAGGGAATTAATCGAATGGGCATCAGAGGGCTGAGAGAGCAGAAAAGGAGCACTGAGTTTATCTGGAGAGAGCACTGCAGAAAGTAGCCATTACCCTTAGGGCTAGGGGAACAAAGGAGAAGGGGTGCTCAGAGGAGAGCCCCTCAGAGTTGCAACTCAGACCCATGAAGAGGGGCTGCTGCTGGATGTTACTGGTAATTTAGGAACTCAGAGGAGATTGGCAAACATAGGACTTCGGACATTTTCTGAAACGGGGTATTGAATGGTGAGACTGGTTCTGGGGAGTCCCAAAAGAAGTTCCCAAAGGAGGCTGGACCCAAATGTCACTGTCAGGATAATCTGCCACAACTATGGCTACCTAAGCAGGACAGGAGGCAAACAGGAAGAAGAAAGTCCCTTCTCCCCTCCGCCTTCTTTCCAATCCTGCTCAGTTGTTGCCTAGTAGACAGTTCTAGGAATGTGAAGACGGAAAGGAAGGAGGTCTTGGACTTCACGGACAAAATGTCATCCACAGACTGGAGGCCCTACCTCAGATGTACTTAGACTAGATGGTAAAGACCCTCTCTCCACTGACCGTTGTCTGAAAGCCTTCTGTCAAAGATTCTTTCCTTTGTCCTGAAGCTTTTTCCTTTTGAGAACGCAGAAATCCCTGAGAAAAGACAGGATGGGCACAAGGGAAAGTAACATTTCTCAAGCATCTGTGCGAAGGCATTGCTCTTTGTGCTAAAGTTTAAATTTCGTCAGCTAATGATTGCTTCCTGTTAGGGGAAACTTTTCACTTTCTTTTTCTCTAGGCATTCATTCTTTTAATATAATCAACATCATTCATCAATTGATATTTTAAAAATGTACACCCACTCTGCAAAGCAAACAGTTAAAAAATTGTTTTCGTAAAACTCATTTATTAGAATGGCTAAATCCAAGAAACTAGCAATTCCAAATGTTGTCAAGGATGTGAAGCACCAAGAATTCTCATTCGTTGTCTGGTAGGCATGCAAAATCACACAGCTACTTTGGAAAACAACTTGGTATGTTTTATAAAGTTAAAAATACACTTAACATATGATTACAAAGGGGACACATAAGGGAAAATATAGGGTGCTGTGTGGTACTAAGGTGGTGGGTATAAGACTCTATGCATCTGTCCAAAGCCATAGAACTGAACGTCACAAAGAGTGAACTTTATGCAAATTTTAAAATATCAACCAGGATACAATCCCAGGAGATGGAAAGAAGATTGTGACAAATTAATTTAACTGCATTAAAAAACACGATGTGACCTCACTAAAGGATTTAGGGTAAAATGATGATGTAAGTAATTTTTGGTCAGAATAAGTCCTCCAACTTTGTTAATCCTTTGCCAGATTGTTTTGGCTATCCTGGGCCCCTTCCATTTCCATATATATTTTAGGTCAGCTTGTCCATTTCTGCAAAGAGAGCAGTTGGGATTTTGATAGGGATTGCATTGGGTTATAGATCTATTTGGGAAGATATTGCCATTTTGTAACTATTGAGTCTTCTGATCCATAAATACAGGATGTCTTTCAATTTACTTAGGTTTTCTTTATTTCTTTGAACAATGTTTTGGGTTTTCAGATACAAGTATTGGACTTCTTTTGTTAAATCTATTCCTAAGTATTTTATTTCTTTTGATGCTATATTAAAAGGGGTTGCTTTCTGAATTTCATGTTTGGATTAGTCATTGCTAGTTTATAAGAATATTGATCTTGTATCCTGCATCCTTTTTGATCTGGTTTATTCTAATTATTTTAAGTGGATTCCTTAGGCTTTTCTATACATAGGATCATGTTATCCACAAATAGAGATGGTTTTACTTTTTCCTTTTCAGTGTGAATGCCTTTATTTTTTCCCCCTTGCTTACCTGCTCTAGCTAGAATCTCCAGTGCAATGTTGCATTGACGTGGTGGGAGACATCTTTATCTTCTCGTTCCTGGTCTTAGGGGTGAAGCATGCAGTCTTTCATCAAGTATAATGTTAACCATGGTTTTTTCAAAAATACTCTTTGTCAGCTTAAGGAAATTCTCCTCTTTACCTTGTTTGTTGTGTTGTGGGTGTTGAATTTGGTCAAACTTTTCTTCCTCTAATGAGATAATCATGTTTTTTTGTCTTTTATTAAATATAGCATATTACCTTGATTGGTTTTTAGATGTTAAAGTAACCATGCACCTCTGGGATAAATTCCATTTGGTCATGGTGTATAACCTTTCCTCTATGTTGCTAGCTTTGGTGTTAGCAGGATTTTTTGGAGGATTTTTAAAATCTATATTCATAAGAGATACTGGGCTGTAGTTTTTTAAGTTATTCTGATGTGTATATCTTGCTTTGGTATGAGCAATACAGGCCTCACAGAAAGAGTTTAGAAGTTTCATTCTCTTCTAATTTCTGTAAGAGTTTCTAAAGGATTCTTTAAGTATTTGTTAAAACTCATTAGTGGAGATATCTGGGCCTAAGGATTTTTTTTAATGGAATATTTTAAAGTTACCGAATAATTTTTTTTTGGTTATAAGTCTATGCAGGTTTTCTCTTTTTTTTTCTTTAAGTTTATTTTTATTTATTTTGAGTGAGATATAGAGAGCAAGCAGGGGAGGCGCAGAGAGAGAGAGAAACAGAATACCAAGCAGGCTCCATGCTATCAGCTCAGAGCCTGATGCAGGGCTCAAACTCAGGAACCACCATGAGATCATGACCTGAGCCAAAATCAAGAGATCAAGAGTCGAATACTTAACCAACTGAGCCACCCAGGTATGCAGCAGACTTTCTCTTTCTTTTGAGTCTATTTTATTTGTTTGTTTCTTTCCATGAATTCTCCATATAGTCTAAGTTATATAGTTTGTTGAAATATATTGTTCAGTTTCCTTTGTAATGATTATTTATGTAAGGTCAGTAGGATGGCTCCTTTCTCATTCCTAGTTTTTAATAGTTTGAATCTTTTCTCTTTTTCTTGGTCAATCAGGCTAAAAGTTTGTCAAAATTGTTAATATTTTTAAAGAACCAACTTTTGGTTTTATTGATTTTTCTGGACTGTTTTTTCACTTGTATTTCATTTGTTTCCATTCTAATCTTTATTATTTCCTTCTGCTTCTTTTGATTTTGTTATTTTCTGATTTCTAAAGAAGGAAAATTAGGTTACTGATTTTAGATCTTTCTTCCTTTTTATTATAGGTGTATCTAGCCATAAAATTTCCTCTAAGCACTGCTTTAGCTGCATCCCAAAAGTTTTGGTATGTTGAGTTTTTTTTTTTTAATTTTTCTTAAAGTATTTTCTCACTCTCCTTTTGAGTTCTTTATTGACCCCTTAGTTATTAAGAGCTGTGTTGTTTAATTTACACCTACCTGTAATTTTTTCTGCTGTCAATGTTTATTTTAATACCATTGTGATCAGAGAACATACTACGTGTGACTTCAATCCTTTTTAATTTATTGAGTTTTCTTAATGGCCTGCGACATGCTCTATCCTGGAGAAAGCTTCACATATAACTGAGCAGTATGTACATGTGTTCTGATACTGTTGGGTGGAGTATTCTATTGATACCTATTAAAGCTAGTTGGTTTATAACATTGTTCAAGTCTTCTATTTTGTTGATCTTCTACCTCATTGTTTTATCTATTACTAAAAGTGGAGTATTGACATCTTCAACTATTATTATAATGTAGTCCACTTGCTCCTTCTTAATTTTTTTACATTTATTTACTTCTGAGAGACAGAGAGAGACAGACCACAAGAGGGGCAGAGAGAGAGAGACACACACACAGAATCTGAAGCAGGTTCCACACTCTGAGCCATAAGTACAGAGCCTGACGTGGGGCTTGATCCCACAAACCATGAGATCATAACCTGAGCCGAAGTTGGACACTTAACCAACTGCACCCAGGCACTCCTTCATTGTCCACTTTTTAATTCAGTTTTGCCTCATGTGTTTGGGTCTCTTTTGTGGATGCATGATCCTTCTAATTATAATATCTTCCCGATAGATTGACCCTCTTATAAAATGTTCCTCTTTGTTTATTGTTTTGTTTGGTTTTGAGGTTTATTTCATCTGATATTTGTGTAATCACTGCAGCACTTTGTTGGTTAGTGTTTCCATGGTATACTTTTGTTCATTATTTTTCCTTCAACCTACTTATACTTTTGAATTTTGAGTTTGCTTCTGTAGACAGCATATGGTTGGATTTTTTTAAAAACCCTTCTGCCAATCTCTGTCTTTTGATTGGAATCTTTGGTTTGTTTGCATTTAATGTGACTTGTGATTAAGTAGGACTTATGTCTGCATTTTGCTATTTGTTTTCTATATTATATCTTACATCTCTTTTGTTCCTCTCTTCCTATTACTATTACTGTCTTCTTTGTGAAGTTATGTTCTATTATACTACTTTAATTCCCTTTCTTTTAATTGGTAGCTATATCTATATCTGTATCTGTCTATATCTATACCTAGTGTTTGTCCTGGGAATACAATTATTATCTTAATTTAAAACAATCTAGTTGGGGGGCACCTGGGTGGCTCAGTCGGTTAAGTGTCCAACTTCGGCTCAGGTCATGATCTCACAGTTCGTGGGTTCGAGCCCCACGTCGGGCTCTGTGCTAACTGCCAGCTCAGAGCCTGGAGCTGGTTTCAGATTCTGTGTCTCCCTCTCTTTCTGACCCTCCCCTGCTCATGCTGTCTCTCTCTCTCTCAGAAATAAATTTAAAAAAAATTAAAAAAACAAAACAATCTAGTTGGCATTAATACTAACTTAATTTCAATGGTATACACAAATTTTACTCCAATCAAGCAGTTTCTCCCACTCCTTTATGCTATTATTGTCATACACATTATATTTTTTTCGTATTATGATACCATCAACACAAATTATATTGTTGTTTTATATAGTTGTCTTTTTAAAGTATTTATTTCAGAGAAAGAGAGAGAGAGAGAGAGAGAGAGAGAGAGAGAATGAGCAGGGAACGGGCAGAGAGAGAAGGAGACAGAGAATCTGAAGTAGGCTCCAAGCTCTGAGCTGTCATCACAGAGTCCAATGTGGCCCTCGAAGTCACAAACTGAGATCATGGCCTGAGCCCAAGTTGGATACTTAACCAACTGAGCCACCCAGTCATCCCTTATATAGTTGCCTTTTAAGTCATAGAGAAGAAAAATGTCACAAATTAACTTTTATCTTGTATTTGCCTTTAATTTTTATTCCTTTGTGTGATTTTGAGTTACTCTCCAGTGTCTTTTCATTCAGTATTTCCTGTAGTATGAGTCAGCTAGCAATGAATTCTCAGTTTTTTGTTTGGGAATATCTTAATTTCTCCTTCAATTTTTAAAAATTTCATTTTAGAAAGAGAGGGTGTGTGACTAAGGGAGAGGGGCAGAGGGAGAGAGAGAATCCCAACTAGGCTCCACACTGGAGCCTGGAGACTATCCCAGGGCTTGATCCCAAAATCTGAGCTGAAATCAAGAGTCAGATACTCAACTGACTCAGCCACTCAGGTGCCTCTCTCCTTAATTTTTGAGATTTTTGCTGAATATAGAATTCTATGTTTATAGCCCTTTTCTTTCATTACTTTGCATATGTTATCTTAGTACCTTCTGGTCTCCAAGGTTTCTGGTGAGAAGACAGTTTTTAATTTTATTGAGGATTCCTTGTACATGATGAGTTGCTTCTCTTGGTGCTTTTAAGATTCTCTCCATCTTTGGCCTTTGACAGTTTGATTATGATGTATCCAGGTATAAATCTCTTTGAGATTATCCTAGAGTTTATTCAACATCTTGGATAAGCAGATTAGTGTTTTTCATTAAACTGGGAAGTTTTTAGTCATTATTTCTTCAAATATTCTTTCAGTACCTTTCTCTGTTCTTCTGAGACCTCCAGTATATTTATGTTGATCTGAGGCTCTGTTCATGTTTCTTCATTCTTTTTCCTTTATGTTCCTCAGTCTAGGCAGTATCAATTGACCTATCTTAAAATGCTAATTCTTTCTTCTGCCAGCTCAGTTCTGCTGTTGTAATCCTCTAACATAATTTTTCAGTTATTGTACCTTTTAATTATAGGATTTATGTTTGGTTCTTTTTAATAATTCCTATCTCTTTATTGATATTCTCTTTTTGTTGCTTTTGTACTTTCCTTTAATTTTTGAGATACGGTTTCCTTTAATTCTTTGAACATATTTTATTTCTTTGGGTATATTCATAATAAGTGATTTAAAGTCTTTGCCTAGTAAGTCTAACAGTTGTGTTTTCTCATGGACATTCTGTTGAGTACCTAAAGCCTGGGTCCTTTCCCATTTCTTTATATGTCTCATAAATATTTGTTTGAAACTAGACACTTAAAACAATATAATATGGCAATTCTAGAAATCATATTTCCTTCTAACCCAAGGTTTATTGTTGCTTTTTGTTTGTTTAGTGTCTCTCTTGGGATAATTCTATGAAGTCTGTATTTTTTTTTTAATTTTTTTTTTATTTATTTCTAGGAGAGAGAGAGAGAGAGAGACAGCATGAGCAGGGGAGGGTCAGAGAGAGAGGGAGTCACAGACTGAAACAGGGGCCAGGCTCCGAGCTGGCAGTCAGCACAGAGCCCGACGCAGGGCTTGAAACCACGAACCGCGAGATCATGACCTAAGCGAAAGTCGGACGCTTAACCGACTAAGTCAGCCAGGCGCCCCTGAAGTCTGTATTCTTTGTCATTTTTAGTCACTGAAACCTTTGCTTGGTTAGCTTAATGATTTGCTAATAATTTGACAAGGATACTCTCAAATGCTGGAATCTATATGTCTTCTTGTCTTTATGGAGGGCTGTGTGTGTATGTTGAGGCATGTCTTCAAGGCTTAGGCAGGCAGTTTATACATTCTGCCTCAGCCTTCGCTTCTTGTTTGCTCTAAGTCTCAAAGTCTGCCAAAAGTGAGAAATTACGGTCTTCTCAAGCCTTTCCCAGACATGTGTACACGTGTACACATATGTGTGTCCCTTCGGAGTCCCAGAATCTAAAGATTCTAGAATCTTCCCAGAAGTATGTCAGATCTTTCCAAAGTTCCCAAAGGGATAGAAATACTTGATTATTTCCTTTTAAGATTTTTGGCCAGTCTCTTGTTAGCTCCGACTGGTGTCATTACCTTAGCCAGCTGCAGGGTTAGACAATTGCTGCTGATTGCTTTTACCAAACGCCCTATGGATAGGACTATTTGTGGAGAAAGGCCCTTAGTCAAGTCAATTAAAGACAAGCCCTGAGAAGGGAGCTTTACCTTTGAGCTGCCTTACCAGTCAAATAGTGCCATGTGTCTGGAGATAGGACTTTTTGAGGTGCTCCAAATCCCTTTGCCTCCTCCAGTGATTGCTGTTTTTCACAGCTCTTATGGCAGCAGGGCTGTTCTTCAAAGCTATATATATTCTCTAATGAAAACATATATCAACAGAAATGTATCATGTTCAGTGGTCCAAAAAGAAATTCTCAAGTTGGTTGTTTCCAGTCCCCCAACTAACACTGCTCAGCTCTTAATTATCATGTATACAGTATCTAAATCAGCTTATTTACTGTATATAGGTTATCTAGGTCCACGTGTTTATCCCTGGTCCCAACTTTCAGAGTTTCTGGTTTAGCAGGTCTAGCATGGGCTTGGGAACTTGTGTTTCTAGCAAGTAATGAGAAGATGTTAGTGCTGCTGGTTAGGGACCTAAAGGATACTTTCCCCTCAGCAGCCGTTTAGGATACTTCCTTCTCTCACGTGATGCTCTGGGAAATGCACCATATTTACTAACAAGCTTGGTTCCCTTTTCACTTGATATCACTCATTCTACAGTGGAATAGGGGCCCCATTCCTTGTCACACTGAAACATGATTCTACTTTTAAGAGTATCCCAAATTACATACCGGTTAATTGGCAAATGTTTTTTGGAAGCCTGGTCCTCATTCAGTGTTTGTTACTACCCTAAATGAGTAAGCTGTTGAAATTGGACTGATGTCTATTTTTAAATGTTTGTGAATTCATATTTGTTTCTTTTTTTAAAACTTATGATTGAAAAATACTCTTGGCTTGATTAAAGCTAGTATGGCCATAGGGCTGTCTGAACACTTTTAAGAACACTTTTGAGATGGAAAGGGAATCCTATTAATACTTTTGCTGGATAAAAGTTGTAAATGGGGCTGTTCCAGGTAAACCAGGGATATTGGTTACCCTAGTTTTAGAAAATAAGTTATAAAAACATTTTTTTTCATTTCCACAAGTTTATTTGGTTTTCTTGACTTTAATTTTATACTAGAATTAAGTCAATATATTTTTTCTATTTATCTCAGGAAATAGTAAAAAGTGTTTTTTAATAAATTCTTTTTCAGAGAAGAAGTAAAATAAAAAGTCAGTAAAGAAATAGAACTTTAAAAATAGTTTTATATTTATTTTTATTCCAAATTATTGCCTGCGTCTGGTTTTTGGTGACACAGGGAGGCTAGATCTAATACTAAATGAGATTAAAGAACTTGTTCTTATTTCATTTTTATCTCTAACAAGTTAATGTCTCTCCTTTTGAAACCAAATTATAAATGCTTGCTTTTTCACCGGAGGGAAGTGAACTCTGATAAGTGCTCTGGCTTTTTGACTTAAAATAATTTCCAAGTAACAAATTTTAAGGAGGGGTGCTTGGGTGGCTCAGTAGGTTGAGCGTTTGACTTTGGCTCAGGTCATGATCTCACGGTTCGTGGGTTCAAGCCCCGCATCTATCTTTGTGCTGACAGCTCAGAGCCTGGAGTCTGCTTCAGATTCTGTGTCTCCTTCTCTTTCTGACCCTCCCCTGCTCACACTGTCTCTCTCTCTCTCTCTCTCAAAAATAAATAAAACATTTAAAAATTTTTTAAAAATAAAAATAAAAAATTTGAAGGATAATTTTATCTGGTAAGATGTAAAGGCTTCAAAATAAAATACATGCTTATAGTTAGTCCAGTATTTACCTTTGCTCCAGCAGAAATATTAAGGTTAAAAAAATTTTTTTTAATGTTCATTTATTGGGACGCCTGGGTGGCTCAGTCGGTTAAGCCTCCGACTTTGACTCAGGTCATGATCTCACAGTTTGCGGGTTCAAGCCCCGCGTGGGGCTCTGTGTTGACAGCTAGCTCAGAGCCTGGAGGCTGTTTCCGATTCTGTGTCTCCCTCTCTCTCTGACCCTCCCCAGCTCACGCTGCCTCTCTCTTTCTCTCTCAGAAGTTAATTTAAAAAAAAAACATTAAAAAAATTAATGTTCATTTATTTTTGAGAGACGGGGGGGGGGGGGAGAAGAGAGAGAGAGAGAGAGAAATAGAGAGAAAGAGAGAATTCAAAGCAGGCTCCAGGCTCTGAACTGTCAGCACAGAGCCCACAGGAACACCAACCTTGAGATCATGACCTGAGCCAAAGTTGGACACTTAACCAAAACTGAGCCACCCAGGCACCCCATAGGTTTAATTAAAGTAAAATTGAAATGGAAAACTTCTTCCAAAACTTTTATTTATTTATTTATTTTTAAATGTTTTATTTATTTCTAGGAGAGAGAGAGAGAGAGACAGCGTGAACAGGGGAGGGTCAGAGAGAGAGAGGGAGTCACAGACTGAAACAGGCTCCAGGCTCTGAGCTGGCAGTCAGCACAGAGCCCGACGCGGGGCTCGAACCCACGAACCGTGAGATCGTGACCTAAGCGAAAGTCGGACGCTTAACCGACTAAGCCACCCAGGCGCCCCCCAAAACTTTTATTGTACATATTTTTTCCGATGAAAAAATAGGACTTTCGGAGAGAAGAGTAAGGAGCTGATATTTGGGGAGAGTCTATAAATGTATACTTATACAGTTATACCAGAACAGGTCTGCAAGGATGTTAGCAGTTTCTCTCTTCTTTTTGCTTATCTGTATTTTCAGAGTATGATTTTAATTTCTGCTTGTTTCTGGGATGACTGTTCCATTTTCTAAATGTCTCCTAGGGATTGTCTGCACCTGCACCACGGGAAGAGAGCTCATCGCGGGGGACACATGGCCAGAGCCTTTCACCTTGTCTTCTATCGAACCTTCTTGGGGGATGTGTCAGGGTCTCCCAAGGCTCAGTCTATGTGAGGGCGAAAAATGCCACCGTCCGATTAAGTCCAGAAGTTTACTAACTCCTTGCAGGCAACTCAGTCCCAGTTGAGAGTGGGATCTTGCGGGAACCGAGGAGTTCAACCCCGCGAGATGCGCTCGGACGCCAGACTCCTGGCTCCACTGCCTTGGAGGCGGATCCCGAGGGGTGGGGCGGCCCGGCCGGGGGGCTCCAGGAGCGCGCATGCGCGGCGAGGGGGCGGGGCGGGGCCGGGGCCGGGGCGGGGCTGCGCGCGACCTCCGGAGCAGCAGCAGCGGCGGCGGCGGCGGCGGCTGTGGCGGCGGCGGCGGCGGCGGCGGAGTTCGGGGCTGCGGCTGGGGCGGCGGGTTCGCGGCCGGCCGGGGCAGGAGGACCAGCACGTAGAACCGGGCCGCAGCCCGCGACTTGGCGACCAAGCGGCAGCACTGCTGCTGCGGGGCTTGGGCGCGCGGCCTGGCAGGACCGAGGACGCCGGGGCTGCAGGGCGCGGGCGACGCGGGCCGGGGCGCGCCAGGTAGGTGGGCCAGGCTGGGCAGGGGGAGACGTGGCTGCGGTGAGCAGCCGGGCGCAATGATGCACCCGGCGGGGCGGGGCGCGGCGCGGCGCGCATCCTGATACCGGGTGTGCTGGACTGGGAGGGCGCCCGCGGTTGTCATGGAAATCCTACAGCCTAGTGGTTTACCGGCGTTTGCGTCTTTGGAGAACAATCCAAGCCTGGCCGACCCCTAGCAAGGAGACCCGGGCCGTCTCTGGCTGAGGGGAGTGCGGGGCTGGAGCGGGTGATGGGGAGCCGGAATGCAGGACGCGGCGACCCCGAGGCCACATCTTGGCTCTTGCTTGGATCTAGTGACTTCAGACGCTGAAGGCCTCGCTGTGTATCTGGTGTAAACAGAACCGGATTAAAATAAGCATGCCTCTTAGTGTAGGACATCTTGGTCTCCATCCTCTCAACTCTTCCCTTTTCTGCCTGCCCGTAGTCACCCGATATTTCTGGCATCTTTGCTTTTTGTATATTATTTCTTTCTGGCACTGCTGGTCAGTTAATTGAGGCCTGAGCAATTTGTAGGGAATCTGTGACCATCTCTTGAAAAGCCAATCGTGAACGTGTAGGCCATAGAAGATTGAAACACTCAAAATGTCAAAGGTAAATTTATGTCTTTGTGGGCGAAGGGAGCGGGGATGGGCTTGCTTTCCCTCCGCCTTGTCGCCTGCCCTCTGACATTACATAATGTTATGTTCCTCCTGCCCTGAGTTCATCCATAATAACAGATCATGAGAATATTCATCTGGCTAAGAAAGAAGTATAGGCAGTTGTAAAGCCCATTTTCTTGTCGTTTTGCTTTGCCACCGAATGTGTTTTTGTTGGGAGGCTGCTTAAGAGTAAAATGCCCATAGGGCATCTACACCAAGGGAATAGCGGGTGGGGTGGCCCTTTGAATGTTGCAGTGGAATTCTGCCTGATTCATCTTGGTTCACAGTGGATTGTGTGGATGTGGGCAAGCCAGTGGGGTTGGGGCCTGAACAGGCTGACTTGGGTGTGAATCCTGGATCCTCCACTTGCTAACTCCGGTTCTCAGTTTTCTCACCTCTAAAAGGTGAGAACATAACCTGCTTTGCTGTTTGTTTTGGAATGGAGATACTGTTGGCTTTGGTAAATGCACATAGAATAGCTATAGGTTGTCCTAGAATTAAACTGAATTTCTCATTGGTTGAAAACAGGCTTTCTTTAAAGGGAATTTTGTCTTTGCATCTGGGGCCTTTGCTTTGGGGATTTTTGCTAAAATGTTTACTCCTAGAAAACGGAATCCATTGATTTCTCTAAAGACAATGAATGATGGTGCCCACATGGGAAGGCCAGCGTGATTGTTCTGCTGGAGTATTGTTGTCAGAAGAAGATGGTGATGCTGTCCCAGGGGGGTGGTTGTTGCCTGTGAACAGAAATCCTCAAGGCCGCATTCCCTGTGGTGTCTTGTAAACACACTTCTGTAACAACAAGCCAAAGTTACTGGGAGGTTGTGCCCTGAAGATAGGGCTTAAATGGAAGGATGCCCGAGAGATGCAGAGCGAAGGGAAGGCTGAAGGGAAGGCTGTATTTATTTCTCCTGGGCTCAGCAGTAGATTTGGCTCTGCTGATCCTAGTGGCTGCTTTACTTCTGTTTTTCATTAAGCTTATGACATCTCAGTGTTTATCTGCTTTAGACTCCGAAGTCAAGGGGTAGACATTACACTTTATTTCGTTGAGAAACTGGATATTTTCTTGTATCGCTGCCACACTGAATATTAGGATTTTTTTTTTAATGTTTTTATTTATTTCTAGGAGAGAGAGAGAGAGTGAGCAGGGGAGGGTCAGAGAGAGAGGGAGTCACAGACTGAAACAGGCTCCAGGCTCTGAGCTGGCAGTCAGCACAGAGCCCGACGCGGGGCTCGAACCCACGAACCGCGAGATCATGACCCAAGCGAAAGTCGGACGCTTAACCGACTAAGCCACCCAGGCGCCCCTGAATATTAGGATTTTTTAAAAGTTGCTTTAAGGAAAGGATGAAATTATATACTACACACAAGAGCCTGTTGTAAACTGTAAAGCACCAGAGACAGACACCAGAGAGAGAGACAGAACTACTGACCCTGCAGGTCCCTTTAGCCAGTGGCCTACCTGGGATATCCTGCTCAGCCAGCAAACCTGCAGATGCAGCTGAGGATGCAGCTGAGGAGTGGGACCAACTGACCCCTGACCCCTACCCCACAGCATCTCAGGAATCCAGTAAGACAGAGGGATGGGGAGACTTTGAACCAAGGTTGGTTTTGGTTTCCTATGAAAAACCCCTTTATTGGTTACGTATTCCACAAAAGTCCTCATAGCATTATCAGCTACCCATTGTGTCAGGATGCTTTGACTTTCACGATGGAGAAGAAAGCACAAATCTGCAGGGAAGAAGTTTTGATTCTGTGGTTGCTTCTCTTGTAGAACTTGATTAATGAGCTGGTCTTGAGAGAGCCTTCCAAACATATTTTTTCTAATGTCCTGGAATAGAAGCCTGTGAGGAGAGCGTATTCTGGGGAGAGCAATATTAACACCAGAGCAGGCCTGCTTTATTTTGTCTCTCTGTGCTTTTAAGGAAGATTCCATAAGGCATCTAATTCCCAGGAATTTACCTGTATTTCTATACATGTGCACACCTTAGTCTCTTTAAATTGTTTAAAAAGTGTTATTTCAGATTCACTGAGGAGCTGCAAGAATAATCCAAAGAATTCCCAGATAACCTTTACCCACATTCTCCAAATGTTGACATTTGCTACGTTTGCTTTATTCTTCGCTCATATTTGCCTGTGTGCGATTACTTTTTTTCTGAAGTGTTTAATGGTAACCTGCAGACTCGATGCCCTTTTACCTCGAAATACTTAATTGTGTATATCTTAAAAACAAGGACATTTTCTTACATAACAACAGTGCAGTTATTAAACAAGAGGAAGTTAAACATTGATACAACTCTATTATTTGATCTACAGGTCTTTTTCAGATCTTGCAATAGCTCCCATGTTGTCCTTTAGAGAAAAAAAAAATCCAAGATTATACAAAATGTCAAATTGTGCTGTCTCTTTAGTTTGCTTTCATCTGGAACAGTTACTGAGTCTTTCTTTGTAGTCCATGACATTGACATTTTTGAAGACTGCTGCCTGTTTTTTGAGTAACGTCTCCCAGTTTGGGTTTGCCTGCTGTTTCCTCATGATTAGATGCAGATTATGCACTTTTGGCAAGAGCAGCACAGGGGTGACCCTGCAGCCGTCTCTGCGTGTCCCATCAGGAGGAGGCATATGCTGTTGATTAGTCCCGTTCACTGGTCAGGTTAACTTTGATCACTTGATTAAGGTGGTGTCTGCCAAGTTCCCGGACAGAAAAGTTACCATTTTCCCATTGTAATTCATATGTATCTGGTAGCAAGATAACTTGAGACTTTGTGATTATACTGTTACTCCTTATACTCTGACTCACTAGTTTTAGAATCCATTGAGGTTTCCTACCTGAACTAGTTATTATGCTGGCTGACAGATGGTGATTTTTCTTTTTCTTCTCTCCCTTTTTAATGTTTATTTGTTTATTTTGAGGAGTGGGGGGAGAGAGAGAGAGAATCCCAAAGAGAGAAAGAGAGAGAGAATCCCAGGCAGGTTCAGATATGTTTAGTGTGGAGCCCACCTTGGGGCTTGAACTCATGAACCATGAGATCATGACCTGAATGGAAATCAAGAGTTGGATGCTTAACCAATGAGCCACCCAGGTGCCCCAGATAGTGAATTTTCTAATTCCATATTTCTTTCTGTACTTACCAGTTGGAATTATACTGAAAGGAAGAATATTTTTTTGTCCCTTGTTTATCCTTTGATTTATACTTCTGCACTCATGAATTCCAGCTTTATGCAATAGACTATAGTTTCTTACGCTAGTTATTCATCTTGTTGCTTAAATTATCCCAGACTTGGCCTGTAGGAGCCCTTTATGTCCTTTTGACACATCCTCATCATTCTTTGAGAACTTCTTTACTCTCTGGCACAAAACCCTCAAGACCCGGCTTATACTTTCCAGCCTTGGAATTAGCCATTTCTCCTAAGAATCTTGGTTCCTTTTAATGGAGAATGGTCTTTGGAAACCAAGATCTGGATCTTAGGTGTGCTCATTGCTACTGAGGTGTTGCTGCCTCTAAGGCTTTTTAGTGGACATGTGCTTTCATTCACACATTACCCAAAATTTTCTCTGATTTGCAAATTTAATGCTGTGTCACTGTGTCCTGGAGATCTATATGTACTGACATTAAGGGATTTTTTTGGTCTCTATTCCAGAGTACGGGTTTATCATAATTTATTGAACTATCCTTCATGAGTGGACACTTAGATTATTACCAATGTCCTGTTCTAAAAGTAGTGGAGAATCTGTGAATCATATCATTGTTAGTACTCGCTAATATTTCTATCTTCTAGATTCCTAGAAGTAGAATTTCTGGGTCAAAGAGTAATTTTAAATGGAGAGCTTTGCCACATTGCCCCCACTTCCAGGAGGCTTTCACTTTGTACTCCTTCCATTAGGGTGTGAAATTGTTGGTTTCTTTTTAACTCTGCCAACACTGAGTATAAATCTTGTCAACTTTTGCCAATCTAATGGATAAAGAAGGCATTATTACTTTAATTATATTTCTCAAATTACCCAAAATATTGAAAACCTTCTTGTGCTAGCTTATACTTTTGCTTCTGTGAATTATGTGCCTATCCTTTGCCTATTTTTTCTCATTAGGTTATTCTTTATATTACTGAATTGTGGAAGTTACTTTAACCTTAGACTTTATTCTTGTCAGCCTTAGAAGTGTCCTTTAAGGGTGATGCATTTTTCATTCTAGTGGAGAAGGAAACTACCATTTTCTAAGCATCCCCTACGTCCCAGGCCCTGTGCCAGGTATTTATTTATATGCATCCCCTATAAGTCCTGTGGGAAGTTGAGGTGTGGTGTTGAGGAGGAAGCTGAGTGAGGCATGGTTAAGGTATCCAGCTAAAATGGTTGTAAGAGCTTGAACTGGGATTCAAACCCAGGTCTATCTGGATCTCATGCCATTTCCATTAAATCACATAGCTTCCTGCACAGAGTTTTAAAATAATTGCTCTACTTTATAGTAGCAATGCAGGAATAGGAATTCATTACCTGGAGCCTCCAATATCAGTAATTTCTATTTCTAATATTTTGATCTGTAAGTAAGGAACTTTGAACATACACATCTTTCAAAACCATTTATTTTATTTCTGAAACTATTGTGGACTCTGCAGCCAAAGTTTCTGTGAGCCTCCAATCAACTCTGTGACTCTGGGCAAATAGCTTAATCTTTCTTTGTCTTTGTTTGTTCATTTGCAAAACTGGGCTGATGATAATAGGAAACCCAGAGGCTTGTTGGGGGAGGGGGAATGAGTTAATACACATCAAGTGCTTGGAGTGGTACCCCATGCCTGCTAAGCATTCAGCTCCTTGCAGCTCCCTTCGTGGGACACTGTAGGAGCCTTTCCCTCAGATATCTAGTAATTCTCCTGGCCTTTATGCAGTGCCCTTCCTGTTGCACTTACTAGGTAGAATTCTCAAGTTGAAATTCCTGCCTCTCTTCCTGTTCCCCACACCTCCACCATAGCCCTTGTACAGCCGGTATCAGCTGCTGTGTGATAAAATTCATTCATTCCAGGATGTGGAACTCTTTCCTCTGTTCTGTGTTGCTTGCATTTCACATGGTGCCTTCTCTAACCCGCTAATTAGAATTTTCAAGAAGGATGACCTTAGGTGTACAAATTCTGGAAGTGTACAGGAAATACATCTAGGCAGGTGTATGTTTCTGGAGTACAGGGTCCTCCTAGGAAACAGGGATGCCCAGTTCACGAGTCTCCCTGGATTGTGAGGTGTGTCAGTTGGGGTGCTTTGGGCTAAGTAAACAATAAGGTCATTTATTATCTCATAGAACCGGAGTTCTACCCTATCAACAGTTTTGCAGTTTCATCAAGGAGCTAGATTCTTCTCTTCTCTCCAGCTGTCACTGCTGGTGTCAACCCAGAGTAAGCCTCCTCATGATGATGAGATGGTCCTTATGGTCAGTGGGGCTGCGTGTTTCCCCACTCCTGACACCAGCCAGTCCCTAGCCACAGCCACTCTGGTCTGTGGGAGCAGTGAGAACCATGTAGCTTCCCTTGAACCCAGAATGGGAGGCTGTGAGGATGCTGTGTGCTGATTGGTTTAGGAGTGTTCCTCCATGGGTGCGCCGCAGACCAATGGAGTCAGCATCCTCTGAGGCATTAGATGTGAGGCTCAGGCCCCACTCCAACCTACCAAATTAGGAATTTTGGGCAGGCGCCAGGCACTCCGTGTTTTAGCAGGCCCTCAGGTGATTGTGATGCAAGTTGGAGAATTGCTCTTAGTGTAATTAAGACCCCTGCCCCCTGTTCCTCAGCTGGAGATGGGAATGGCTTTTCCTGAATCCAGAGAGGATTGCTCCCAGAATAGGAAGAAGGGTGAGTGTTGGGTGGTCAGCCCACAGCGTAAACGGAGAAGCCTCTGGGCACCTTTGTTCTCCATGCCCCCCTACCGTGGCCTGTGCCTCAGTTTACTGGCTCATCTGTTTCCTAGCCCCATGCCTGCAGCTTCTTCAGCTCCTCTGAGAGTGGCCCATGTCCTCTCTGCAGGACTAAAGGAATCAGCATGGTCACATCCCAGCCCCAGGTTCTGTCTCTGGCCCAGCAAGGATGGGAGTCCATGGGGCCAGCTGCTGTGGATCTGGCTGGCCCTTATGCCTGTCTTTCTAGAGGCATTCTGGAAGTATGCTCTGATGTATAGAGTTTGCTTCCTGTGCTACTTCTTGCTCAATTAGAAAAAGAGAGAAAGCAGGACAGTTAGTAAGGGCTTGAGAATGCTTAAGGAATTGGCCTGGGGACAGCCTGAGGGACTACTTTCAATGGCAGTTTATAGTTCCTTCTGGCTTTGCCCAGTTTGACCTGCTTTGTTGTTCCCTTTTGCAAGTAGAGCTCCAACTTTATGTTTAGGTGAAGTGAACTAGCCACCTCCATGGTGTAATCTGTGAGTTCAGAATAGCTCACTGTTCCACATTTTTCCAGAAACTAGTGAGCTGAGGCATTTTTAGATTTTCTTGACTTTCCAAGGTTCATCTTAATCCAGGCAGCCTCATACCCTGCTGTGCCACTTCAGTGCTAATTGCTGAGGAAGGAAGAGCACCTGAGGAAGAAACAGGATGGGCCGGGGTCTAGAACAGTGGTTTTCAAACAGCAGTGGTTACTGAAATCAATTTGAGATTGTGGCCAGCATTTAAACATATTTTTTTGAGGGGTGGCTGAGTGGCTCAGTTGGTTGAGTGTCTGACTTCGGTTCAGGTCATGATCTTATGATTCATGGGTTTGAGCCCCACGTTGGACTCTGCTGACCGCTGAGAGCCTGGAGCCTGCTTTGGATTCTGTAATTCCCTTTCTGTCTGCCCCTCCCTTGCTCACACTCTGTCTCTGTCTCTCAAAAAAAAATTAAAAAATTTAAACATTTTTTAAAATAAAATAGAAAATATCCAAGTATATTTTCTTTTTTTTTTTTTAAATTTTTTTTTAATGTTTTATTTATTTCTAGGAGAGAGAGACAGAGACAGCGTGAGCAGGGGAGGGTCAGAGAGAGAGGGAGTCACAGATTGAAACAGGCTCCAGGCTCTGAGCCGGCAGCCAGCACAGAGCCTGACGCGGGGCTCGAACCCACGAACCGCGAGATCATGACCTAAGCGAAAGTCGGACACTTAACCGACTAAGCCACCCAGGCGCCCCCCAAGTATATTTTCTTATAGAAAGGGTAGGCATTTCTTTTTTTTTTAAATGTAGCTCTTTGCATGTATGTTTGGTGTATGTTTTGTACTTTGCGTGTATGTTTGGTACTGTTTCACTGTGAATGCTTCCTACTGTGGGTTTGGCAAAAATGTGTAAAATCTGGAGGCTGAACATAGAGTGGAGGGGGCTACCCTGGCCATGTACACAAACACATGCACACACACACACACGGGGTCTTTTCCCAGGGAGAGGGTCCCTGGCCTTCATCAGAACCTCAGGGGTCTTTGGGGCGCCTGGGTGGCTTAGTCGGTTAAGCATCCGACTTTCGCTTAGGTCATGATCTCGCGGTTCGTGGGTTCGGGCCCCGCGTCGGGCTCTGTGCTGACTGCCAGCTCAGAGCCTGGAGCCTGTTTCAGTCTGTGACTCCCTCTCTCTCTGACCCTCCCCTGCTCACGCTGTCTCTCTCTCTCCTAGAAATAAATAAAAATATTTAAAAAAAAAAAAAAAAAAGAACCTCAGGGGTCTTTGACTCACTGCAGATGGAGAACTGCTGATCTAAAATAAAAGGGGGCTTTTTTTCCCCCTTGAGCAGCAGGCAAAAGTTTATTAGAGTATAAGATTAGAAAGTAAGAGAGTAGGAAAGTTCTCTTTACAGAGAGGGGAGTTTTGAAAGTGAATGCCCCTAAAAGGGAACTTTTACCGTGTGGCCCAGTGGGACTGGAGCTGGAGCCCAGGGAGACAGGAAGACAGGTGCAGGCACACTGGTCTTGCTCCAGCTTACGGTCTGTGGTATTTGATCTTTCCTCCTGATGATGTTGAGGCCGCTTAGAATGGCTACTCTGAAATGGGGAAGCAAGGCAGGGAGTGTGTGGATTTGTCAGAGGTTTAAAATTCAGCTGTGGACACCTGACCCATCCTTCCCCTAACGGAGTGGATCAGCGTATCTACACACACACACACACACACACACACACACACACACACACACACAGAGAGAGAGAGAGAGAGAGAGAGAGAGAGAGAATGAGAAAGGTAAATAGGTCTGTATCTGGATCCACCTTGTTTTGAGGCTGGCCCCATTGAAGCCATCACTGCCTGTGATTCCCCTGCAGTCCTTTGTGACTTGATAACAGGACAACTTCCAAGTCACCTTGGCTGCCTTTGGGACACGTTAATGCAGGTGTTAGTCTGGTTTGTGTCACAGAACATATGCAGTAATCTCTTTGGGGTGTCTGTGTATGTTTTTGAGGGGGGACAAGTTGGATTATGGGAAGAAAAAGTGAACCTGACCTCAACTTTCTCACCTTGGCTGCCTTTGGGACACGTTAATGCAGGTGTTAGTCTGGTTTGTGTCACAGAACATATGCACTAATCTCTTTGGGGTGTCTGTGTATGTTTTTGAGGGGGGACAAGTTGGATTATGGGAAGAAAAAGTGAACCTGACCTCAACTTTCTCATCTGTAAAATGGGGAATATACCTACACAACCCATGGGGGATTGGGTAGGTTGAGGTAAGCAGGAGATTTGTGTGTGGCAATGCTCTGGACCAGTGCAAGTGGAAAGTTACTGTCTTGCAGGGGACTTAGTATCTTTCCTCTCATTTTTACAGTCTTGAAAGCCATTTTTCCCATAGTGCCTCTATTTTTTTTAACCTGTTTATTTATTTGCTTTGAGAAAGAAAGAGCAGGAGCAGGGAAGAGGCCGAGGGAGAGAGAGAGAATCCCAAGCAGGCTCCATGCTATCAGTGCAGAGGCCAACACAGGGCTCAAACTCACTAACTGAGCGATCATGACCTCAGCCCAAATCAAGAGTTGGATGTTTAACTGGCTCAGCCACTCAGGCACCTCCATAGTGCTCCTATTTTTAAAAATGTACTGTATTCAGATTTCTCAACATCCTTCAAGTCATGTCCATGCTTTAGGAAGTTTCTCTGTAGGGGCATGAAGCCCGCTTAAGATTCTCTGTCTCCCTCTCCCCCTCTTCTGTGTGCATGTGCGGGTGTGCTCTCTCTCTCAAATGTAAAAATAAACATTAAAAAAAAAAAGCATTAATAGCCGTAAAAAATGTATTCAAAAGGCTAGAGTGCATCCATCTCTGACTCCTACCCAGGGCATCTCTGAGGGGAAATGTTGTCGAATAAGGAGGTTCTGAGAGGCAGGGGACTGCCAGCAAAGGTCAGAGAAGGATGTGGGCAGAACAGGGAAGTGGGAGGGGCCTGGGCTCATAAAGTTTTGTCAGGTGATCACTGACCCAGCTAAGCCTTCCTTTCTACTGACACTTTTTTTTTTAAGCACATAAAAACTTGTGATTGTGTGAAGTGGATGTTGAGTATTTTCACATTTCTTATTCATTGCTTTGACTGTATTCTGCATAGACAAATGTTAAACAAAATGATCACATTATGTAATTGGGTAATGGTCAGATGGCTGATAAAATGCAGGAATAGAGCCCCATTAAGATGGGGCCGTGTGCCAAAAAATGTCAAGGTAACCTAGAATCTTTCTAACTTTGTTACTCCCTAGTTTTGAAGAGGAGAGAGTGATGGACGAATGGGTTGGCCTTAGGAAAACACCGTGCTGGTAGACAGTGCCCACCTCAGGCAGAGGAGAAGCATGCATTTGGATTTTGCCCCTAACCTGCTGATGACTTGGTAAAATCATGCCTGAATCTGACCTCCTTCCTTGTTCATCTAGAGCAGGTGAATCCCTCATTTCTTTCTCCCTTGGCCCCCAATCCAACAATGAAGCAGAGCTGTGACCGTGCCTGAGGGCTGCGTGGGTAACATTGGCATCGAGTGAGACACACATACATTCACAGTATTTAGGGAAGTACTTCCTTAGTGTGTGGCCTTGGAAATCAAGGTCCTGTCTCTACTCTTTCACTTTCTGGCTCCCCTCTGCAGTGATTTACTAGTAGCTTTCTAGAGTACATAAACTTAGTGTCAAGACCCTGGAATACCCTGGATATGTCCATGAAGGTTGAAGCTGTCTGTATATCATGCAGACCAAAGTCTTCCTGGTCCAAGTAGAGTGTCTGGCACCTTTCTCTGGCTCTTCTACCATGTACCCCACATCCCCACACCCACCTTCTGAGGCCCATTGCTTATAATCCCCCAGTACAGCGATAGACTTTGTGTTGATGGTCACATCTTGTCATTTCCTGTGAACTGATGGAGGCCACTTTATTTCCTGAAGTTTTCCCCTGATGATTTATGTACAGCTATCTGGATATGGATTGTCTCTCTCTGGCAGTTTGATATCCTTCCTTGAATTCTTCACTTACCTCTCTCTGACCTCCTTTTACATTATTTTTGACCTAAAATATTTCCTCTTATCCATTCCTGACCTTTTACAGAAAGAGTGCATGGATTTAAAGTTATCAGTTAAAGCATAAACAGATTAAAAAGAATTCAAGACAGAGCTTCAAATGGATACAACTGTATGAGTGCTGTCCCTTCAAGAAGAGCCCTGAACCTATTTCGGGGATGCCTCTGTTGCTAAAAGCTGTTACATTCTTCCTCTGTGTGTCTTTCTCCTTGAAACACTGCAGAGCTCATGAGAACAGGAAACTGTCTTACTTGATAGTGCAAATAGTCTTACAAATAGTAGGCAACGTACTACCAGTGATTGCCCAAGATCCATATTTTTTGATTATCATTGTAGGCGCCTTTGAACTACATGATATTTGAATACCTTTACCAGAGGGAGAAAGATGTTTGCATTTTGAGTCAACTGATTATTTGATCATTCCTTAATTAGTCAGAGATCTTTACCAAGCTAGGTATTAGCCTTGTTGGTCAGAGAGAGAAGAAAAGCCAGCAGACAGGTTGTGAAGCAGTAAGAGAAGCCTTTTGCAAGTTGTGGACTGGCTCAAAAAGAAAGGCCGCTTCTGTGATGGCAGTGCCACTCTTGCACCGACGTGGTTGTTAAGAGGCATCAGGCCCCCATCTGGTGTTCTGTCCTCATTACAGGAGCCAGCACAGGCTCAGCCCTGTCAGTGGAACAGATGCATTCCAAACAGGATTAGATGAGATATGAAGTCCCAGGCCAGTGATTGCTGGGTCATTCCTTTTGGAACTGGGCATTGCGGGGTCTCACCAGTATTACATACCCTCAGGCTGGCTGTTTTGTAAACTGTTAAGGATCGTACCCATATTTATCATGTTTACTAGCAGCCCATGGCTTAGACTGTGAACCTCATTTAATGGAGTCACTGAAATGAATAAAAACAGGGGCTATTTTTGCCTCATAACCTAGATTTGTTTGCACTAAATATGCAAGCTGAGCTCATAAATGGTTGGGGCAGTCAACAGGAATTCGGTATATTAAGGCTTTTGAGTTTGCTACTCAGAGGGGCCTGGAAATAAGAATTGTTGCCTTTTTTAGGATTATAAATGTTAGTTCTATTTTTTATAATAAAATATAAAATAACTCTACAACAAAATGAATCTTAATATGCTTGTAAGGTCTTGCAAGCATGCACTCACTCGAGCCTGGAGCCCAGGGTAAATTAGAGAATGCTTTATTTAAAGCATTAAAGAAGGAAAAGGGGACTGTTCACGAACTTAACTCTAAAATAGTAGACGTCTTTGTCAGCATCCCAGGACGGTGACATTTGCCACCATTGGATACAAGTGGGGAATGGTAAAATTGTGAGGATTAACACATGGCTGCACATAACAGGAAAATATCTGAAGGAAAAAGAGGCCTAGTCAGGGCAGGCGTGTCTTTCTTATAGTCGGACCTGGTGCTGTACCTGCCCTGTGGTGAGTCCCGGCGCCTCCTGTCTGAGGTGGCGGCTAGAGGTGCGGTCAGCTCGTGGGCCTTCCAGACACCTGGCTGGAGGAAGGCGCACTTCCCAAGAACTCCTCATCAAATTTGTCCTTACATCTCATTGACAAGATCTGAACCCCTGGCCATACCTAGCTGCACGGGAGGCGGACAGCTCTGAGCGTCAGGATCCTGGGGCTGCTGTGGAGGAAGCAAAGAACAGACACTGGAGGCAACTAACTGTGTGTCTCCTGCAAGTTGTCTTTTTTGGAAGGTGAGTTTTTAATGCTTGTTGGAAAAACGTTGGCAGAACTTTGGAGAAACTTCCCTGGGGAAGTTTTAGGCATGGAGAGCTAACTAAAAAGTTGAGAGCTTGAGACCTTTCTCACTTCCACATTGCTTTCATACGAGAGCCTGAAAGAGGTCACTTGATCCCTTTGTTCCTTCATTTCCTCATTTAGAAAACAGAAATGGCCGAGTTCGGAACTAAATTCTCAGGGCCAGTGCCGAGGCTCACAGACCAGAGCTGCTTCCCCCCAGTTGTGCCTCTGGTGCCTCAGGACCTGTGGGTGTGTCCGGAGGGAAGGGCTCCCTGGGTGGGGGGATTTCAGGCTACAAGTGAGATCCAGGCCTGGGCCTGTGGATGGGGTGCCCTGGGGCCCAGGAGGAGGCAGACAGGCTTCTCCTCACTACAGTCTCCAGGGCTGGCTCATCCTTCCCTGCCCTGAACCCACCCTCCTCATCTTGCTTTCCTTCCATTCCAGAAGGGAGATCCCAAGTGTCCACCCTCTGTCGGATGAAAGGGATCTAATAACCAGTTTATTCTAGGTGTCAGGAAAATCGAATGTGTTCTTCTTTCTGAGGCATTTGGACTTTAAGAAGGATGTGTGTGCCAGCAGTCCCTAAACTCAAAAGAGAACCCCTCCAATGGACAGATGTCAGGCTAAGGAATAGGCACGGATAGAAGCTGGGGGCTCTCGCTATGCCTGCCAGGCACTGGGTACAGGCATCTGTCTGCGGCACAGCTGGGTAATTCTGGCCACGCCGGCTATTCCTGTCCTCTTCCCTCCACCCCAGTCCAGTCGTGTGAGTGACACACATCCCTCTCTCACTTCTGGTGTGTGCTCACACACCACTCAGGTGCTCACATGTGGCATTCATGCGTGTACTTACAGCTGCCTTTTGCACATGTGCATACACACCTTTTGTGTTCACACACACACACGCACACACATCCTAACAAGGCAGTAGCTGCAGGAAGTTGAGCTCCTCTGAGGAGCTATGCTTTGCTTTCTGTCTGATTGGAATCCATGGGAGTTAGGGGTATAAACATGCATGTGTTCAAGAATCTTTATAAACACTCTTTGAATTCATGCCTCTGAAATAAGGAAGTTTCTTTTTTTCTTTTTTCCCAAAACTAATGATGAAAAATTGCTAATCTGTAGTAATGTTTCCTAGCCTTAAAAAAATTTTTTAGGGGTGCCTGGGTGGCTCAGTCTGTTAAGCATCCAACTCTTTATTTCGGCTCAGGTCATGATCTCATTGTTTGTGGGTTCAAGCCTCACACTGGGGTCTGTGCTGATAGCACAGGGCCTGCATGGGATTCTCTCTCTCTGTCCCTCCCCTGCTTGTTCTCTTTCTCAAAATAAATAAAAATAAACTTAGAAAAATTTTCTTAACTTCACGTTTTAGAAAGGCAAGGATTATCAAATGGCTCTTTCTCACCTTCTCTACCACGAGTGGCCCCTGTAGGCAATGGATGAACATAGCATCTTTCCTCGTATCCCAGTGGGAATCATTACTGCTTGAGCTGGTGATTGTCTTCCAGATTGGTTTGCTATCCACTTTTTTCTCAGTAGAAACATAGGTTGTTGGGGCTTTTTTTTTTTTTTTCATCTTTGAGAGTGAGATATTTTACTTAAGGGAGGAGTCTGTGAGACTTCATAGAACTATTTTTTTTGCCCCTTCATGGGTGTGCTGGTCCATGTGTTATGTGGAACTTGCCTTCCTATTGCACACATGCCAAGGGTGGGTGTCTGGCCCCAGTGAACTGGATGTTTTACTTTTTCAGAAGAAACAAAAACCATTGGGATACCCTAAGTATGCAGTGTAAATGCAGAAAGTGAGGCCCTGGCCAAGAGGGAAGTGGTTCTGATTTCCATGTTTCATCTCCTACTCTTAAAGGGGAAAGCACTTTCAAGGGAATATGGTGGGAGAGAGAAGTACAGAGAAGGCAGAAGTTCTCGAAAGCATTGCTGACTGTAGAATGTCGCCGTCATGTGGCCCCTGGTCCAGTAACCCTTGCTAGGGATGTAGCAGGCATTTGAGCAACATCTGAGTTGAAGATGGTGACCACCACAGGCCGAAAGACACATGAAGTGGAGCATCCGTGGGGCACAGAATAAAGTCCTAGGTCAGGGCACCTGGGTAGCTCAGTTGGTTGAGTGTCTGACCCTTGATTTTGGCCCAGGTCATGATCCAGGGTCATGGAATCGAGCCCTGTCTTGGGCTCTGTGTTGAGTATGAAGCCTGCTTCAGATCCTTTTTCTCTCTCTCTCTTCCCTTCCCTCCCTCCCTCTGCCCCCCTCCCCCTCCCCCCCAAAAGAATAAAGTCTTAGGTCAGGATCATGTAACACTGAAGTAGAGCTTTGTCCACTGGGAGTGACACTCACTGTGAGACAGTGTGGACAGGGCAGGTCTGAGCTGTCCCATGGGAAGGAGTGACACTGACTAAGTGGACCCAGGTCGAGCGCTCGCCCCTGATGCTGGGGAACTCAGCATTCTGATTGCCTGGCCTGGGTCTGTTGATTGCCTGTGCCCCTAAGTTGAGTGGCTTGAGGGAGGGTAGGAACACAGTTCCACTAATGGAGTGTAATTAGGCAGTGATGTTGGGCTGCCGAAAGGAAAACAGCATCAAACTAAGCTAACCTAGCTAACCTAGTCCAGACAACCTAAAGGGCTGGCGTGCGCGTGGCTGGGTGCCTGGCTCCCCTGCACCCCCTGTTTGGGAGCCCCCCTTACCCTTTCCTTCTTGGTGTGTTGCTCCTTGACTGGGGTCCTTAGGGGTCCAGAGGAATCACTTAAAATGTCAAATTCGGCTTTACTGTGTTTTGTTGAGGGGGGAGGGTGTTGTGTCCTACAGTGACGTGTGGCATTTGTGCTGAGTGTCATAGGACATAAGTGTCCTTCAGTTACGTAAGTGTAGCTCAGTTTTCTTTGTATCCCCAGAGTATCCTACAGTGCCTGGTACAAAATAGGTTGTATAGTCAGTGTTTGTTGAGTGAATGAATGAACAAAGCTGGCGTTTCATTGTGGAAAGTACAAGAAAAGCCTCAGCCTGTCCTAGGAAGACAGCCCATTTCCCGGAGGTCAAGTTGGGGTTCGGTCTTACTCAGGAGAGGGAAGTGAGACCAGGGCTTGTGGCATAGTTGGTGTCCCACCCAGCCAGTCCTTGGGTGAAACCAAACCTGGCAGCTTGCGTCCCTATACCTGGTATGTCCTGCCTTTGCAGTGGCATTCATGTCCGACACACGAGCCCTGTCAGCCAGCTGGCTGGGACCTGGCAGCTGCTTCTGTTCCTCCAGGAAGAAATAGGGCTTGAGCATCTTGGATTGTTTTCTTTCTAAATGTAATCAACCTTCTCCCATCTGCGCGGGGCCGCAAGTGTGGTATCATAGAGAAGCCCAGTAGGGTGGGGTGCACAGGAGGGGTGGCCTCCTCCTCTCCTGGGCCTTGGGGACATCGCAGGACTTCACGTAGAGTTATGTGTCAAGGGTGGGAGTGACAGCTCGAGCTGGGGGTTTGAAGAGAGAAGCGTGGGGAGGATGGCGGGTAAGGCATCAGGAAGGAGGCTCAGGAGAGGCGGGGTCAGCTCACCAAGGGGCTCAAGGTCCATCAGGCATTTTCAAGTTTGGGACTTCATCCCATACGGGAGCTTTCTCAGACTTTTTAAAAAACGTTTTTATTCTGTTTTGCCTATCTCATTGTTTTAAATGACAAAAGTGATTCCAAAGTCTTTCTAGGGGTTTGGGGAGACTCTTTCTTAGATGGTAATAGTTCTTGTAACCATATCTGTGTTCTAACCAGGTTTGTGGGCTCCCTCATTTCCGTTCATTGGTATGGGCATCGCAGTTCACTGAACCCTGATGCAGGGTCCCCAGAGCCCACAGTGGTGGCGATGAAGCCATTGTGTGACATGATGTAAATGAAACCAGGACTGTGGAAGGATATTCTAAACCACCTGTGAAAACTGGGCTGGCTGTGAGGAAAGGAAAGTATTGGGGTATGAAGAACCCCAGAAATCTGGGTTCCTAGAAACAAATACTAATTGTCTCAGGGTCCTCTCCTTGCATAGTGAAACAGCTGATTGGGCAGCTCCAATTGGCCCTACCTCCCCCATGGTCATGTTCTTGCTATGACCTTATGGGGTCTCCACACTTGGGGGGGTGCAGTATAGACATAAAATATAGTCAAGCCTGTTGGCCAGTGGCTGGGGGAGGGGGTGAGGTAGTGAGAAATTATGAGGACAGGACTTGGCTTGTGGTTGTGCTAGAGGATGTTCCTGCTCTAAGATTTGTGACTTGGGGACTGGGAGCGTAAACTTCACTGTGCCATATAGTGTGGTGATGTGGTCAGGGAGAACCATGTGGCGGAAGGGCAAGGCTGGAGAGTAAGGAAGTGAAGGGCAGAGAGCAGGGGATGAGGCGATGGAAATTATTGCCAGCAGCAGGAGCAGCCTTCTCGATTTCCTCACCTGCTGCGGTGACACTGACCCAGAGAAGTGCCCCCTTTGAATCCCCCAGTCTCTTATTAGTGACTATACACTAATGTCACTTGGTGGGAGTCCTCAAAACCTGCTTGTACTTAGCTTGATTTGACACATTTGATAACATTTGATGTTATGTTTTACAATAGGCATACATTTTCATGGTTCGAACATTAGAAGGTACAGCAGGATATATATATGGTAAAGTTGGCCTCCTACCGCAGCCACCCAGATCCCCTCCCGGAGACGCCAATGCCATGTGCTTTTCTTGTGTTCTTCCGAAGGTATTCTGTGTATATGTCAGCAGATGTATGTGTCCACAATGAAATGTTTTTACGCCCACAGTATCACATTACACATCTGCTGCACCCCTCACCATCTCCCCTTACTATTTCTTGGTAGTCATTGCATAGAGTTTCTCTTTGTTTTGCCCAGCTACACAGCATCCCTCTGCCTGGCTGTGCTGTAGATTCTTTGACTAGTGCTTTCTCTCTCTTTTTTTTAATTAAAAAAAAATTATTTATTTATTTTGAGAGAGAAAGAGAGTGCACGAGCATGGGAGGCGCAGAGAGAGAGAGAGACAGAGAGATTGAGAGAGAAAGAGAATCCCAAGCAGGCTCTGCGTGGTTGGCATGGAGCCCAACGCAGGGCTTGATGCTACGACCCTGAAATCATGACCTGAGCTGAAATCAAGAGCCAGACACCTAACCGACTGAGCCACCCAGCTGCCCCTGACTAGTGCTCTTTTGAGCTTGGTAGGCTCTTCGTGGTCTGTGTTGGGCACTGAAGTGTTAGTTCTTTGAAAGAGGCCACCTACCCCCTTGCCCTAAGTTGTGCATAGAGTATCGCCCTGTCTGGAAGGAGAATGTAGTGTTGGGTGATATTTGGAAGTTCCTCCCCATTTACTGATATTCTCATCTGGACTATAACTTTCTTTGGGGAGTGGAAGGGAGCTAATGGTTAGATATTATTATTCGTAAGATACACTCTTAAAAATATTACCTTTAGTTGGATGCAGGCCTTTTAAACCAGCCCATAGCAACCTGAATGAATGAGGCTTGTCAAGGCCACATTTGACCCCAGCTTCAAGAGCAGTGGCTCCAAGGGACTTTGCAGGGCCCACTGCAAGTTCGAGCTGCTACAGGTGCTGCAGATGACCCTGGAGGGACATCTCTGACAGCCAAGACCAGGGATGCATAGTGTTTGTGGCATCGAGCTTGTGATGATATCTGGCTGAGGCTGCTTCTGCCCGCCAGTGACTCAGTTGCTCCTCCCACCATTCCTTGTGTCTGAGACGGAAGGGAACGGCCTGGATGCAGGCATTTGTGAATATGTCATTGGAGTCATGTTGGATGGTCCTTGTCAGCTTCTAAATCTGCAAGGTAGTCCTGGTAGTTTAGCACAGTGGAGCTGGTGTGCAGTTACCTCGCATGGCAGCATTGTACGGGTAGAGGACGTCTGTGAGGCCCCCATCTTCAGGCCTGGGGGGGCATTGGTGGTGTCTTGCTGCACCTGGGGACGCTCTAGAGAACAAGACTAGATGGTAGCCCACCCCCTGAGGGTTCACAGCTGTACGCTGCTTCCCAGCCCCTGTGTGGGTGTCAGCAGGACACATCCAAGCTGTGAGGCCTCTGTGGGGGCGGGGGAGGGGGAGTCGAGGGCTGCCAGATGTTAGACGTTACCCCTGGGGTCTGCTGTGTGCGGTGCCAGTGGCCAAGTGGCGCTGAGGTGGCTCTTTCTACCCCATTAGTGGCTGTCAGCCAGCCCAGGACACTGGTCTGTGCTGGATGAACCCAGCTGTTGCAGAAGTTCAGAGAAGAATGGGAGCAAAGAAGGCAGTTCAGGGGGCCAGCAGATGACAGCTTTCCGGAAATGAACAGGCTTCTTCTCGTTCATATTTTCTCTAAAATACTCTTGAGGTTTTGAGGCTCCACCCCAAGCCCTTTGTGGCTGAGGGCTGCTTGTCCTGGTGGAAGGGATGGTCTTCAAATCTTGTGCTGGCCTGAGTCCGGGTGATGGGGTCCTGGGGCAGCACACAGTCCTGCCTCTGAAACTGAATGAAGGCAGAGGGGAGGCAGAATTGCTGTCAGGGTCATGGGGCCTCCTCCACCCAGAGCCCAGGAGGAGGCCGCTAACAGCGGAGGAAGTGGAATTATTGCACATGGTGCGTTTCGACACTGGGACTCAACCCTCAAGAAGGAAAACCAAGTGTGGGGGTGCCTGGTGCCCGGGCTGAAGAAATGAAAAGTTGGCAGAGGGCCGAACGTTAACTGCCTTGTCTTTTGCTTGCCCAGTTGGCCTTTCTCTTGGGCTGGCCCTGGCAGGGCAGAGTTCTCTCGCCCCACACCAGCTTCAGGGCCTGTGGCTGGGAGAAGTTCTCTTGCTGTGTTTATTCAAGGTAAGGGATCTCTGATGACAGCTTGTGACGCCTAAGGCCAGGAGGGTCTAGTCCATGAGACATCAGGAAAACTCCCTGTGAGTATTGGAGTTAATTGTACTGGATGTTTATGCCTGTGACAATATTGTACTTATAATGGGATGAGCTAAGAGTCCTTGCATAGCTTTGGAAACTCCCTTTTGGGATGCAAATGAGAGAAGCAATAAATATGAGAGAATTTTTTAAGTGTAAGCAGGATGGGGTGTCTGGGTGGCTTAGTTGGTTAAACGTCCAACTCTTTTTTTTTTTGTTTTTAATGTTTATTTTTGAGAGAGAGACAGCATGAGTGGGGGAGGGGAAGTGAGAGAGGGAGACACAGAATCTGAGGCAGGCTCCAGGCTCTGAGCTAACAGCAAAGAGCCCAACACAGGACTCGAACTCATGGACCACGAGATCATGAGCTGAGCTGAAGTTGGACCCCAACTGACTGTGCCACCCCAAGTGTCCAACTCTTGATTTCAGCTCAGGTCATGGTCTCATGGTTAGTGGGATCAAGCCCTGCATTGGGTTCTGTGCTGACAGCAGGGAGCCTGCTTGGAATTCTGTCTTCCTTTCTCCTTCTTTCTTTCTCCCTCTAAAAATAAATAAATAAATCACAGCCTAAGGCGGTAGCTCTTCACCACCGCCGGCTGGTAGTCCAGGGAGGGTGGCAGAGACTGTCTTTCACTGATGGACATTTCTTCAGTTCCTACTGTGCCAGGCACCTTGATGATTGCTTCACATGCCCACATTTAGTCCCCTTGTATTAGTTTCCTAGGACTTCTGTAGCAAATTCTTATGGACTTGGTTGCTTAAGCCAACAGAAATGTATTCTCTCACAGTTCTGGAGGCTAGAAGTCTAAAGTCAGTATCGCAGGCTCCAAATCGAGGGAGGGTTCAGCTGTGCCATGCTCTCCCCTCTAGCACTGGGGGCAGTCCATTTCTTCCCTTGTCTAGCTTCCGTTGGCTGCTGGCATTCCTTGGCTCATGTCCCCACCCCCACCTCCCCACCTCCATCTTCAGTTTCAGCTGTGTAGCATCTCCTCTGTGACTTCTTCCTTTTGCTTCCATCACATGCCCTTCATCTGTCTGAAATCACCATTAGCCTCCTCCTTATAAGGGCACTTATGATTGGAATTAGGGCCCACCCATGTCATGTGATCTCTCTACCTCTGGGTCATCAATTTAGTCACATATGCAAAGTCTTTGCCATTCAAATAGCATTCACAGGTTCCAGGGATTAGAACGTGGACATCCCCCTCACTTGCCCTACCACATCCCACAACAGCCTTCCGAGGACACTCAGTGGATGTATGAGGAAGCCAAGGCTTGGAGAGGCTGAGAAGCTCTTGGGTGGCCATGGTTCTGTCTTCCCTCTGAGGCTACCACAGGAGCCATTATGTAATGTCGCTGGACATGACCCGATGAACAGATAAGCCCCTGTCGTTTCTCCATGTTGTTACATTGGTTTGAGAAAAATGAGAGCTTTGGGGTCAGGTGTCATCGCTGCACCTTGCTAGGGACATGTTTGTTGAATGAATGAATTTGTTTCACTGTGGCCAGATGGCTTTGGACAGCCTTGTTCTCCTCATCTATACGTTGATGATAGAACAACCTGGTGAAAATTAGGTGATATCACGTGGGTGAAATGGCCCAATATGGGCGTGTGTGCTGTGTCCTTAGTCAGTGTGAGCTCCCGGTCCTAGCCAGGGAGAAGTCACATGAAGGCCAGGTGAGGTCTAGGATGGACCGTGTTAATCTCTGATAGAAATAGTGCGTCGGGAGGCGTGCAAACAACCAGCTCACTGATAGGACAAACATCTCTCGAATACCTCCTTGTGCTGGGCAGTCTGATAGGTAGAAGGAAAAGAGCAGCAAGCAGAACATACTCTTCCCGCCTTGGGATTGGGGGCTGGGGAGCCAGAAGACAGACAGTTGAAAAGTTTTTCCACTATTGTGGACTGAGGAAAGTGGTCTTTGATGTGAATGTGAACAGATGTGTGTATTACATATTTTTTTGTATTTATATATTATAAATGTGAAAATTGACAGTGCATGTTCCTGAGTTTGTTCCATATCTTCAGCTTGTCCTCCTCCTCGCCCCACCTACCTCAGTGGCTGTTTGGAGGTCCCTGATAGCTGACAAGGCCCCTTAATCTCCCTCCCCAGAGAGTGGAGCCTGCTTTCTACCTCCTGTCCACACTGAGCCCCCGCTCAGGTGGGTGGGGCCTGCAGTCTTTCCCTGGGTACCCTGGATTTGGGCCTCTGACCTCCCTCTGATCATCTGGCCCCATACCCAGGCCAGCTCTGCCCACCTTGCTCAGTCTGCGCTCTGTCCCCCAAAGTCTTGCTCCGACCTCTCCACAGATACTCAGGAAGGTACCTGCCTCGTGTTTCTTAAGCTAACCTTGCTGAGAACTCACTGTGTACCAGGGCCCGATGGCTCAGGTGGGGTCACCTGCATTTCCTGTCATGAATTATGAGCCACTAGCAGAGCCTTGCTGAATGCTAGTTGCTGTGTTCCATCCACATGTACGTCACTCATCTTACAGTTGAAAGAATTGGGGTGCAGAGAAGTTCGGTCATCCAGCTGGTCAGTGACAGGGCAGGGGTCACGGGGCTTTCTGTCCACGAATCTCCTTACTTACAGCTAAGCCGGGTAGGCCCTGCCCAATGATAGACCAGCCACCAAATGCATAGCAGTGGCAGGGGGTGCCAGCAGGTGACAGTGTCTGTATGCTTTTTGATGGGGACGCACAGTTTCATTTCCAGCTCTCTTTTATTTTTTTAATTAAAAATTTTTTTTTTTTAATATTTAGAGAGAGAGCGAGAGAGAAGGAGCAAGAGAGCGTGCACACAAACGGGAGGTGGGGAGAGGGAGGGGAAAGAGATAATCCTAAGGAGGTTCTGTTCAGCACTGAGCCTGATGCGGGGCTTGATCTCATGACCCTGGGGTCATGACCTGAACCAAAATAAAAAGTCAGACACTTAAATGACTGAGCCACCCAGGCGCCCCTCCACGTCTCTTTTAAATACTTGTCTCATGCTTGTGTATGTTCTGGCAGTCACTCAGTGAGCACGCCAGACTTTTGGACTCTGAGTCTCTTCAAGTAGAGCTGGGGAGACAGAGTTGCTGTGTTTTCCCCTTGGATGCCTAGAGCCCATGCAGTACACCCCCCTCCCCTTCCCCTCGTCTATTTACCCATCACCACTCTGTTATCTTGATCTGCCATCTGTTTACATCCTTTCTCTGTCCGTGTTACCAGTTTAGACTGAGAACTCGCTGCTGCAGTGTTAGTGACCACCCCCTCCCCACCAGTGTGGCGGCAGGTATGGTGGAGTCCCACCCTTAGAAGTGAGCAGAAAGTCTCTTCTCTACCTCTGTGGTTTAGCATCTGAGTGATGGAAAGATTCTTTTCCTTAAGTAACAAATGCTTTTGCATATACCCAGCACATATCCACTCACATTTGATTTTCTTGTATATGCACATGTGAACACACACTTGATTTTCTTGTATTCTAATAACATTTTCCTTATTTTAAAATAGCAAAAGAACAAATGAGTCAAACAGGCATTTGCCTATTGGCTTGGACACTTAAATACCATCTTAATGGTAATTTTATATGAAAAGAAATATTCGCTGGGTTCCAAATAATTTATAAATGGACTTTGGGAGTGCAGCCTGTTGATTGAACTGCCCAGAAGTTCAGCCACTCTTTTGTGGAATTCCAGAACTGAGTTTTAAAATATTTATCAATTATAGCACTTTGTTTACTTTCCAATGCAGTGAGACCATGAGCTAATTTAACATGTGATAGCCCAAAATAAGTGGAATAATAGCAAAATATTGAGGTTTTACAGTTAAGGGGTAAAGACACCCCAATTTTGATGTCTCAGTAAAGAGAACAGAAAATCTAAAGGTGCCATCAGGGAGTTGTAATAAAGGAATGGAGGGGAATAAAACCCAAACCAGAGTCAGTACTGTGTGAGGTGAGACTGGTGGGTCACATTTGTGGTCCTGAGACCTGTGGCATTTCTTTTTTGATAGTTTTAATCTTGAACCCAGTGAGACTTCAGTTTGTGAAGGAGAAAAAACACAGTCTTGAATGGTGAAGGATCAAAGTCTGTTTACCCTTCATGGGTTCACAAGAGGACCATAAATCCAGGTGAGACCAGACGCAGAGCTCACGGCTGGACATGGAGGGCAGGAGGGACCTCAGGTCACCAAAGACCCCTGTTATTGGGAACTCCCAGCCTTGGGGATTGGGCAGAGACCTCTGGAGATCAAGGCTGGTATGGCAGAGGAGGAGCCAGCCCTGCAGAGCACCTGGACAGCCTGGAAGAGGGAGGTGCTGGGAGTTAGGGAGGGACGGAGACAGTCCAACTTTCTCCACCATGGCTGCACATTACACTCCACGGGGGGCTTTCAAGAAACATGGAAGCCTGTTTACTGGCCACTTAGGGCCAGTAAAGTAATGTGGGGGTGGGGCCAGCATTGCCGTTTGTCACCTTTCCATTAGGTGATTCTGAGGTGCAGTTGGGGTGGAGTGGCTGGGCCCTGGGGGTTAGGAACTTGGGCTTCTACCCCGGGCCAGCCTGTTTGAATCCCCATGGGGGCTGGTCTCTTCAGTGCTGAGCCTTAGTGCTCCCATGTCTCCGGCCGGAAGGTGAAATGAGGCCATGTGCACACATGTAGTGTACTCCACTGGACACCAGGCCTGGCTCCGTGGTGGTAGTGGCTGATACTGATGGAAAAGGGCCCTGACCTCTCTCCCTTCAAGGTCTCACTTGGATGAAACCACACCCTGGTTGTGGGTGCCTCTCAACACAGTGGCCTGTGGCTGGAGAGGACAGCCACATTGACGGGGCTCTAAATTTACAACCTCAGAGCGTGGGTGAGACCACTTGGCCTCCAGAGCGTATTTTGCCACAGTCCTAGCCCAGGGGTTGGCCTGCTTTTCTGGAAAGGACCAAATAATATTTTAGGCTTTGTAGGTGGTACAGACTCTGTCACAGCACCAGCAAGCTCTGCTGTTGTAGTGGGACAGCTGCCGCAGGCAGGGCAACAACTGCATGCAGCTGTCTTCCACTAAAACTTTCTAAAACACATGGTGGGCAGGATGTGGCTGACCCCTGTCCTAGACGGTCGTGTCATACCTTCTCCTCAAACCTCTCACACCTCTGGTCTCCACCTCACCCTACCCTGCTCACCGCTGCTGGCCTCGCTTCCAGCAGCCCGGACTGTACTCCTGTAGACCAGCCACCAACTTCAGTGCCACTCTCACGGTCTGAAGCCAGCCTCTCCTACACTGCTGCCTGCCCCCCAGCAGTGGCCAGTCTCTAGCCGTCATCACTCCCTCCCTCATCCTTGGAGCATCCTCCCCACAGCTCCCGGGACCCCTCACTTTGGATTGCCCACCTGTTTCACTCAGTCTCCTGGGCTGGTTTCTCCTCTACTCCCTGATACCTCCAGGGCCCAGTCCTGGACCCATGCCCTGCTCCGGCCTTTGGTGGTGTCATCCATTCTGATGGCTCACTTAACCTCCTATAGGCTGACCGCTCCTCAATATACTACTCCAGTCCAGATGTCGCCCCTGGACTCCAGGCTTGTGTATCCATTGCCTTCCTGACAGTAAACATCTCACCTGTGACATGTCCCAAACCAGCCTCATTGTCATACTCACCTGCTCTTCCCACCTCTGTGAATGACCACATGCCCCTTCTGTTGCTGAGGTGGTCAGCCAAGCCTTGGAAGTGTCCTTGACAGCTCTTGGCTTTCCATATCATCTGTCAGGAAGTCCTGCTGGCTCCATCTTCAGAATACATATGCATCTCCTTTCCCTGTGCCCTCGCCTCTGCCTTCATTACTGCAGGGCATCTGCTCTCCCTGCTGCTGCCCTTGCCCCTGCTCAGGCTCTTTCCAGCAGAGCAGCCGGAGGACTTTCCAGAGCAAAATCAGATGAGCTCACTCATCCGCTCAGAACCCTCCTGAGGATTCTCATGGATGTAGGCAGCGGTCATGAGGCTCCACAGTGCATCCTCCCCACCACCTCCCCCGCCTTTCCCCCCCACTGCCAAATTCATCTCCTCCTACTGTCTCTTCTCTGGCCTCGGGCAGGTTGCCCTGGGTTGCCTTCTGCCTGGTATCTCTTCCCTCAGGTACCCACAGGGCTTTCTTGCTCTCAGAGCTTCCTTGGGTCTCTGCTCAAATGCCACCTTCTTGGGGCGCCTGGGTGGCTTAGTTGGTTAAGCGTCCGACTTTCGCTTAGGTCATGATCTCCCGGTTCGTGGGTTCGAGCCCCGCGTTGGGCTCTGTGCTGACTGCCAGCTCAGAGCCTGGAGCCTGTTTCAGTCTGTGACTCCCTCTCTCTCTGACCCTCCCCAGCTCACGCTGTCTCTCTCTCTCTCTCCTGGAAATAAATAAAACATTAAAAAAAAAAAAATTAAAAAAAAAACATGCCACCTTCTTAGTAAGGCCCATCCTGACCACTCTGTTTAGAATTGTGCTTCCCCCACCCCCTGCTTTTTGTTGTTGTTATCATTCTCTGTAATGGTATCTTGGGTACTCTTCCCTGAGTTTCTTTAGAACCACAGCGTTGGCACAGGATGGGCCCACACGAGGCCCACGCCCAAGCAGTTGTCTCAGACCCCTTGCAACAAGACACCATGTTTGCCATGTTTACAGCAGGCATTGCGTGAGCGGCCCGGGGAGTAGCTCAGCCAAGTGCCTGGCGTAGGGTTGGGAGGCAGCTACGGGAAAGTCCCGCTTGCTGTTTAATAACAAAGGCAACTTTATTTTTCATTAAAAGTTTAGGAATTACAGCCACAAAGCCTTCTTAATGACACTGATTATGAAGATCATGTTCGTCTTAGACATATAAAGGAGTCATATGTGGCTTGAGGCTGTGAGGTATTAACCCATCCAGTAGGGTTTTTATCCCATAGGATTTGTGGCTGCCATGAAGACTTTGCTCAACCTTTTCTTTTTTTCTTTTTTCCTCTCCTTTTCACTTCTTGAGATTTCAGAATCCTCCTCTTTGCCTTGTCATGTCCCCAGATTTTAGGGAGCCCAGCCTAGACTTGGAGGTATGGGAGTGGGGAGAGTGGCCTGTGGGGGCTGATCAATCACAGGTACACCCCGCCCTGGCTGCCTCCTGCCCGGAGCCCTGCATGCCTGTAAGCACCCACTGCGTGAAGAGGAGAGGTGAGGTCCATCTGCCACTAGTTCTGAGCTCTAAGGGAGCTGAGGGCCTGCCTGCGGGTCTGTGTCCCTGAGTGGACAGCCTTTCCCTTCCCCACCATTGAGGGGCATGGCCAGGAAAGGAGCCCAGAGCCTTAACCTGCTGCACCTCACCCCTATGCAGTGGGGGTGTTTCTCCCTTCTTGGCCAGGCACTTAAGGAGCAGAAGGGGAAGAAGTATGATTCCAGGACTATGAAGAAGTGGTAGTGAGTTGGGTGGTCACTTCCTTGGATGTGCTTCCCATCAGGCATACTGCAGGGCCAGGCTATAGGAGGAACTATGAGACATTTCAACGAAACCTTCACTGGCCTTCTTTGAAGAGGCTTCAATAGGGGTTTCATTTTTGCTATTACCCATTCAGTCTGGTATGTCAGGAACCAGAATGATTCAGGCAAACTTTTGATTTGAGGTCACACTAAAAGGTTTTAGTCATGGGTGTTAGATGTGTGCGTGCATGTGTCTATGGCTTCACTGCAGATGGCCAGCATGAATGATGCTCTGATCTATGCCCTGTGAAGACACTGTTTCATTATTTTACAGCCATTCCATGAGACACTATATGGGATGAATGACCCTGTGAGGTTAAAAAAAATTTTGAGTTTTGAAAAGCTTTTTTTTCTTTCCTTTAAACTTGGTCATCTCACTAAGCTGTCAGAGGAAACTGTAGAATTAAAATATATGACAGATGGGAGTTTCGTTTTGTTTTTTAACTTAAGATACCTGTCATATTTTGTCACATTTGGAATATTCCTGTTAGGCTGAGTTTAAACTCTTGTGGATGCAGGTGTGGGTGATGGTGAGGTGCGCTTGGACATTAGGCCTATGAATCTACTGCTGCTCGGAGGCTAAAATCCTAGGTTGAGCTTTCAGGAACCAGGGACGAGCGTGGTGTTTGCTAAGTGGACTGGTTTGAAATGCTCAGCCCAGTGATCTGCTAGCTTCCCCTCGGCCCCCAAATATCCCATAAACATTGAAGCTCCCAAGATGTCGTTGACCTCGTTAGTGGATTTGCCCCTGCCCTCGTGGCCCCCAGGAGTCCCTGAGAAACCCCTGTGTGGCTAAAGTCCCGGCGCATGAGATCAGGTTATAGATCCGCAGTTCCACCCTGTGCCAGGCAAACTGTGCTAGAGGGTCTGGAAGGGGCGTGGGCTGATTTAAGCGGGGACCATCTTGGGTGACGTTGATAGAGCTGGTGTGGCATTGGTGCTGGGCTCCTATTTGAGACCTGCCTGTTATGTGTCCCACAGGAGTTTGTGGGGACCAAGAGTATCGACTGGGCTGTGTGCTCCCCCCCCACCAACAAGGCCCCTTTTCTGGTCTCCCATGTGATTCTGTTTTCTCTTTCTCTTCTGTGGCCAGGCCTGTATCTGCCTGTGGCCCCCTTGCACTGGACACTGGCAGAGAGCTGGGGTGGGGGGCTAAGTGGTGATAAGCAGGAGCCACAGATGGGGTCCTTGGTGAGGGGAGGAGGGTGTAAGGACATGGCTGGACTTGAACTGTCCCCCACCCCCTCTGACAGTTCCCTTAAGGCCTATCCAGAGCAGAAAGGTCAGTGGTGTGAACATGTACAAATTGCAGCACCCAGGGCCTTGATCCCTCCAGCAGGTGTTCACTGCCATCCCCCATGCAGGGCCCCGCCCCCAGCACCTGTGGGTACCATGGGGAGAATGGTGTTAGAGTAAAATTCCCTGTGGGAGCTCAAAACTCAGGGGAGAACCTGACCCGAAATGAGAGGGGCAAGCACTGGGGCAAATGTCCAAGGGGCCAAGTGGTTCTTGCAAAGGGACCTGGTGCAGATGCCTGTCCCATTCTCCAGCTGCTTCTGCTGAGGCACTTTCTCCTGCATTTAGCTGTTTTGTATGTGTCACCCTACCCTGTAGACTGTGACTTCATGAGGGAGAAGCCCCAGTGGCGTTTGCAACACCTCCCCCAGGCCTGGCTCACTTCACTGACCATCTGATGTGGGCCTTGGCCCCATGAGTCATCAGAGTAAGGCATCTGCAGAAACAGGCAAGCGACTAGGGGATCCGAGCTACTCCAGTTGTAGAAGAGGGATCCGAAGGCCAGAAAGGATGAGTGACCTGCCCAGAGACGTGCACCTTAGCCAGGGCTGGGGCTAAGCCCAGGCCCCTGGCTTCCCTCTCTCCATGAGGTGCTCCTTTCTGCTATGCTCAGCTGCTCTTCCATTAGCCACAGAGTGGAGGGAGGGAGGGCATCACAGGTGCAGCGCAGAAAGGGTGATAGCCAAGTTGTTGACTCCTGCCTCTCCTGAATGCTCTGGGCACTGGTCATGGCGGGCTGCTTTAGGAAACTGTGGTGTGGTCGGCAGCCTCGTACAGGACAGGTAGTGGCCGCAGGGCTGGTTGCTGCCTCTTGAGCCTTGGTGAGTCACTGGGGGCCTGTGACACTTGTAGTCTGGAGCACCCTCACTCCTGGCCTGCGGACTACTCCACCTTCCCTGTATTCATCTACTCATCCTGCCTTCATCTGTCCATCTCAGGTCCCTGGGAGCATACCAGCTCCCATTTGCACAGTGGACGGGGTGCTTTATGTCTGTCCTTCTGTCCCATCTAGCCTCCCCTGGAAACAGAAGGGCAGAGTTTATTTGTTTCTCAGAAGCTGGAAGTGACACTTCTGTTAAACGGCTGCCTAAGGTCACACAGCATTAAAAAGCTGATCTGGGTCTTAAATTATCTTGACTTCCCACTTCACCAGGAAATGGAATGAAACATGCTTGAGAGTTAATACATATGATATTGGGAAAAATACAGTTTGTTCACTGTGGGTCAATTTTCAAATTTCAAAATTTGTTTGAGGCTATTACATATCTTACGTAGTTACACACTATGACGATGTTTACCTGTGACATCACTCAAAAATTACAAAAGGGTAAAGAGAGAAAAATCATGGTGCCTGTCCTGTCTTCTAGCTCCCCTCTCCAGAGGCAGCCTGTGGGCCCAGCATTTTTGGCATCCTCCTGGAGGTGGTGTTCGTTTACAGACATGTATGTTACTGTGTCATCTTCCTTCTACAGCATGTGTTCATTTAATAGTTTGTATGGAAAGCCACCCACCCAGGTTAGGAAATCGTGGTTTTGTTTTAGTTTCCCGTTAATTTCTCTTTTTGTATTAATAGCATCTAATATTACCTTGTTAGTCTCAAGATCAGCCTGCTGCCAAGTGGATTTTGGTGTCCGTGGTACGGTAGGCTGAGGGCAATCTCCCATCCTTCTGGGTGCTTGGTGGGGTCCATGGCAAGTTTTGTGTTTTTCTTTTATTTTTTTTAATGTTTTATTCATTTCTGAGAGAGAGAGTGCGCACGCGAGAGAGAGCGTGAGCAGGGGAGGGTCAGAGAGAGAGGGAGACGCAGAATCCGAAACAGGCTCCAGGCTCTGAGTTAGCTGTCAGCACAGAGCCCGACACAGGACTCAAACCCACGAACCGTGAGATCATGACCTGAGCTGCAGTCGGACGCCCAACCGACTGAGCCACCCAGGCGCCCCAGGTTTTATGTTTTTAAGCAGGACTCCTACATTCCAAGGATGTCCTCCAAAGTAGTTGCACTCGGAGGAGTGTGGTGGTCTTTGCAATGTGGAAATGCCCTAGAGACCTTACTGCTCTGTGCTCCCAAGAGCGTGGGGTGATATGAGCCCTGACTGGTGCTTTATGACTTTCACTCCACAGCTGTCATTGAGGGCTGGAGCAGATAACTGGCTGCCCAGCGTCTCCTGGCTGCTGAGTGACAGATGAGATTCAAACCAAGCTCCTGACCCCAGGTCTTGGCCTTCTCGTATTCCACGAGGTGCTGGAGGCTGCAGACCCGTTTCAACGAGGCTGCTGTTGCCCCAGCATCCACCATCTCCCTGGCAGTCCGCTACCTCTCCTTGCACATTGCCACTGACATCAGCCTAAGCAAAGCACAAGGAAATCAGTTTCATTATTTTATAGTCATGGCTTTTAAGAAAACATCTATTTTATTGATTAAAAAAAGCATTGCAAGTAGTTTTTCTAATGTACTGAACCCATCTGGGGCGTTGAAGATACAAAATTGATGTTTTTCAGTCAGTCATTTAATAAAAGCTTGTTTGAGGTTGCTTCCGTGGGTCAGCTCTGTGTTGAGCACTGAAGGGTTAAAGATGGAGATGATTCAGTCCTTTCCTTTGAGCTCAGGGAAAATGGGGATTTACAGGGTATTAAAGACTTTTTTTTCTTTATGGCTGTAGAGAAGGCTGTGTCATAAAGAGCGGAGGGTATTTATTTCTGCCTGGATGTGGGAGAAGCTTCACAGAGAAACTGCTATTTAAACTGGTCATGAAACAGGAGTAGGAATTGTCAAGCCCAAGCCCACAAGAACAAGAACAGGAAAGGTATTCCTGGCAGAGGGGACAGCCTGAGCGAAGCCATGGACATACATATTCGAAAGCCTGAGAGAAACCACCTGTGCTGTGGCGTTTAGTTAGCCTGGGAAAGGTAGCTGGGCCACAGGTGCTTGCCGGTGAAGGACTTTGGATTGCATCCTTTGTGTGCTGAGAAAGCCATGGAAGGGATTTCATTTGAGCCAGAGAGTTAGCCTATCAGATTTCTAGGTCACAGAGAGCCTTCCAGAATCCTGTCCGTGGGCTGTGGTTCAAGTACCGAAAACATCTCTCTCCCCCAAGCTGTTGAAACTCAACTTTTGATTAACCAGGAAGACAGACTTGGTCGGAGAGGGTTAAAGCAAAATCACAGGTAACATAAAAGGAGCCAAAATGTAGTACAAAATGAGTTGAATCTGGTAAAAGTTACATGTAAAATTGAAAAGCACGTCGAACTTCACAGATACGTTGTTTTTATATTTTAAAATGTCAGTATTTCACAGCGCGACCAAAAATGGTTATAGCTGCGGGCACAGCAGCCCACTCCTCGCCCTCTGTTTTCCTTACTGGGGTGGGGGCTCTGGGAGGAGGGGAGCAGCACTCTCATGATGGAGAAGGACCTGTTTCTGTAGGGGGCCCCCGTGTGTCCCCCTTTGTTGTCAATAATTCCAAATTGTACTCAGTAGAGTGCAATTGTAGTGGTTTTCATTTTTCCCCACAAATACACTGCTTTCTCATTGTTTACCAAGGCTCATCCACACATGTTTAATCCACCCACAGGTAGTCAAGATTTGATGGTAGAGTCTTACTAAAATCAACTCCAAGTAGCTTGGTGGTAACGAGCCTCCTTAGCAATGAGATTTTGCCCACGTTTTCCTCCATAATAAAATGAGTCAGACTTGCCACCTGAAAATTTTTTTTTAATCTCAAAATTTTTAAGAGAATTTAATTAGAATGGGCATATAGGATAATGAGAATTTATGTTGTAAGATACTTGATTTATTTTTTTAAATTGAGATTGCAGAAACCTTTTAAAAATTTGAGTCTTGATAGTTCCTAGAATTTGAATTTTGCTTATTCAGTGCCAGTTAATGCCAGGTTTCAGGCCAGGCATTGCTAGGACACACGTACCGTGCCAACTGCACTGGGCCCTGAGGGTCTGTATATACTCACCCCGACTGGATTCTTGGTCAATCTCAACGTGGCTCCACACTGAGTGGAGGTTGCCCTGCTGGTCTGCCCTCAGGAGGGTTCAAGCCCAGGAGCTCCTCAGAGCAGGGACTGTCTCTAGCTGGGTTGTACCCTTTATTATGGGGGTGAGCAGCAGCCTCCCCCGACCCCATCAGGTTTCCAATCCCCAGTCCTGGAGTCCTGGAGGCGCTAATCACGGCACTGTGGCCCAGCCCTGGGTGTGTGCAGGGAGGAAAGAGCTGGAGGCAAGTCTGCTGAGGGTGCCATCTGGGGTGGGTTCCAGGAGACCTGTCCAGCTCCCGAGGGGAGTTGGGCCTGCCTCTGTCTGAGTTCCTGGTTGCCAGCATAGAAATTCTCAGGGGGCCCTCTGGCCTCTTCTTTTCTAGCCAGGTTTTTAATGGGTGCTTTTAATAGATTTATCGACCTTCATCAAGGCCTTATTTCCTGTTGTAAATTTTGTGCGTTCCCTGGGTGCTTACAGCCTCTCCTGCTGTCCTTGATCCAGTGGCTTGGCACGAATGCTTCCAGAACCCTTGCTTCTGAATGGATGGGACAGTCCCGGAGGCTTGGGAGTGTTGCATGGCCTTGGTAGTAGTGATAGTAAGAATAGCAGCAAACACGTGTGTGTGTGTGCCATGTACGGTTTATGGGGATGAAATAATCTCGTCCATGCAACAACCCGATGAGGTGGGTGCTTCGTAGGCCAGTTTCAGAGGGAGAAACTGAGGAGCAGGAGGTCGAGCCAGTCAACTCTGGTTATGCGTGACCTGGGAGGTGGCAGGGCTGGGATTGGAACACAGATGGTCTGGCCCCAGGCTGTGGGGTAGGCCCCCTTCCAGGGACAGGGGGTCCGTTCCACCTGCTGTCCGGACTCCCTGAGGTACCCGCAGCAGCACACTTGTGGCCTTTTGTCCTGAGCAAGTGTGGTGGCACATTCTGGTCATCCTGCCTGAACTGGGGAAACCACGGTCTCGGCGAGTGACTGCCCCAGGCTCTGCTCCCCAGTTCTAGGGGCATCTTTGCTTGCAGCCTTTCTCTATCTAGGGTACAACACCATGTTTGTAGACCACAGCCTAACAAGAGAGGATTAACCAAAGCCTCGATTCCAGCAGATCTCGAGCTGTTTTGGCTGGCTGTCACCTTTCCCTGCCTTGTGTCCCCAGGACACAATGTTGGTGTTATGGGAACTTCCTTCCCTTTGTGAGAGAATAAGACCCTGGTAGTCACGGTCCCCGCATGAGTGACTAACCCTCTTCGACCCAAAGCTTGGCTGATGAGCAGGGACTTTCTCCCTCTGCCACACCCTGCTGCCACCTCTTCCGGCCTGTGTCCATTCATCAAGGGGCGCTGCTCCTGCTCCGGACACTGTGGAGGGTGAGGGAGGACAGGCTGTGGGCTCTTCTGTCTGCCACTGCCTGAGCTCCCACATGGGCGGAGAGATCAGAGGTGGAGGACAGAATTTGAGTCAGGAGGACTTGGAGTCTCAGTTTCCTGGGCCTTAAATGGGCTGGAGTGGGAGGTGGTTAAACACCATCCACAGCTTCTAACCTTGTATTATTACACAGCCCTGACCTTCCAAACTCTGGGTCTGTTTTGTGGCCCATTTAGGAGCTGCCTTTGATCTCCCTAAAATAGGATGTGCTATTTTGGACATTGCTCTCTGTGAGAGGGATGTGTGTTTAGAGCTAAAATAGGGTGTACTTTTTAATTTGTGGGTATTTCCTTTTCCTGTCTCAGGCACACTGTGTTTAAGTCATAGTATCTTCTCTCCCATCCAAGAGGACAGCCTCGGGCCAGCCGAGCAGACAGACTGGGCTTGGTGAAGGCCTCTGTCTTCAAGACGTGAGGGAAGACCTCCTGCTCTGTCTGTACCCAGGATGTCTCTGTGTCTGGGGGCAGCTTTTACAGCATTCTGTTAACTTGTCTGTTGATCTGAGGATCAGGTCATTTGCCCAAGACCTGAGGGGTTCCAGGGCAGAGGCGACTAAGAGCCTTCCTTATAGCCTAGTTGCTTTCTACCCAGCTTTGCTGAAGTTATGGTCAGAGTGGGGACGGGGCAGCCCTCAGCCCAGATTCTGAGTTAACTGTGGGCAGGTGTTGAGTTACACACACACACACACACACACACACACACACTCTCTCTCTCTCTATCACACACACACACACACACACACACACACACACACACACACACCTTGCACCAAAAAGTGGTGATCTCTCTTTTGGCCTTTTTTCTTGGTCAACTTTGTGGCTGTGAAGAGGGTAGGTGCCCCAGTAGGGGAGGGTGGGAGGCTGGGGTGGGAAGGCAAAGGGTCCCATTCTGTCCTAACTTACTCTGCATTCCCTTCTTCCATCACTGTCCATGGACGTAGCCCACACCCCTGTCTTTCTCTTGTGGTGCTTTTTCAGTTGATTGAAGAGAGGTGAGACTGAGTTTTCATAGAGCATGAAGACTTACTTGGAAACAATTGTTTCAAGCTTCAAGCCTCTTTCTAAAACAGGAAGCTAGACATAGCTTCTCCAGCTTCAGTGGCATAGAATCGTCTGGAGGCCTTGTTCCAGGCACATTACTGGGCTCCACCTCAGGGAGTCGGCTCTGATAGGTCAGGCACTTCCTACAAGCTCCCACATGGTGCTGATGCTGCTGGTCCCTGGACTGCGCTTTGAGTTGTCCTGGACACTTGACCCTCTTCCAGCCCCCACTGGAGATGTTACCTTATTTGTGTCACCTTCCCCAAATGGGGCTACTTCTTTCAGTGCCAGTTGCTCACATTTCTAAATCTGGGAGTGTGAAGAGGGGTTCCTGGCCCCCCTCTAATGGACAGCAGTTCTGCTGGGGGAGACAGAATCTGCTGTACTCTGGCAGGACCTCCTCCTGCCTGTGCCTCACGAGATGTCCCATGGCTACCCCACCACGATGAGTTTAGCAAGGTGGCTTAAAAGCCAAGAGCCCCGTTATTTCACTGTAATAATCACATGCCAGTTCTAGTTCACAGAGGCCTCAGGGATGAATGAATGGTTTGGTTTGGTATCTGTTCATGGGAATAACTGGTCTGAACCAGCCTGTCTCAGCCATGGGGACCAGAGTTGTGACCCCACTATTTATAAATTGACCAGATGTGCTGCTTTAGGTTCTTTTCAGAACCTAACAGGAGACACAGAACTCACTTGTAGCCTGGAATCCATATTGTCTGTGACACAAGCAGGTGGTTGATTGGCAGAAACCACATGGACAGAGTGTAAGGATGAGGTCCCATTTGGTTTACTTTGATACATAAAACATCTGTCATGTGCCAGCTTCTCTGAAACAAATAACAGTTACAAATGGAATTTGGGGTACAGATGGTACCAACAAGCTTGTTTCCCTCTCCTCTTCCCCAAGGGATACTTACTTTAAAAGAGAACTGAGGGATGCCTGGGTGGCTCAGTCAGTTGAGCGTCCAACTTTAGCTCAGGTCATGGTCTCATGGTTCGTGGGTTCGAGCCCTGTGTCAGGCTCTGTGCTGACAGTGTGGAGCCTGGAGCCTGCTTCGATTCTCTGTGTGTCTCTCTCTCTGGCCTCTCCCACTTGGTCTCTTTCTCTCTCAAAAATGAATAAACATTTAAAAATGTATTAAAAAAAAAAACAACTAAGCCCTGTCCAGTCTCCTTGGTTCCTGGGGGGCCGTTTGGGTTGAGCTGTTACCATGTGATGAGCTTTGGAGCCCTATTGTGCCTGGCCCTAAGCTGGGCTCCTTCCTCAGGGTCTTCATTGGGCTGTACCAGGTTCCCAAACCACCCTGCCCCTCCCAGGCCTGTGGTATGTGATTTTCCAGAAGGCCTTTCCCAGACATACTTTTATCTTCTTATGGCCATAGAAGTTGCCTCCAAATAGCCCAGCGCGGGGTGGATCTTTGGGGGTCAGTCTTGCCTGAGTTCGGTCTCTTCCAGTGGGAGCTGCAGGGCTTCCTCAGCCCCCAGTGTCGGCATCCTTCCCTCTGGGCTTGCCCTCTTCAGCCGCAGGGAAGCAGAAAGCCTTTCTTCCTGATTTGTAAGCGTACCTGGTAGAGTCCCTGGAGGATCCTGCGCCCTCACTGTCTTGGACAGGTGGAGCATCCCCCCACCCCCCACTGCCCCGAGGTTGCCTCTCGTGCCAGACATTGTGTCACGTGTGCTTCAAGGATTTGGTCATGAATCCCCAGCCACCTGATGAAGTCATTACTCACTTCCAATTGCAGAGGAGGGAAGGGAGGCTCAGAGAGAGACAGGAGGGAGGGGAGGCTCAGAGACAGGAGGCTCAGGGGACTAGCCTAGATTTTATCCAGTGTCCTGTCATGGTTTCTCTTGGCTCAGTGTAGAAAGGAGTGCTGTTGTAACTTTACCTGTTAGGGACAGAGTTGCCGACTGCTCCCCTGCACCGTCAGTTCTGAAGAGCTGGGCCTCAGTCTGGGCTCCCTCTCATGCGGTCTCAGGCCTTGGTAGGTTCTCCTTGTGCTGGAGACTAAATGACCAACGTAGCCAGCCAGCCACTGTGCATTTGCACACTTGGTCCCTTGTTCCTGGCCCGCAGCCTTGTCAGGCAGAACGGGCGCTGTCTGCAGCCCTCTGAGTAGCCAGCTGCAGCTTCAGGCACTGAATCTTCAACCCGCCTGCCTTGTTGCTGGGTGTGGCCTCTGGTGCCGGTGTGTCTGTCTCTCCAGTCACACTCCCCTGTGGAGGGTGAGCACGCAGGCAGGGCTGCCACAGGCCTTTGACCTTCCAGCCGTAAGAAAGAGGAGTTGTGTGACCTGCTCCCATGCTCCCATGCCAGGCACCAGGCGTGCTGCCAATTCACTTGCTGGTTATCTTTCAACTCCAAACTCTTTGGAGGCACAGGTCCTAACTAAACAGAATTTAGCTAGAGCACCTGTGCAATTTTCCTGCATCTGGTGCTTCTATCCTGAGTGTCACTCAGTGTAAGTCCTCGCCCCACAGAGAAGCCAGCAGGTTGTGAATAGGAGGGGTTGGAGGAGCACCTGTGGATGGTGTGAGCCTCTGAGTGGGGGTCAAGACATCTTCCTCTGAAAATGCTCCGGAAGGAAAGAAACTGCATGTCTTTCCCAAAAGCCTCGAAGCATTTTATGTGGCAGAGCCAGCTCGGTCACTTGGCATGTTTCAAATGTACCATTCTTGGCTGCCGGGACCCTCGTTCATTTACAGTCACTGATTCCGGCTGCCAGCCACCCCTGGGTGATCCCATGGCATGGCGAGGGTGCTGGTTTCTTTATGGAGCTGCATTTGGCTTAGGTTGGCGTGTGTTTTCGCTGTCTGAAGTGGTTTAGGTATAGAGATTCAGTGACTCCATTCCCCATGTAATTTAACACCACAGTTCTCCATATGAGATGATTTTACTACACTGAGCCTTTATAGCAGATTTATGAGGAAGTTTTATTATATCTCCAAGTGACCCAGTGTAAGCAAGCAAGCTTATGCTTGGAGAGGTTTTTTTTAGCATTTGGCTGTCCCTCCTGCTAAATGGTACCTCGCAGGAAGGGGAGGAAGGCAGCCGCAGTCTGCAGTGGGATGCTTGCTGGACCAGAGCTGTTAGCTGGTCTTCAGGGCGCACCCCACCCCTGCCTCCGTGCCAGGCTTTCTGTTCTTTAGTGAAGGCTGCAGCAACAGCACTTTTTGCTTTTCTTTTCCTCTTTATTTTCGAGTCTACCACATTGGAGTTGGGTTGTGTGATATCTTTTCCTGGCCTATTAGCTCAACATTGTGTACTTTGAAAACTGGAAAAGTTTCAATAAACAGAAGCAGTGGTAAAGAAGGTGGCACAGCAGGTGATGTGAGGGACCCTGATTTCTGACTCCTTTTTTCCCTGCTTTGTGCCTGTAACTCATACATTATCATGTTTTGGGGGTGTAGACCTTGGAGGTCTGGGTAAAATTCCACCCCCACCCCTTTCAGGGATGGCAGGTTAAATCGGCACTTAGGAACCTCTTGGCCAGGCATGCTTTAGCTTACTGGAACAAGTCGAGGTGGGCCTTGATGGAGGTCAAGAATTGGTGGTCACACCTGGTCCAGGATGTGAGGGCCCCACAAAGAGGGCAGGCTGGTGTGGGTTGAAAATGAAAGGTGGGTACTTCTAGACAGGTGTAATTGGCTCTCCTGGAGGGTAGAAAGAGGCAGGCTGTGGGCAGCCGTGTGGTGGCCCCCCACTTGTCACTTCTATCTGAATGGAGTCGTCTCCCCAGTGGGCCTGTCATGGGGGGTAGATGCCAGCAACCAGCAAGTCACTACTGACATTGGGCAAGTGTGGTTGACATCCAGGGATGTGATCTAAAATGATGTGTGCATATCTTCTTATTTAACAGAAAGGCATGGCTTCTGATGTAAGCTTTAGAATTTTATTTCACCTACATTACTTTTTTGAAAGAAAAGTTAAAGGATTCGTGAAAATGTAGTATGGATAGGAATTTTGGATCTACTTTATTTAAATAAAAAATTTTGTTAGGTGATAGTTTATATGAAAAACTAGAGGAAGAATGATACTAGGAAATGTCTTCAGCTTGACAGTTTAATCCCAGTACAACTGAAATGAAACTACACATGCCCGAGTGTCTCCCTCAGTCCTCTGTCCTCAATTTACATTTTATTATTTTTACCCACTTAAACCTTTGTATTTTGTGACTCAGTCTTTACAGATTTTGGTTGTTGGGGGATGGGAAGGAGGCACTACTTATTAATTCTCAGTTTCAGTCTTGGTCAGAAATGCTTATGGTCAGAAATAGCTTGAATTTGGGCTTGTGGCTGCCTGGCCAGCCGCCCAAGGTGGTAAGGGAATAGTCGAGTTCAGGGTGGGGCCGAGTCCTGATGGACTGTGCTTCCTCCTCTTTCTCATCCCGCCTGCCCTGCTGTAGTGGGAGCATGCTGGGGCAGGTGTCAGCCTGTCCAGATTCCTCCTGCAAGGCACACGCTGGTCTTGTGTCCACCTTTATTGCAGAGTTGGCTTTATTTGGTCAGGTTTGTCTGCCACTGAGCATCCCTGTGATCTCTGCTTTAAACCCTTGTCATGCGCATGGCTCAGGAGCCCTGCCCTGAAGACAGCATCCCAGGCCGGCTCTCTGTTCCCCCTCTTCCCGGACCTGTCCCACCTTCCTGGCAGCTGCTCTGTGCCCATTCACGGTGGGACAGGGACACACCCTGCTGTGTGGCCATCCAGGGTTGGGTGAACAAATGGGCTGTGTCTGACAGATGGACTGTGTTTATATTCAGTGACGTTTTCCTTTCCACTCTCTGCTGGGAGCCTTTCCTTTTGCATAACGAAGCTCTTGCTCCTCACCCCACTTTCCCCTTTGCCTCCTCACATAAGCTGAAACATGGGTGTTTCTCCCTAGAGAGCCAGAGGCCTTGAAATGAACTTGGGGTTCTTCCTCTGCTCATCCTACATCTCCTTCCAGAAGTGGGCTTGGGAGCCCCTTCCTCTGTGACCCATGACTGTGCCATCCTCTCCACCTTCTGTCACTGCTCTCTGTCACTTCAAGTTACTCTGGGTTCCAGAAAGGACTCAGCACCTGCCTCTGAAGTCCTGTTACCTCCTTACTTTTCTCATGTCTGCAGGGATGTCTACATCACCAAGCTCGACTTCTGGACTTCTGCTTCCCACTCTGTGGTTATTCCTGAAACTGCCCCCGGGGTGTCCATCTCTGGGTCCCAGCCCTCTGAATCTCCGCCTCCCATTCTGCTATGTAGCCTGTTCTTGGCTCCCCCTTACTTCCTGTCTGCCAGGCCCACTGGAGCTTTATGCCATTGGCCCTGTGGTACAGGCGTGGCCGAGCCCCAGTCACTGTCCCAAGAGCTGAGAGTGTGGGGTGTGAACTTTTCATGTGACTAGGGTGATGGAGATTGGGGGAGGGGTAAGGCTTCTGAGGCCCCCTCTTCCAGCAGAGTCTGGGAGGCAGAGGGAAGAATTATCCCTGGGAGCAGGGTGGGAAGGGTACTACAAGAAGGCCCAAAATAGTGCGGAGATACTAAACTACCTAATGTGGGTGTAGTTAATAAAATGTTGCATGCTCATTGGAAAGGGTTTAGCAAAACAGGGTCCTATAGATAGACAAGAAAATCTTGTACAGTGGGGCGCCTGGGTGGCTTAGTCGGTTAAGTGTCCGACTTTCGCTTAGGTCATGATCTCGCGGTTTGTGGGTTCGAGCCCCGCGTCGGGCTCTGTGCTGACTGCCAGCTCAGAGCCTGGAGCCTGTTTCAGTCTGTGACTCCCTCTCTCTCTGACCCTCCCCTGCTCACGCTGTTTCTCTCTCTCTCTCCTAGAAATAAATAAAAATATATTTAAAAAAAAAAAAGAAAAACTTGTACAGCCACTACCAGCATTATCATTTTAATATATTTTCTTCTTAACGTCTTCCACTTTGTGTGTGTATGTACTTCTGCGTATTTACATTGGTAGGTCCTAGAGTTTTACGTTTTCACCTGTCAGTTGTTATAAACTCCATGATTTCCATTTCAAATTCTGCACAGTATTTCACCATATGACCGAACTATAATTTACTATGTCCCTAACAGGCATTTAGGCTTCTATTAAATCTTGTGATTTATGGCATAAAATATGTGACTGGCAGAAGCAGTGCTGCCGTGAGCGGCTTTTCCTGAGATCCTGCCAGAGGGCAGGGACGCCAGTCTTCTCATGCTCACTCTGCAGCAAACGTACCCCCACGCCTCCAACACATACGCACAGCACACAGCACACTCCAGCTCGGCCGTGCGTCTGCTTTGTGCACGGATGGCCCAGCCTGAAGGGATGTGACCGCACTCTACCAAGAGGTCTGCCCTTTGTACTAGTGAAGACTGTCCCCACTTCCATCACCACCACTCAGAGTCTTTGCAGCTTTGCCACCTGGCCAGTGACTGCCTGAGAGCTGAAGAAATAGCCACATGATATCTTCTTTGTAAGACATATTTTATTTTATTATTTTTTAAATGCTTATTTATTTTGAGGGAGAGAGAGAGAACCTGCATGTGAGCAGGGGAGGGGTAGAGAGAGAGAGGGAGCAAGAGAATCCCAAGCAGGCTCTCTGTCAGCACAGCCTGACGTGGGGCTCAATCTCCCACCATGAGATCCTGACCTGAATCAAAATCAAGAGTCAGACGCTTAACTGACTGAGCCACCCAGGAACCCTAGACATATTGTAGATTAAGTTAAAACCTGAATGTGCATGAAGATGTTGATGTGGTCTGTAATATATGATCTGCATGCAGCCTGGCCAAGCATGAGATATGTTTACAATCAAACATGCAAATGAAAACACTGGCTACTCTCCCTTTTGTACACACAGATCTTATCTATGAAACTAGAGAGTGTTTCATAGATACTATGCTAACTGTAGTGAAAGTGTGGTTTTGAGTGGGGATTTCCTCCTTTACTTTCCAAACTTGCAGTAAGGGAACTGTGGTAACTTTTCTTTTCAGCGTTCCTGTGCTTGCTGTCCTTGGCTGACTGCAGGGTCAGATTGAGACATCTCCAGGGTGGGTCCCGGCACGACTTGGGTACCGGGCAGCTAGCGTCTGTCTGGTTGTTCCCCACCTGTAGCACCAGCTGTCACTTAGGGACCACTGCTGCCATTCTTCTAGTGACGGCAGGTCAGCTGTGGGTTCCTTTATTTATTTATTTAAAGAAAAAAATTTTTAACTTTTTATTTTTGAGAGAGAGGCAGTGTGAATAGGGGAGGGTCAGAGAGAGAGGGAGACACAGAATCCGAAAACAGGCCCCAGGCTCTGAGCTAGTTGTCAGCACAGAGCCCGATGAGGGGCTGAAACCCACGAACTGTGAGATCATGACCTGAGCCGAAGTTGGATGCTTAATCGACTGAGCCACCCAGGTGCCCCACGGGTTCCTTTATTTTGTTGATTTCAGAGTGTAAGCATCTTATTAATTTGAGAATATTTTTAAATGAGACTTTTGAGAACTTTCTTCATTCATCATACTTTGAGTGGGTTAACCCAGAGTCCTGTTGTCATTGTAGAATGTTCTTTTCTTGAAGTAAGTCTGAACTGAGAAAATAGAAATCTGTTGGGAACACCTTGTCTAAAGTACTAAAACATGCCATTTGCTAAACCACCCAAATTAAATGATCTCTTCTTCATAAAAATTATTTAGGTTTCACTAAAAAAGAGGTAAGGGGTGCCTCCTGCTGAGAAAGTTAAATTAGAAACAGGACTGTGTAGAAGTTTCGAATCACCACCTGCAGTGGGAGATTTGCCGCAGCCCCACAGAGCGGACCATGCTAGCCTGGCAGCCGATTTGTTCCCTGATGCCTCCCTATAACAGAAGCCTCAATTTCTAGCTTTTTCGGGTGTTTTTCCGGGTATCTTCATAGGGAGCCATAATGACGTTGACTGATTTATGTTGTTTCCCGAAATCTCAGTAATCAGTTAGGCCATGTTTTATGGAAAAGCACATACATCGCAAGCACTCTTACAAGATAGTCTAAGGGTCCAACGTATCCTGGTAGCAGAGACACTTTGTGGAGGAGCAGAGATGCTGTGAACTCTCCTGCGGTGCCGAAAGTCTGGGCACTTTGAAAAATCTTGCTTCTTATCCAGCACAGCGCTGCCCTGTTCTCTCATCTTCTCTCCTTCTCTTGCTTTTTTCCTGTCCTGCTCCTTTCCTTGTTCTTAGTTCCTCTAGGAAGTTCCTCTAGGAAGAGGAACCCCTTCTACTTTCTCGTGAGCCTATGTCCCCAAGCAGTGGTACAGCTCAATGGCCTAAAAAAGTGGAAACTGGTGGATTTGCAGGGGAGTCGGAAGAAGGGAGACCTGGCTCAGGCCAAGGCAGGGGCTCCCCAGAGTTGCCCGGAGGCCCTGCAGCTTGAGGTAGGTGAATCAGGCCCAGACCACAGAGATTTTAGATCATGTGCTGGATCCCTGCAGACGAATTACATCAGAGGAGTCTAGGAATAGAAGCCAATTCTTAGAAGGCTGGGATGCATGAAGGGCAAGGCAGCTGCTTCTCAAATGTCTGATTGCTCTACTTCTGATGGCCTTAGCCCGGTGGGACCTGTCATGTGAGGAGTCTGCCTGCCTTGACCTAGAGCCATTGTGCCAGTGACCTCAGCCAACGGCAGGAAGTAGGCATGGGGGAGACTGGAAGCCAACACTCAGCAAGCCCACAAATGTACGGTGATTGGAGCCTAAGGAGGCCAGAGGTAATTAAGCGCTGGGAGGAGATAAATATAGGTTACCATTCCTGCTTTAAGAAAAAAAAAAGGTGGGGGCGGGAGGGAAGGTCAGTTGATTCAGAGCTAAGATTATTTTCTTAAATAAACTTTTAAATTTTAGAATAGTCTTAGGTTTATAGAAAAGTTGCAAAGATAGTACAGAGTTCCTCTCTATCTCCTGCCCCCACCCGTGTTCCCACATTGTTAACGTCTTAAATTATCGTGGTACATCAGTCACAGCTAATGAACCGATATTGATGCATTATTATTAACTAAACTCCATGCTTTGTTTTCCTGTCTCCAGATCCTTATCCAGGATACCACATTACACTTACTCATCTTAATTCCTTAGAGTCCTCTTGGTTGTGAGAATTTTTGACTTCCCTTGTGATGACCTTGACAATTTTGAGGACTACTGTCCAGATATTTATAACCCACCCTTGTCATGGGTTTGTCTGATGATTTTCTCATGTAATATTGGGGATATGGGTTTTGGAGAGCAAGGCCACAAGGATGAAGTCCCCTTCTGGTCACATCACAGCAGGGCACACACTGTCAACATGACTTATCACTGTGGACTCTGACCTTGAGCACTGGGCTCAGGTGAGGTCTATCAGGTTTCTTCTTGTAAAGGTATACTCCCACCTCCTATATAATGTTCTCTTTGGAAGGCATTTGCCATGTGTGGCCCACAGGTAAGGGGTGAGAGGCTTTACCTCTTTGAAGGGACAGGACATCAATTATTTGGGATTCTTCAATATGGAATTCCAAATGGAATTATTTGGAACTCCCTTCAGTATGGGAAGAATTTTATTTATTTGTTTGTTTATTCATTCATTTATATTAGTAAAGAGTCATGGATATTTATTTTAGACTTTGGGTTATAATCCAGTATTAGGTTATTTATTTCATTGCTCACATCATTACATCTTTGGCTGCTGGAAGCTCTTTCAGTCGGCTCCTGGGACCCTTCGTCATACTCCCATTATTATGGGACTTTTTACTGGGTTTTTGTTTTTTGTTGTTTTAGCACGTCCCTCCTTTTTGACACTCCATGCTCATCTTGTTATTTTCCTGTCCCAGCCCTAGAATCAACCATTTCTCCAAAGGACCCTCAGCCCTTTTACTGGAGAATATGGTATTAGAAACTAAGACATGGGCACTGAGTGTCTAAAAGTGTTATAATTTCAGTTCCTGTGCACTCAACTGAGTGACAAAGATGAAAGCAAAACATGTAAGTAGCAATACTAGTGAGGGGTAACTGAAAACCTCCTCCATTGGCCAGCTCTGCCTCCTTCTTGGGCTCTACACATATCATCTTACAGTTATAAATTGATGTGCCCCTTATTCTGAGTTCTGTTTTTGAAATTGTCACTATACTGGTGATATCTTTATGCATAGGCTCTTGCTCTGAAGTCACATACTTTCTTGCCAGCTCATGGTGGATGCTATGTCCTGAATGAATGATTCCTGCACCCTGAGTCTTGTAGTGGCTCTTGGTCAAAAGCAATAAAGTCTAACCTGAGAAAACAACCCAATGGAAAAGAAGTTTTGACACGTTGAGCTGGGTAAATAGGAAACAGAGCCATAGCTCCTTAAAGGGAGGGCTGCTTGAAGTTGAGGTTCAGGGACAGGTCTAGGGGCTGGGCTCAGAGCCAGCTCCTGTGTCTGGGGTGTGGTGGGAAGTGCTGTGGGATCCTGATGTGAGAGCTACTTGATAGAAGCCTCACATCCCGACCTAAAGACTCCAGATCCTTGCCTTTAAGTGAGTGCATGCATGTCTATGTGCATGTGTGTGTACGTGATGTAGTTTTGGTTCTCAGACTCACTGGGAAGCCAGTGTTGGGCCGATTGCCTTAGCCCTCTGTGGGGTGCCAGTGGTATTAGAAAAGAGGGTGATGAGAGCAGAGAAACCTCAAAAGAAGAGGAGGTAGTACTGAGTGACCAGTTTGTTTCATGATTGGAAAGCTGTGTCAGATCTGTCTGAGCTCCTGAGCATGGTGGGGCCCCAAAGGGAGAGAATCCAGGAAAAACCAATTCTGAAGAGAATGTGGCCTCACACTTCAGTGGGTGCCATGAGTCCACAGCTGGTGGCTAGTTGACTTGGAAATGCTATATTGGACCTCAAGGGAGAGGGATGTAGGCATCATCTACTGGATGGCTTAGTAGATAAAATTGGCGTGGTGCAGGAGAGTGGAGGCACACACTGAGGACTAGGCTGGGTCCGCAACCTTTTCCTGTCTCTGTGGTTGTCCTCGGTGGTGGCAAAGGGCTCTGTCATGCTGAATGACACTGATGGCACTGGCTCACTGAAGCACCAAATGGGAGCTGTCATTTACACTCCATCTGTTGGCAGCATCAGTACCAAGTGGTTCAGCATCTTTTATCTTGGGGATTTTGTTTCTTTAATTTTTTTTTTAATGTTTTTATTTATTTCTGAGAGAGAGATAGCATGAGCAGGGGAGAGTCAGAGAGAGGTAGACACAGAATCCAAAACAGGCTCCAGGCTCTGAACTAGCTGCCAGCACAGAGCCCGACGCGGGACTCGAAGCCATGAATCATGAGTTCATGACCTGAGCCGGAGTTGGATGCCCAACCGACTGAGCCACCCAGGTGCCCCAATCTTGGGGATTTTGGAGCACTGTGCTGCAACCCCGAGGTGCCTGACTCCTTTGACAATCTTGCTCTGAGGAAAATTTGGCCCTAAAGGTTTCTTCTCAACAGAGAAGGAAAGGGGAAGGGGCTCCCTGCCCTGAGGCTGAGAGGATGCACAGGAATGCGGCCCCCTGCCATAACTCTGGGCACATAACTTGTTTCCAGGAGAGAGTGATAGAGGCATCTTTCACTGTTTGGCCTGAGTTTTTGTCCTCGGCTAACGTGGACTTTTGTGTAGGGTTTTACACCCTTTCTCTATGCCAAATTCGGTCTGTCTTTTCCATTCCCTCTGTTTGGAATTAACATCTTTGTAGGACTCATGTGTGTGTGGAGTGATGTGCACAGTCTAGAAAGGCCCAGGGCAATGAAGTTTATCCAGAACTCCTTGTGACCTCCTAAGGTGTGATGGCTGGGAGTGAGGTGGGAGCTGTGGAGATAGTGAGCAGGACTCCGGTTCTGGGTGTGTCACCATGTCACCGGGACTTGGTGATGCGTTGGCTGTGGGGGAGGGAGGGGCTCAGGGACAAAGGAAGGAAGACTCCATGTTTTGGAGCAGGAGGAGACTAGAGTGGAGCAGGAGGGACAAGGAACAGCACTGCCAGCTCTAGAAAGTCAAGAATGTCCTCTTGAGGGCTAGGGTTTTCTGCTGGTCTCCTTTTTCTGACTATATTGCTCATCGCATAGGAATCTCTGAAAAGAGACAGTACCTGGATCTGGAGAATGGAGCCCCATATGAAGATGAAGACACCATATGGGAGGGACTGGGTCTATCCTATGGTGGTCTTCTCAGTTGGGTCTCACAGAGGTACCAGTCCTCACGCCTATGGTATTATGGTAAACACGGAGGAAGACCTTGGGGCTTTGGGCAAGGGAGTTTGACTCTCATCGGTTAGATATTGAGGTACTTCCAGAGGTATTTGCGACCTGGTTTGGTCCTGAGCCTTTATTGTCCTTGTGGGGATCCCTTCCTTCCTCTCATTCTGCTTGAAACTAGGATTATACTTCTTGTCCCAGAATCGCCACTAGTCTGTGACACCAAGGCTTCCCAGTCAATGAGGGGGGAATCTAGAGGACCCGTCAGTGGTGACAACTAGGTGAAGGGTGGACACCTGCCACAAATCTGGCCAGAAAACACTTTGAGGCAAAATATTCGCTCTTTTGGGTTTCACAGCAGATCTTGAAGGGCTTGTTTGTTTTCCAAAATTATTATTTTGCAGTATGAGGACTCTTTCTGCTTAGAACAAAATAAAACACTTCCCAAAGAAAAGAAGCATTTAAATGCTAACTTCATAATTAAAGAAAATTATAGTTGGGGGGGATAAAATTAAGTTGCATTTCTTTCTGGTGGTGGAGGAAAAAAATCAAAACCCAAACTGTGTCAGACAGACAATAGTGGGAACGATAAGTTCCATCTGTATCTAATTGTAGTTGAGACCCAGTTAATCAAAAACAAATTGTATTTCCAAAAAGAGTGGGAGGTGAGCTTTGTGCATTTCCAGAAGATTTTCACAGTATGAGTAGTCGCAGAGTCAGATGGTGGATTTTTTTTTTAAGTTTGTGTTAAAGTCTTTGTTTTCAGCAACTGCCTTCCTGGTAGCATGCTGCTCCCTGACCCAATAGCACAGTAACAAACATGTAAGGCAAGATTGTTTCACAAGCAGCCACCCTCGGAGCCAGTGTGGGGCGGGTCTGGGGAGCAGAAGGTAAACCAAGCACCTGTGAGCCCCTAAGGCCCTCATGTGGTGGACGTTCTCAAAAGCACTCACATGCGCTCTCATCTGGATGGTTTGGTTTCCGAGTCCCCAGGAGGGGGGCCAGGGAGAAGCATCATGCTTCAGTTGACAAGAACATTAAAAGCTGGTAACCTGAGGGGCGCCTGGGTGGCTTAGTCGGTTAAGCGTCCGACTTTCGCTTAGGTCATGATCTCGCGGTTCGTGGGTTCGAGCCCCGCGTCGGGCTATGTGCTGACTGCCAGCTCAGAGCCTGGAGCCTGTTTCAGAGTCTGTGTCTCCCTCTCTCTCTGACCCTCCCCTGCTCACGCTGTCTCTCTCTCTCCTAGCAATAAATAAAAATATTAAAAAAAAAAAAAAGCTGGTAACCTGATTATGGGTGACGAGAGGGAAGCCATCATAATGGGTAGATGGGACAACGGAGAAAGAGCAGTAAGCCTAGTGCATTTCATAGAGAGACAAGCCTGCACCTTTGTGTACAGTCACACATGGAGTTGTGTTCCTTTTCATCCCCATACTGCAGATGGAAGGGACTGTCAGGGCATGCAGGTAGGGGACAGGACTGGATCTGTGTTGTGGCAAGAGTACAGTATATTTCATAACATTTTTTTCTAGCGTGGTTTGCTTTTTTAAAATTGCCACCCAGCTAATAATCTCTGTGGCCAAAAGGAACTGCTAGAGATTTCCCTACTGGAACATCTCTCTTATTGTCTGAAGGGGTAGACCCTGCTGATATGCTCTCTGGGGGCCAGTACATCATGCCCTTTATCACTGATTCCCATCTCACACCTGGAATCTGTCCTGCCTCAGCCAGCTGGGGGGAAATCTCACAGGGGTGTGAGGGCAGGGATCTGGATTCCTGTGATATCATGGGGTCCTTTAGGGTTGACTCCATTGGTACCTTCATGAAGGTGAGCACAATCAGGGCCTGGGGGAGGTCCAGGCACTGGCTGACTCTGTAAAGAGTGCCCATCATGCCTGTAAAGGAAGCACAACCTTCTGGCATCAGTTTGCTATCTGGAGGAACCCGCAGGGGATGCAGAGCCTATTGAGGAACTCCGCAGAACAATGGCGGTTTGCTAAGGACTGACTTTGGGCTTTGTGGGTGATCGAGGAGCTCCATTTCATAGATGAGGAATCTGGGGCTGGAGGGGTTCCAGAGTGCAATCCCCTTCTCAGCTCCTGCATGGCAGAGCCAGCACTGGAACCACCTTCCTAGCCCCCCCCCCTGCCGAGTGGGTAGAGATGGTTATCTGGTGGTGTCACATTCCCAGCCCTCTCCTCAGTTTGGTTCTCAGAATGCCATCTGCTGCCCTTGGGGAATGGACAGCACTTGGTGATTTCCAAGAATGTGTTAGCAACTTTCCTCTCTCCCCTGCCTCTCTCCCCAAACCAGTGTTTTTTGGGAGGGAAGAGTACCACATTTCTCTCAGATGTTGATTGGAACCCTTTTGGCCTTCTCAGCTGAGTGACCCAGGATGAAATGAGACTTTTAGGTGTAGGAGAGAGTTTATGTGATGGGTATTTATTGTGAGGGCTGTATGTGGTTCATATGCTTCCTGATGATCCAACCATGCATGGTAGTGCATGCACAAGTTGGGAAAGGACAGAGAGAGTGGGGAGAGAGAATCCCAAGCAGGCTCTACTCTGTCAGTGCAGAGCCCCGTGCAGAGCTCGATCTCACAAACCTGTGAGATCATGACCTGAGTCAAAATCAAGAGTTGGACGCTTAACTGACTGAGCTACTCAGGAGCTCCTTTAAAAATAATGTATTTTTAAAGGTATGGCTTAGTTCCTCCTGAGGGAAGTTTCCTCTTAGTGTGTAGAATTCCTACTCTGCTGGTTGATGCCAGCTTCCCTGACATGGAATAGTAGACTAAAAGGAACTTGCATGTAGTGTTTTGTTCTTTGTTAGAAATTAAGTATAAATTCTATTAGGATCTACTTCTGGAATGATACTATTAGGAGTTCTGCAGATCTGCTCCTCAGCAAAACAACAATCATTGATAACAAATTTTTAAGGAAATCAATTAAAATATCTGGAAATTGCCCTAAAGGCATACAGCAAATGAAGAAACATTTATTCAGGAAAATGTAGTAAACCACAGTAATAACAGCAAGAGTTTGTGGCACTTGAGCTGTTGCCTTCTTTTCCCTGCTTAGGTCAGCGTGACAGAAGCCATACCTTTGGCTGGATGTGGCCAAGAAGGTGTGGCTTCCTCTCCCCTGGGTTTCCATCAAGGGCTCTAACATCTCCCTGAGAGGGACAGCTGCCAGCATTTCTCATTCCCCTCGAGCTTCATGTTGCAGAGGCTAAATTCCAGGCAAGTACAACCAGCCTCTACATGTAGGGTGGAGGCTCTTCACCAAGCTGAGAATCCTGAGGCCCCGATTGGCCCCTGATACCCCAGTTTACTTGTAGGGCAGAGGCTCAATTCCAGAAGAGTCAAGCCTAGAAGATCAAGAGCTACTGCCCCCACCCAGCACTCTGTTCATAAAACAAGGGTGCCACTCTGAGAGAAGTGGGCCACTGTCCTTGACCCCAGCTCCAGGGCAGTGGCTCAGAGGTTTTGCCAAGGAGGGGAAGAGGTAGAAGCTCTTCCATAAGAAGAGAAAGCTCTGAGGCTCTCCCCAAAGGTGCTGAATTTATTTACAGTGGAGTATGGGGAAGTTCAGACCTAATGATACACTCAAAAACAGGGATTTTGGTGGTAAGCCAGTAACGAGGCTGGTAGGTCCCTGAGAGCAAGAGTTGAAACTTTAGGCAAGAGACCACCAGGGAAAGAGACAACTAGGAAGAACCCTCCTGGGGTCAGAACAGACCTCAAACACACACATCAAAAACTACCCCTTCAAAAAGGCCTGCATTTAACTGGATCAGGCTGTGTAACAAGTGACGTCCCAGATCATCGTCAAAAACAGAACATTCCAAACCTGCAATTCATGGAGGCTAACAGCTGGGTGTGATAACATCAGAGGCAGGCAGCCTGAAAGCGGGCAGGGAAGAGGAGAACCCTAATAAAACCATTGTCCTCCCAGGGAGACTGTGCCCCCTGAGGAACACCATTGGAAGCCGAGTTCTGTGGGGAAGAGGGGGCAGGGACGAACTTCACTAGAGGAGTCCAGCCAACTCACTGGAAGAATAAATAGAAACAAGCCCCAGGGAGGAGAGGATCACCATTCAGAGATCTACAGTGTATTTAAAAGGTCCAGCTTTCAACAAATAAAGATAAGACGTGCAAAGAAATAGGACTTTGAGATGAGATTTTTAAAAAGTGAAGAAACTGTGTGGGAGAGGGCTGAGATGCTGGGTTTATTAGACCAAGACTTCTTATCAGCCATGATAAATGTATTCAGAGAACTGGAGGAGCATGCTTAATGCAGTAAAGACCTGATATGATGACAGCATCTGACCAATTAGGGAATAAGTCAGTAAAGAGATAGAAAATATAAAAGTGAACCTAATGGTTAGGGTGTCTGGCTGGCTCAGTCGGTAGGGCATCTGATTCTTGATTCAGGGTCATGAATTCAAGCCCCATGTTGGGCATGGAGCCTACTTAAAACAACAACAACAAAACAAAAAACCCAAACCAAATGGAAATTCTGGAGTCGAACAGTAAAGTAACTCGTGTGAAGAATTCACTGGAAGGGCACAGCACTAGATATTAACTAGCAGATGATAGAACTAATAAGCTTAAAGATAGGGTGATAGATTATGCATTTCAAGTGACAGAGGAAAAATAAAACAAACAGAGCCTCAGAGAAATTTAGGATATCATTAAACACACCAATATCCATATAATACAAATAGCAGAAGGTGAGGAGAAAGGAACAGAAGAAAAAAGAAATAATGGCTGAAAACCTCCCAAATTTGATGGAAAACAATCTACACATTTAAGGAGCACAATAAACTCCAATAGTAGAAATACAAAGAAATCCACACCTAGGCACGTCATAGTAAAAAATGTAGCTGGAAAGCAGCAAGAGAAAAATGACTCATATTGTACCAATGAATCCCAGTAATATTAGCCACTGACCTCTCATAGAAACAGTGGACGTGGGATAGAGAAGACAGTGGGATGGCTTATTCAAAGTCCTGAAAGGAAAATAACCCACCAACCAAGGGTCTTATATCCAGCAAAACTCCCTCTCAGCATTGAAGGTGGAAGAAAGAGATTCTAAAATTAAAATAAAAACAAAAACAATTTGTCGTCAGCAGACCTGCCTTACAGGATATTTAGGGAAAGTTGTTGTTGAAAGCAAATGACCACAGATGACTATTCAAATCCATACGAGGACGGGCGCCTGAGTGGCTCTGTCAGTTAAGCGTCCTACTTCAGCTCAGATCATGATCTCACGGTTTGTGGGTTCGAGCCCCGAGTCGAACTCTGTGCTGACAGCTAGCTCAGAGCCTGGGGCCTGTTTTGGATTCTGTGTCTCCCTCTTCCTCTGACCCTGCGCGCGCTCTCTCTCTCTCTCTCTCTCTCTCAGAAATAAATGAAACATTAAAAAAAAAAAAATCCATATGAGGAAACCAAGAATGCCAGCAGTGTAGGTTATCATATAGTTATAAAAGGCAGTGTAAATGTGTATTTCTCCCCCTTTCTTCTTTGAACTGACTTAAAAAGCAATTTTATTAAATGATATGCATATGGTTATATTGTTGGGCCAATAACATTTAGAAACGTAATGTATTTGGCAATAACAGCATAAAGGAGGTAATGGAAGCAAAGCCTTCCTGGGGGAGGGGAATTATACTGCATTAGGTAACTTGAATCCATAGGACAGAATGAAGAGAACCAGAAATAGTAAATAAGTAATAGAAATAGATCTGTAAATGTATACCTGCTTTTCTTCATGTTTTTCTTCTTTAAAAACATGAAGCTATGTAAAGAAATAGTAACGGTATTATTTTTGGGTTTCTAGTATATATAGATATATGTGTAGGAATAGTTGAACAAAGGGAATAGAACTATACAGGCAGAATGTTTCTATGTCTCCCTGGAATTATGTGGATAAAGTAATTAAAGGTTACACTAGAAAATATTATCACTTGATGCAAAGGAGAGCAGTAAATGAGGAAGAGAGGAACAAAAAAGACAGAGATGTCTATTTTTTTACCCACCTTCAGATGGTTTTTATTATACAGTTTATTAAACTAAACATTCGAGTGTGACTTTCTTTAATTCTGTGTGAGAAGCAATGTTATTGGTCCTCTCTGGATAGAGCCCTCATCTGGCTCTGATTCATTCTGGGTCTTTTGTCGAAGGTGTATTTTAAATGTCATGTTCAGAGCATGTACAGTCCTGACCTGGAGATTGTAAAGATGGAGTGAGGGAGAAGCTTGGGGCCTGGAGTTTACAGTCAGGGATTGGTGTGTCCTGGTTCTGGTACTGTCCGAGTTGTAACATTGACTGGTCACTTTTCCATCTCTGACAGTGGACATCAAATGTTAAAAGGTCACCCTGAGCACTTAGTGAGATAATGACTGGTGTGTGCTTGACCACAGGCTCCCCCAGCGCCATCGCAGCAGGTCAGATGGGGGGAGAGAGGGGATTCAGTAAGAGGGCAGTGTACCCTGTGCAAGCAGAAAGGTGGGGATTGCTTTGCCACCTCTCATCCTTGACCTCTTACTGGCAGCATCCACCAACCCACATGCTGGACGTGGGCATTGCATTAGATTACAGGACGCCTGGTACAATCTGTAAGGTGTGTTGTTACGGACTAAACTGTCCCTCCCTGCCGTTCATATGTTGAAGTCCTGACCCCCAATATGACTGTATTTGGACATAGTCTCTCTAAAGGGGCAGTTAAGGTTAAATGAGGTCATAAGGGCAGGGCCCTAATCCAATACAACTGGTATTCCTAGAAGAAGGGACAGCAGGGAGGGGCTCACAGATTAAAGGCCTTGTGGGGACACAGCAAGAGGGTGGCCATCTGCATACCATGGAGAGAGGCCTCAGGAGGAACCTACCTGCTAGCCTCTTAATTTTGGACTTCCAGTCTCCAGAACTGTGAGAACATAGATGTCTGTTGTTTAAGCTGCCCAGACTGTGGTGTTTTGTCATGGCAGCTGGAACAGACTCATGAACCTATTAATTGTTCTTTCTTGATACAGACAGCCTGACTGCTGCGTCCTGCCCCACTGAGGAACTGGGAAAGCAGCCCCACTCAAAATTGCAAACGTGTAGGCATGTAAGATCATTACAAACAAGAAGGCAGTTTTGGAGTTGTTTTCTCTCTGTCCTCCCTCCTTCGGACCTGTTTAATGACCACCTGGTGACAGAAGCCATCTGAGTGGTGGTGGCATGCTGCCGGAAGGAGGCTGAGGGTCTGGTTTGTGTGCACAGTGATATGGCCATTCTCCCAGAAATGCCAGGTTTGGATTAGATTGTGATCCCTTCCCTGTTCCCCCCCCCTAAAACCATGGTGGTGGATAATCACATCGGTATTTTTAGAACTGCTTTGCAGTTTCTCTGTGCAAACCTTTCCCTGGGCACATGGTTTAATCCTCTCATCCAGCCTTGTTTAAGATCTACAGAGTGCTATATTTATTTGACTTTATTTGAAATTTCCAGGCTTTTCAGAATGTTGCTCCAAGAAGTCTGATGCCTACAGAACTCTAAAACTTATGCCTTAAAAGGCTTAGCTTCTGATATGTTTGTAGGCATTCTTTTTACAAAAAAAAAAAAAATAGGGAACACTTCATGACTTTGCATGGCATCCTTGTACAGGGGGTGTGCTGATCTTCTTGTGGCGTTCCAATTTTAGTACATGTATTGCTGAAGAGGGCACTGTTGGTATATGATTTATTTTTCCCTTTTTTTCCTAGACCATCTAGGACAGGGTAGCTAACCTTCTCCTCCCAACTTCCCCCTGAATTAGTGTCAGGAAGTCTTTTTTTTTTATGCTTTGTTCTTTAGAACAGTTTTAGCTTCATAGCAAAGTTGAAAAGAAAGTACAGACCATGCTCATATAACCCCCTGTCTCCACACAGTTTTTTAATTGTGCCCTTGTGTTCTTCCAAGGACAGTAGGGGAAGAGTCTCCTTTCTAGAGAAGCAGGAGGTTTTTCGGCTAAGCTGATGACTATCAGGGGCCAGGTGGAGGTTGAAGGAGACATCTGCCTGCCTCAGTCTTTGGCCTGAATGGGTCTGGCACCCAGCAGAGCATCACGGGGTCTCCTGCGGGCCCCATGGTGTCACAAGACATGCACTCAGCAGGCCCAGATCTAATCCATTGAGGATGCCTCAGTACTGCTCACCAGCTCAGGCTGTATCATTCTCCAGAGGGAATGTGTGTCATTTAAAGATTTAAATTCTGACTGCTGCCTTTTCAAAGCATTTTTTTTTTTTTTGCCTTTGTATCTCATTTGACCCTTACCCAGTCTTTGTGTCACTGAAATTTTACTTAGTACCTTGTAGTCTACAAAGTCTTCACACACACACTTTCTTAATCAAGATTTGCAACAAACCACTAAGGTGGGGCTGTCTCCCCAGCTTAATGACAGAGGACACAGGCTTAGAGTCAAGCCTTCCCACACAGCAAAAAAGCTGGTTGGTGGTGGGGATGGAGATGGGATGCCATATTCCATTCACTCTGCTCCAGGCCCAGTGTCCTGAAGGGGACATGTCTGCCCCTGGAGATGGATGCAAACTTCATATCTGAATAGTTAAATGTGTTATATATACCTATATATATGTAACTTAAATATTTAAGGGTGCCTGGGTGGCTCAGTCGGTTAAGCGTCCGACTTGAGCTCAGGTCATGATTTCACGGTTCGTGAGTTTGAGGCCCACGTCGGGCTCTTTGTTGATAGCTCAGAGCCTGGAGCCTGCTTCAGATTATGTGTCTCCCTCTCTCTCTGTCCCTCCCTCACTTGTGCTCTTTCTCTGTCAAAAATAAATAAAAAGATTAAAAAATTTTTAACTTTAATATTTAAATATTAGTGTTAGTAATATTAAGTACTTAAATTTTTAATTAGTTAATATTTAAACAGTTAAATTTGTTATATATGTGTAACAATAACATTAGTTCAAATATTACATGCAGTAAATTAAGTTAAACAGTTTATTTAAGGAAAAACCTTTGCACACCAAGTATAAGTGATTCTGTGCTGGTTCAATTCTTTTTTTTTTTTTTTTTTTTTAATTTTTTAATGTTTTATTTATTTCTGAGAGAGAGAGAGACAGCATAAGAAGGGGAGGGTTAGAGAGAGAGGGAGACACAGAATCCGAAACAGTTTCCAGTCTCTGAGCTAGCTGCCAGCACAGAGCCCGATGCGGGGCTTGAACCCACAAACCGTGAGATCCTGACCTGAGCCAAAGTCGGAAGCTTAACTGACTAAGCCACCCAGGCACCCTGTGCTGGTTCTATTCTTTGCACACAATAGAAGTCATGACCTCCGTGTGCCTGCCATTTGGGAAGTACTACAGTATCTGTGCTAACTCTGAGATGACCCGAGTGGAAAGCAGAGTCTTGCTGTCTGTCCCCAGAGAGGGGGAAGAATGATTCTCTGTGACTGAGGCAGGCTTTGTTGTGAGGAGCAAGTGACAGAGCAGAATAAACACAACTCAGACCACACAACTCTGTCCGTGTAGGAAAGTAGACTGGGGGTAAGTTGTGGGGAGGAAGGGCCACATCCAGCAGTGGGACACCAAAGTGCCCAGAGTCTGTGATCCTGAGACCCAATAGCTGAATTAAAACTCAAAGTAGGCAAGAGCCCAGGGGCTGTGATTCTTTTTTTTTAATGTTTATTTTTGAGAGAGAGAGAGAGAGACAGAGACAGAGAGAGAGAGAGAGAGAGAGAGAGAGAGGAGTGAGTGGGGGAGGGGTAGAGCGAGAGGGAGACACAGAATCTGAAGCAGGCTCCAGGTTCTAAGCTGTCAGCACAGAGTTTGACGTGGGGCTTGAACTCACGAACCGTGAGATCATGACTTGAGCTGAAGTTGGATGTTTAACTGACTGAGCCACCCAGGCGCCCAAGGGCTCTGATTCTACATCAGTTGTGTTTCAGTGACATTTCTTTGCTCCTTGTTTGTAGCTGATAAATATGCAGATGCATCAGACACTGCTTAGCTGAGCAGTGCTGGGAGAGCTCTGGCCCGATGCAGGGTGTGTCTGAAGTGATACAAGATTTCAGTTGTTTTCTTATATCAGTGCCTGCACAGTATTCTGGGGGGGGGGGGGGGGGGGAAGATATGTTCACATCTGCCTGACTGGTGTGCATCTGGCCGCTTTAAGAGCCTAGTCCTCATTGAACCCTAGTGATGGGGCTAGTTAACTGGAAGTGTTAGGTGGTACCTCTCTGGAGTTGGCTGAGTTTTCTAGATGAGAAGATTCCATCTGGTGGAGGCCTCCCACCCTGGCTCGCTCTCATCAGTACTCTCTGGCCTCCAGTGAGGGAGACAGGGCCTGAAGCTGGCTGGTAAGGGGGTTTGAAGTGGCTTGGAAGATGTATCTGCTACATGCTAGCTTCCAGTTTATAGTTTTCCTCCATATTTCTTCTGGTGGGAGATAGGAGCAGTTCTAGGCAGTAAATTTTGAAGGCTCATTTTTCCTGATCTCCCTATTACCTAACTGCCAAGAATATTTTTTAAAAAATGTGAAAGCACAAGTAGAGATTTTAATTAGTTTTCGTTGTCACTGCTCTTGGTAATGGTAATTTTAAATATGATATATGACAGGGAGATTATCTCTTGGGGGCCTTTGTTCTCAGTGTGTTGTCTACATTTCAGAACTCAGCTGCAAATTTTGGAGAAAAAAAAATGGCAAAAGTACCTTTTGATGTTTTCCTTATTATTACACAGGTACCCGACTGGTTAGCATTCTCTTTCTAAACAAAAGCACAACCGACTTAGAAATCTCTCTGGCACAAGGTCACAGAAGAAGGGGAGATGTTGCTGGCAACTTTGTTGATCAGTCTCTCGACTGCAGAGCTTAGCGTGAGGTCCCATGGGGCATCCCACTTAAAGGCGACAGTCGTGGCCCTGGTGTAAGGTATTTGCTGATAGACCAGGATTGCTCGGCCTCTGCAGTTATCAAGTGGTGTCAGCTCCTTCTGTGGTTGTTGCTGTCATTGGGTTTTATTTTATTCGCAGAACTGAATTGTGCTTCCTTAGAGCTAGTGAGTGTGTCGGCTTTAGGTTTAATTGTCGTGATGATGCAGTGACCTTGCAGCCCCTTGGAGATCTACCAGGATGGGAGAGTTGTTGTTCAGGTGCCGGTTGTGGGTGTTGCCCATCCGTTCCGTGCACGTGCCATCTTGGCCCTGGTTTGTACAAGTAAGCAAGAGGCTTGTTTTCAGAAGCCCAGGAGAGTTCAAGAAAGTACTGAGATTTTTTCCAGTTGATTTGAACAATTAGAATTCTAGAGAGTTCTTCATGCCTACTAGCTGAAGCCCAGCTCTGTGGTCTAGTATCAGTGGCTCCCTGGAATGGACCCAGTCCTGGCTCTCTGGTCTGTTCTCTCTGTCCCTGAGAATGCTGGGCCTCCCCGATCCCTGAATTAATTTGTTCTTGAGCGTGCTTGTGCCTTTTAAAGTCAGATCTGTCCACACTGTGTCCAGATCATCTTTGGCCAGACTTAACCTCTCTCACAGCCTAGGGCATGCATTTCATTTTGTCTTGTCTGAATGTCTTGCTCCTTTGTTACACTGTTGGCTCTTTGCAGGTAGGGATCACTTCTGACTCACCTGTGTGTCCCCTGTAAGTGCCTGGCTTTGCACCTGTTGAATGAATGAACAACTGCAGTTCCAAATTGCAGACTCCCACGAACACTCCTGTCAGAGGGTGCTGCAGGCCGTCGGAGGGCCAGGCTTGCCAGCTGAGCAGAGAAACACCTCTGTCTTCTCCCCCACTGGTTTCTTCACAGGTGGTTGGGAAGACATGCCATTAGCATGAGGACCCTGAGTGCCAAGAGGCTCCTTTCCCTGCCCAGTGGGGCTCACTCACCTGCTTTGAGCACTGCCTGAAGAAATGCCTGGGTCTCAGGGTCACTGCTTGTGGCTCTCTTTTTAAAATTGCTTTTCTTGGGTTTTCATCATTCCTGCCACCCTCAGCTTGGGAGTAAGTCTGTGACCAGGCTGCCACGGGAGGGTTCTCTTTGCCCTGGTCAGCCAGATACTGCAGACCACACTTTGAGGGGCTACTGATTAGTGGGGGAGCCTGGAACCCCTCTCCACCTCTGTGGACTGGTAGGTAGTCCTGGGGAGGGATCCTGACTTCTCCAGCTTTTGTGATGCCCTTTCCTCCTTGCACAGGCGCATGGGAGAAATATGCGAAAGAAGGGTCTCTCTCTCGCGCTCTCTCTCACTCACTCTCTCTCTCTCAAAATAAACAAAACTTGAGAGAGAGAGAGAGAGCGAGAGAGAGTGAGAGAGAGAGAGAATCCCAAGCAGGCTCCACACTGATTGCAGAGCCTGATGCAGGGCTTGAACCCATGAACTGTGAGGTCATGACCTGAGCCAAAATTGAGTTGGATGCTTAACTGACTGAGCCACCCAGAGGCCTTGAAAGGTCTCTTGATCAAAGAGCTGGTTTCCCTGTCTCAATCCTATCATATCACATCCTCAGAGAAACACACACACACACTCTCTCTCTCTCTGTCTCTCTCAAAAACAACAACACAACAACAACCCCACAACAACCAAGAAAACCCAAAACAACCAAATAAACTCAAGTGGGTGGCCAGCTAAAGCTATAAAACCTTCTCTCCAGAGAAGTCTCATGTAAGAATCAGGACTGCTTGCTTTTTATTTTTGTGTAAAAATAGGGAGCACGGAAGTCTTTTCAGAGTCTCCTCTCTGTGTTCCACCCAACAGTGATTGATTAGAACAGTATTCCTCTTCTTCAGCTAAAGTAGGCTGATAATATACCACTTTGCCAGAGACTTATCTATGGTAAAGCTTACAGAATGTGTGACCCACTTTGTTTCCGAGACTGAAACTTCTCTCGGTAATTTTGGTTTGTTGGCGCGGAAGCTAAAATCAGCTTCGTTGGTGCTGCCCACTTGGAGGCCTTGGGCAAGTCATCCTCAGTCTCCTGGCTTGTTGCCTTGTTCTAGAAATAACTTTGTCTTCCCAGCATTTCATTGCTCTGTGGTTGTTGCTTCACAATTCTAGCCCTTTATGGAATTTTGTGGCTGCTCTAAAACCTTTATATTCTCTCGTGAAGCCCAACCTCACACTTCTGAATTAGAAAACAAGCTTTCCTAGTGATTATAAAAATAAACTGACTCTACCCAACTCCAGTCATCTGAGACACATCAGAACTTTCAAATTATTCTCAGTCCTACTCTGTCAGTGGTCAGAAGGAAATACTGTATTTGGAGTGAGCCTGAAAGTGCCTCTTTAGGCCATGTACCATGCTGCTGGAGGTGCTGGAGGGAGGCTGGTGAGGATTTCAGCAGGAGCCAGGTGGGGGGCACTGGGGTGATGCAGGTGTGGCTGGATTGGAAACTACGTGGTGTGATGCAGGTGCACAGAACCCGAGGCCATCTTATTTGGATTAACCCCAGGGGTTGGATCTTCCTTTGTTTTCCCCAAACTCCATTAGCATTAGCAAGGTGTTTTGAAAGTTGCCCGGATATTTGGTTCTCGGAAACAGAACCAAAGCCTGGCTTCATGGTTGCTCACTGACCTGGCAGAAACCAGATCACAGAGCTTCTCATTCTGAAAAGTCTCAGGCAGCATCAGGCCTGGATCTCACTAACCCTTCTGGGAGCTGGTGTGTGTGCCCCGCTTCCCTTCCAAGAGTGCACTTTGCTTGTCAGGTTTGCAAAAAGTACCGACAGCTCTTTGGGACTGTGGTATCTTCGAAGTAGGCTAACCTTGTTCAAGGCCTGTGTTGCCCCACGTTAAGCCTGCCATTTATGTGTGTCCAGCCACTGTCTGGGTGGTGAGCTGATTCACTTTCCCTGCGCTGCTTCCGTTGACAAGCCTCACAGAGGACGTGGGAGTTTTTGTAAGGAGGGGGAGGATGCGTGTTTTATTCTTGAATTGTGGTGTGTTTGTCACCAGTGTGAGCTGGGGACAGCACGGCGACTATTTCCCAAAGCACCTTGACGTATTCTTCACTTACTAAACCAGGATATTCTACAGTGAATAAATACAACCTGTTGGGAACAGCAAAGATGGGGAAGCGGCAAGAGAGCCACAGTAGTCCTACAAAAAGAGCAGAGGAACCCCTGCTAATCAGGTTAATGTGTCACCACAGAAACTAGGTCTTGAGTCATGACTTGCTGGCTTGGGGGTTCCCATTCTACTTTTCTGCTGAAACATACTTCTGTGCAGTATTTGTATAAGTCCTTTCTCCACCATCAGAAATACAGAACATTACTTATGTATATTGTTTTACTTTAATATTTGTTGGTATTGTTGGCTAGGTTTTGTCTTTTTATCCTGTTCACCAAGCTTTGTGTTTCTTAATTTTAATTCCCACCCCCAAGATTTATATTTTTTAAAATTTATTTTGAAAAATTTTGACAAAATATTGACAATATTTTTTTTTCCCAAGGAGCTTAATTTCAGCTTACAAAAAGCAAATCAAACATGAATGATGCAAAAAAAGAAGTCACCCACATCCTCAAGTTCTCTCTTCTACCTTCTCTAGGAAGGCCCATTTCCTCTCTGGTCTGTAGTATTGCTTAACATGAAGGCTGGAGGTTGGGTCAGAGACTGTGACCAGAGGGGCTTTGTAAAGACTGTGGGTGGGGACAGAAAGGGAAAGATTGGTTAGCATGTTTTGAAATACTTCTTTCCAGGGGGTCCTGAAAAGGGCTGGAGGGAAGAAAGTAATGTTCTAGTAAACATTGTAAACTAATGTATGTGAAAGTGCTTAAAAATGTAGAACTTGTCAAGGGAAAAGACTGTGGCTTTCACCTGCATCTGGTTGTGGTTTGAATTAGCATGCCCTGCATGCTGTTTCAAGTGTTGGAAAGAATGTAGGAGGATTAAGGGTTGACTTTGGTCCTGACTTTGCTCCGGGGCTCCTGATCTTGAAGAAGCCCCATCCACTGCCTCCCATCTGTCAAACAGCCCCACTGGCAGTGAGGCGAGAGGACTGTGGGAACCAGGGGGCATGGGAGGAACTTGGTAGTGGAATTGTTGCTCATGCTCACAACTCTGCCTGTTAGCTTTTCTACCTGAATCTCCGGACAGATGAGGCAGGTCAGTGGCCAGAAGGCATCTTGGGCTGGGCAGTTCTTGGTCTCCTCTCTTGACCTTTTCCCACTAGCTGCAAACATGATGAGAAACTCCAGTAGGCAGCAGATGCTGATTAAGGAGCATAAGGCTGGCCCATAGCGGGAACACTCTACTGTGTAGACTCGAGGGAAGTGACCAGCATCCTCAGTCTTGCATTTTTACACAGCGGGCCATCAAGCTGTGTTTTGTACTTTTTTCCCCATAACTCTCTTGATGTCATGCACAAGAGCAAAACAACATGTCCTGCTGTCCGGGACCCAGAAACTCCTTGCTTATAGTCCAGGTAGGGGTCACCACATTCCTGCTCCTCTGCCCTGCTCTACAGCTCATGGTTTTGGGGAACAGTGTCTGTTATTATGACCACATGGCTGCTGGGTGGACCGAGTGGCCTTTGCAGGCACTTCTGACTCAGGCCAGCCAAAGGTGGAGTGGGGACTTGTGGCAGGAGAGGCCTTCTGGAGTCAGTCAGAGTTACGGGTGAGTGATGGTTTCTGTGCATCGTCCCCGTCTGGCACATTACCTTAATATAAACGTGATTCATTTTTGTGGAGGTCTTGCTATAGTTAATTTATAGGTCCCTTTTAGTTTCATAGTAGTTGAAGAGATCTGAGAAGAAAGAGTATATACCCACTTTTATGTTTATGTTCTCTATTTTAAACAATATAAAAAACATTTACTTAATAGTGGGAGTTCTTTGGGGGCACCTGGGTGGCTCAGTAGGTTAAGTGTCCTACTTCGGCTCAGGTCATGATCTTGCGGTTCATGAGTTCGAGCCCGTCGAACTCGTTGGCTTTATGCTAACAGCTGAGAGCCTGGAGCCTGCTTTGGATTCTATGTCTTCCTCTCTCTCTCTGCTCCTCCCCCTGCTCAGTCTCTGCCTCTCTCTGTCTTTCAGAAATAAAAACAAAAAACAGTGGGAATCCTTTGCCTTTTTAAAAGTTGAGGAATACTTGCTATGGGGTCTCTCCAGTTGGCTCCTAAAAGTTGTGGTGAGTTGTGAGGGTTCTCTCCATCCTCTCCCTAGCCCCTTTGTGGGGTTCTCTACCACCAAACTTATAGGTCTCATAGGAGCACTCATGCTACATTGTGACCCAGTTTCCAGCCCAGGGCCACCTGGACCAAGCCAGACCCTTCCCCAGAGTGAGCCGGAGTAGAGACTGGGAGAGTGTGCATGCATTTGACCCCGTCAGTAGCTAGACCTGGAGAGCAGAGTTGGGGGGGCTGTAAGCTGCCTTGACACCACTGTGAGCATAGGCTCATTTGCAGGGAGGGGGAGAATGACATGGGTTAGCAGAGGAGAGCCAAGAAGAGTTGTCTGTGCTGCTGACGTTGGGGTCTTTGGATCAGCTCAGCCATATTTCCATTCAAGTCTTATAAGTCAACCCTGAATCCTTATAACAGATGTGCCTTTCTGCTTGAACTCACCTGAATCAGTTTCTCCAGGGTGCAGTACAAGCATCCCGGGAGGTAAGTATGGTGTTTTGGCCATGAAAGCAGAACCTTCCCTCCCCATGATAGCCTCTTCACTGAAGCCCAAGGACTGAGGGGATGGGGTGAATGGAAGCACTGTCAGGGCAAGAGAAAGGGAGTTGCTGTAGCTGGGGTGTAAGCCACCACCCCTGGGAGGGCACACCCTCTTTGTGCTGTGATACTGAGGAGCCTTGAGCAGCTGTGTTCACTCTCACTCTCACATCCTCTGGCTGAAAGGACCAACCCCACCCAAAGGAGAGAGGGGAGAGATGCGGAGTCTGGGGTGGCATCTGCCCTGGTGGCTGAAGGAAGTCCGGGCCCAGCTTCCAGGTGGCCAGCTCTGGTTGGGGGAGAGATGGAAGCAAGCACCAGGCCAGAACTAACAGCCTTGGGTTTGGGTAGAAAAAGAAAAGGGAAGAGAAAGAACAGTCTCAGGCAGTGAATGGTGCACACCCAGGCTTCAAGGAGCCAGAGAGTTCTCTTTTAGCTGCATCTTCTGGAACCAGGCTTTGAATAAGTGCCTTGGGGGCCAGGGCATCTGGCTCTGAGATGACACCTGCCTGCATTGGCTGGTAGGTCCTTTACAGAGCCCCCCTCAAAGATCAGCTCACCGACAGGTTACAGGGAAGCTATTGTCCTCATCTCTTTGGTTCTTGGTCCTCCGGGAACTGCATGTCTACACTGACAGTGGTTGTTGACAGATACTGGATACAGTCCTTTTACACATCCATTTGGAGATTTCTCTGGCACTCCTGAGAGGCCTTCCTGGCCAACATATAGGTGCGCTGTCAGTTAATTATGTGAGGGCTTCAAGTGGCTCGGTTGACAATGGAGCAAGACATGAGACTTGTCAACGCCATGGACATTTCTAGGGGAGAGAAGGCACTGACACTGATGTTCATTGTCTCCGGTAATAAAGAGGCAGCTCTTAACAATGGACTACAGAGCTTAGTGCAGTGTGCCCACTATCTTTGCTTGTGCTACTCGGGTAAGCCTCCGTGGCAGTCAAGTGACACATGAAGGCTGGTGCTTGGGAGTGAGAGGATTGAATCAACACTGGGTTGATTCTCACCGAGAAAGAGCCTCCGTGCTTCTAACATGTGAGGCACCCCTGCCAGTAAAGAGGGGGGCGGGGAGCAGCAGGCCAGCTCTTCACACAAGGGAAGGTTTGGGAAGAGGTTCCACTGGCACCAGTGTGGCCCTCAGATTGTCCCCCATTCATGCTTTTGTTGCAGTTCCTGTCATGTATTTCCTGACCAAGTCCCCGTGTTCATCTGTGTATTGCTAAGGCCCAGTCTATGAGAGACCCTCGCTGTCGTTGAAGAGATTGTCAGTTTATAGAGAAGAAATAGCATGAGGTGTAGAAGTGAAGAAAGTAGATGCTTAAGAAAAGTGGCTTAAGGAGAGTGGGATGTGGAAGGGCTCGGCACAGCAGAGGTGGCCAGAGGACCCCTGCCATCCTGCCACTGCTTGCTTTGGCACTTCCCCCACACAGCACTTGCTTATTGTTGTTGTTTTCCATTTTTTTTAAATGTTTGTTTATTTTTGAGAGAGAAAAACAGAGCATGAGCAGGGGATGGGCAGAGAGAGAGAGGAGGGAAGCACAGAATCTGAAGCAGGCTCCAGGCTCTGAGCTGTCAGCACAGAGCCCGACATAGGACTCAGACTCACAAACTGTGAGATCATGACTTGAGCTGAAGACAGAGGCTTAACCAGCTGAGCCACCCAGGCGCCCAAACATTGGCTTATTGTTAACATGTCTCTCATCTCCCGGATGTGAGCCTCTGGACCCATGGTTTGCACCTGTGTTGCTCAGTACAAACACTTCGAAGCACTTCTGCAGGGTGATTTATTTTCAGGCTCGTTCCTACAGAAAAATCCCCCGAAGGTCATGGCTTATAGATGAGCCACAAATCAGTTTTAATTTTTTAATTAAAAAAATTATTTATTTATTTATTTTAATTTTTATTTATTTCTAGGAGAGAGAGAGATAGCATGAACAAGGGTGAGTCAGAGAGAGAGGGAGACACAGACTCTGAAACAGGCTCCAGGCTCTGAGCTGGCAGTCAGCACAGAGCCCGACGCGGGGCTCGAACCCACGAACCGCGAGATCATGACCTAAGCGAAAGTCGGACGCTTAACCAACTAAGCCACCCAGGCGCCCCTAAAAAATTTTTTTAGTGTTTATTTATATTTGAGAGAGAGAGAGAGAGAGAGAGAGAGACAGAGTGCAAGCTGGGGAGGGGCAGAGAGAGAGGGAGACACAGAATCTGAAGCAAGCTCCAGACTCCGAGCTGTCCGCACAAAACCTGACACAGGGCTTGAACTCTCAGACCGTGGGATCATGACCTGAGCTAAAGTTGGAGGCTTAACCGCCTGAGCCACCCAGGTGCCCCAAGTCAGTTTTAAACCAGGCTGTCCCAAAGACCTCCCGGAGAGGCTATTTTTAAGGAAGGACACACCAGAGGTGAAGGAACTGCCCTCCAGTGTCTTCCAAGGAAGGGCATCCTCAAAGAGGGTGGGCAGCCAGAGAGGTCTCAACAGCAGGGAAGTCCGTGCAAGCCAGATGAGGATGCTGGGGGAAGGGTTCATGACCTTGCTGGTGCTGTGAAAAACAGACTGGGGGCTGCAGAGTCACCGTCAGAAGCCAGGGCAGGCAGGGGTGCTGAGGCAGGCTGAGGTCTGGACAGAGCTGGAGCATCACGCATGCATTGGGTGTGGGGTGCGAGAGGCAGCGTCAGTTGGGAGCCTGCACTGATTTGGTTTCTTGGCTGGAGCAAGTGGAAAGATGGAGCTGCCATTGGCTGAGGTGGGAAAACTGGGGGGCTGGAGGGGAGCTGGAACGACCTGGTCTTGTCCTGCTCCTGGGCTCTAACCCTTGCCTTTGTTTAGGGGAATATGCATGGTGACTGACTCTTCCTTTTGGAGTCTGAGGTGTGCTTTTGAATCTGGGTTAAGGCGTTATATTAAATCAACTACCATATTCATTAACTGGATGAGGTAGGCTAGTAATTATCTGGTGTGAACCCACCGCCACTGCTGCCTGTTTAGTGTCGCCAGCAGAGAAGAGGGATCGGGGAGGTGGGAAGCTGGAGGTAAGAGATTTGGAGCGCAGGCCCAGTGGGCCCTGGATGGGGTTGTGTCAGCAGGTGTGAAGATGCACCAGCTGCAGCGCAAACCTTCTCTGTGCCTGACTTGCCGAGGCATTCCTTGCCTGCATTTCCTCGCTGGCTGCCCTGGACAGGTCTTGCAGCATTCTCACTGGTTTGGTGGTGGTGTTCAAGTTGGAGATGGATTCACAGTGAACCCCTCTCCTGGATCCAAAGCCCTGTGCAGCGGAGTGAGAAGTATGAGAGCTGGCTCTCTGGCCCAGAAGGGGAAGGAGGAAGCAGGCCTCCGTTAGTAGGAAGACTTGTGCTGCCTCTCAGAACAGGATCCTAATGGATGTCCAGCCCCAAGGCACAGAGCAGCCACTTCTCTTCCCTGTCGGGGTTGGGGGGGGGGGGGGGCTCGGGGCAAGGATTCCTTACACCTGGCAGTCTCCTCACTTTACAAGTAAGGAAACTGAGGCCCAGAGAAGGTGCCTTGTGGAGGTGACCTGGCTCCCAGTGGCTGACTGCCTACCAGAACGGTGCTCCATTCACCTGTCCCTCCCCAACAGCAACATTTGGGCCTAAATGTTTGCTTTATAAAACACAGTCGTTATAAACTGGGCAGAGTGCCATGGACCTGAGTGAAGAGCTCTGGCTGAAGTTCAGGATGGCTGGAAAGTTGGGGAAAAATGACGGTAGACTTAGCTGGAAAGGAGAGGCCTTCCAGGCTCATAGATGGTCCCAGTAAAACTGCACTTCAGGACAAGACCCAAGGGAGGTTGGGTAGAGCCGAGGAGAGAAACTCTCCTGTCTGATTCGAGGCTCTGCGCAGGCTCATGTGGGTGTTGTACATGTCTCTGCGTGTGTGCTTGCTCCTCAGTGTGTCCCGGTGAGGTGGGGGTTGTTACTCCTGCTTTACAGATTGTGAAACTGAGGCTGAGGGAAGCTCAGTAGCTCTTGCCCAATCCCTTGGAGAGGAGTGACACTAACTGATGAAATGCCCAGCCTCTTGCACCCAGCTCAGAGCCTCTGCAGGTTTATCCCAGGGCCCAGGACACAGGAGGGAAGGCATTGAGGGCCCTCTGTGGACCGGAGTGTCTGGGGCCCCTGGGGCTTGGGGCCAGAGCATGAGGGAGGAGACTGAGGCCTCTCTGCCCTCCACTCTTGTCTTTGTGCCCGGGGGTCTGGCATTTCCTGCCCTCTTAATACCTGAGCCTTGGAGGCAGGCAGCATTCCTTGCTTTTTATGGTAAGGAGGCATATTTGACTTTGTTTAAAAGATTAAGATCTTTCCTAGGCAGTTGGCTTGTTTGAAAGAGAAAAAGATGAAAGATCTGCTAGTTTCCACAATTCCCATGCATTTTAGGGCGGGGAGGGACACAGAGGGGTGGGTTAAGAAGTCCCCAAAATGGGCAAATTAAAATCAAGGAAACCCCTACTGCTGAGTTCACCTTGGCCTGACTCCCCTCTGCCCCTTCCTCCCACACCCTGTTCCTCTGTTGTCCCTGTAGTGGCTCATCCCACCCACAAACCCTACCTGCTGTTCACCACCTGGCCTTGGTCTCCACAGTTCAACACTCTCTTCCCTAGCCTTTCTTGGCAGCCTGCTCAAGTTTGTGTTATTTAAGGAAGAATATCCTTTAGTGTGTCTCCCTATCCCCAGTGGCCCTCTCCTCTGTTGACAACCATTGTGTCATTTCCTGTGCACTAAAACTTGACTCATTGCACTTAAATTTCTGGGATGTCATGTAGAGGCACACATTCATTCATTCATTCATTCATTCATTCATTCCAAATATAAGCCATAGGAATTTTCTGCTGCCACTGACTGCTGTTCTGAAATATTCAGAGCCAGGCCTTCCTGGTCCTTGCCCATATGCTGAATCTTCCTTGGCTGGTGACTGACCTGGTCGGAAACCTGGAGGCAGAATATGAGGAAACTAGGTGCACTGAGCTTGCATACAACAGCACTGCCATTTCCTTGGAGGGGAGCCTCCAACTCGCTGGCCACCCTTAGCCTTGCCCAATTCTGGAGATACTGCTCCTATTCTTCTGTGTTGGCCTTGCCCATGCCTGTTACCATTGCCACCATGTTTCTGGCCCATTTAGTTTTTGTCATGGGCATCTGCACCCCACCCACCCCATGCCCACCTGAGGCTTGTGCTCATGTTGTGGTATTTGCACCCATACTGTTGTCATTCTCTTATTTTCTGGAATTCAAGGAATTGGTGGTCCTGAAGCCCCAAGGGTCCCAAGGCCCTGTTGGATGTAGACCAGCTCTGGGTGGAGCCCTGGGTTGCCTTGATTCCCAGCTGGCTTCAGGGGACCAGTGGGAATAGGCTGATCTTGGCTGCCCAGTGGAAGAGATGGGTCTCTTTTTGTCTCCTGGTTGGATTAGCAGCTCTAGGGCCATCTCAGAGAACTTGCTTTCTCAACAATGCCAGCTTCCATCACAGTGTGTGTTTGAGGTGGTGAAGTCCAGGGCTAGCCAGGTGGCATTGGGGGTGGGGGAGGGGCAGGAGAGCTATCAGTTGCCCTGAGCCTGACTTAGAATTGGAGTGGGGACAAAAGACTTGCCTGGCTGATTGTCTGCTAAGGTGTTTTTTTTTCTTTCTTTTTTTTTTTTTTTAAACTGTGCCTTCATTTCCTGGCCCCTGCAGTAGTCTCCCAGCCACCTGTGGGTTCTTTCCTCATGAACTGGGTGTGCCTCATGCAGAGAACAAAGCATTGTTCTTTCCCAAGCATTGTGTGGTAAGTGTTAACTGGTGGCTGTGAGTTCTGTTTTCATCACAACTGTTTATTGGGTGCCTGGTTATGTGTCACACTTTAGTTAGGGTAACTAATGTTAGCTGCTGTAACAACCACCTCCCAAATCTCTGTGGCTTCACACAACAAAGGGTATTTCTTACTCAGGGTAAGCTCAGTGTAGATCGTCGGTGGGGAGCGGGCGCTCTGCTCTTCCCAGTCTCAGGGACCTAGTTTCTTTCCACAGAGTCACTCCCTTACCCTGGGGCCTTAGAATTACTCACTCAGTCTCCTTGTATCCAGCTGGGAATCTGGAGGGAAGGGAGACTTGGAGGATCTCATGAGCAGCTTTGTCACCTTTGTCTCAGCTGGTGTGCATCCCTCTGCCCTCTCACATAGCTGCACCGAACTGGAAGGGTGCTGGAGAGGGTCACCTGTCAGTGTACCCGGGGTGAGGGTATCTGGTGAGGAAAGCCAGTCTGCCACAGAAGCTGACAGTTTGCTTACTCAGTAGGTGTTTATTAGGCCCCTGGTCTATGTTTAGGCTTGAATGAGGCACCCAGGATGCTATGGAAGAAGCCAGGAGTTTAAGTCTGGCATTCATAAGACACAGGGTACCCTGCTGCTCATCCCATGGTCACACCAGGAGGTACGTTATCTTGAGGTACAGACTGGTTAGCCATTTAGGGAGACTGAGGCAAGGCCGTTGGCTGCTGGGCACTGTCTGTAGGAGGGGCTTTGTGTGGAAGGCAGCAGCTGTCTCTCAGGTTATTATTAGTAGTGATTTGCCATTGACCAGTGTGACGCCTCATCAATCAGTGATTGTGGCTGTCCTGGATTAGGGGTTTTGAGAGAAAACTCTGCCTCTTTCTGCCTCCTAAAGTAGCCTCCTCCCCAGGGGCTGCTGATTCATGCTCTCATTCAAGCCTTTCATCTGACTTTCTCTCCTGTGGTGCCTGTGTTTGGAGAGTAGAGGCCGGGAGATGGTTTGCTAGGAGCTTGTTTCCCGCCCAGCGATAGAGTGGGCTGGGCAGGGAGAGCACCCCCCTTGTATTTGAGCCCTTTGCCCTGGGTTGATTCTGATAGTTCATCCTGTAGTTCTGTGTGACCTTGAGAAAGTCTCCTTGTCTGGACTTCTGTGATGTCATCCATGCAAGTCCTTTTTTTGTTGTTGTTGTTGTTGTTTTTGTTTTTTACAAATACTTGATTGTCAAGTTGGTTTCCATATAACACCCAGTGCTCATCCCCACAAGTGCCCTCCTCCATGCCCATCTCCCCCCTCCTCCCCACACCCATCAGTCCTCAGTTTGTTCTCAGCATTTAAGCGCCTCTCATGGTTTGCCTCTCTCCCTCTCCCCCACCATTTCCCCGCTTCTTCTCCCCCATGGTCCTCCGTTAACTTCCTCCTAATCCTCCTATACATGCAAACATATGGTATCTGTCCTTCTCTGCCTGACTTACTTCGCTCAGCATAACACCCTCAAGGTCCATCCGTGTTGCTACACATGGCCAGATTTCATTGTTTCTCATTGCCATGTAGTATTCCATGGTATAGATAAACCACATCTTGATCCATTCGTCTGTTGATGGACCCTTAGGCTCTTTCCATGTTTTAGCTATTGTTGAGAGTGCTGCTATGAACATTGGGGTACATGTGTTTCTATGCATCAGCAGTCCTATATCCCTTGGGTAAATTCCTAGCAGTGCTGTTGCTGGGTCATAGGGGAGTTCTGTTGTTAATTTTTTGAGGAACCTCCACACTGTTTTCCAGAGGGGCTGTACCAGTTTACATTCCCACCAACAGTGTAGGAGGGTGCCCGTTTCTCCACATCCTCGCCAGCATCTAGAGTTCTCTGTTTTGCTCATTTTAGCCACTCTGACTGGCGTGAGGTGGTATCTCAGTGTGGTTTTGATGTGTATTTCCCTGATGAGGAGGGATGCTGAGCATCGTTTCATGTGTCTGTTGGCCATCTGGATGTCCTCTTTGGAGAAGTATCTGTTCACCTCTTCTGCCCATTTCTTCACTGGGTTGTTTGTTTTTCGGGTGTGGAGTTTGGTGAGTTCCTTATAGATTTTGGATATTAACCCTTTGTATGATATGTCATTTGCAACTATCTTTTCCCACTCCATTGGTTGCCTATTAGTTTTGTGGGTTGTTTCCTTTGCCGTGCAGAAGCTTTTAATCTTGATGAGGTCCCAGTCGTTTATTTTTGCTCTTGATTCCCTTGCTTTTGGGGATGTGTCAAGAAGTTGCTGCGGTAGAGGTCAAGGAGGTTATTTCCTGCTTTCTCCTTTAGGGTTTTGATTGTTTCCTATCTCACGTTCAGCTCCTTTATCCATTTTGAGTTTATTTTTGTGTATGGTGTGAGAAATTGATCTAGTTTCATTCTTCTGCATGTTGCTGTCCAGTTCTCCCAACGCCATCTGTTAAAGAGGCTGTCTTTTTTCCATTGGATATTCTTTCCTGCTTTGTCAAAGATTAGTTGGCTGTATACCTTTGGGTCCAGCTCTGAGTTCTCAATTCGATTCCATTGGTCTATGTGTCTGTTTTTGTGCCAATACCATAGTGTCTTGAGGATGACAGCTTTGTAGTAGAGGCTAAAGTCTGGGATGGTGATCCCTCCCGTTTTGGTTTTATTCTTCAGTATTACTTTGGCTATTCGGGGTCTTTTGATGTTCCATACAAATTTGAGGATAGTTTGTTCTAGTTTTGAGAAGTATGCTGGTGCAATTTTGATTGGAATTGCATTGAATGTGTAGTCATGCAAGTCCTTTTTAAGACTGTTCTCAGAAGAACCCCCATTGTATAAGACAGATGAAAATGGAGTTTTATGGCTAGTCCTCCCACTTGGCTCCAGCTCTGCAGCCCTTAAAGGTTACTGAGCCCTAGAGGGGCCTCTAGAACCCCTTCCAGGCTGAGGAGCCCCTGTTCTGTGGAGGAGAAAGGCAGGTAGACCTTAGATTGGCTCCCTGAGAAGCTTGTGACAGTCACTGCCTTTGGTCACAAATCCCATGGACCTTTATGAACCACCACAACTCTCCTGTCTTGCTTATGCTCCCTCTACCACCTTCCCCAGGTGGAAGGGACATTATTGGGTTTGCTGTCAAGTTGATGACCTGTGTCCTCTTGTCAGAAAGGGTGACACGTCTCTCACAGAATGAGAATAGGCAGTGTCATGAGTTATTGCTTCTTTCTTTCTTCTTGCCCCCAAGAAAAAATTCCAGTCCCTGAACAACTCCCACATGCTATCCGTCCTCTTTGATGTTAGTGCAGTTTTTCTTCCTAATGAGCTCCGGTCTTCAAATGGGGCCAGGAGGAAAACTAGGGACCTTGGAAATATAAGAATCCTTGGTGAATTATTTTAAATTAATGAGACTAATAAGGAAAATCGAGTTCAGCTGTGCAGATCAGCTCCGTGTTCTGGGTCTTGATGACTTAAATTGCAGATCCTAATTAAATGCCCCAAATAACTGTGAAGTGGCTTCTGAGGCCCTCTTGACCCAAAAGCTTCTTTGGTCTGTGAACCCTATCAAGTGTAAAATTAGTCTGTAGATGTTCCCCTTTAAGCACTTCTTTTCTTTTCTTTTTTTTTTAAGTACTTTATTGTCAAGTTGGTTTCCATATAACACCCAGTACTCATCCCCACAAGTGCCCTCCTCCATGCCCATCACCCCCTTTCCCCTCCACCCCCACCGCCATCAGTCCTCAATTTGTTCTCAGCATTCAAGAGTCTCTCATGGTTTGCCGCCCTCCCTCTCCCCCACCATTTCCCCCCTTCTTCTCCCCCACAATCCTCCGTTAAGTTCCTCCTAATCCTCCTATACATGCAAACATATGGTATCTGTCCTTCTCTGCCTGACTTATTTCGCTCAGCATAACACCCTCAGGTTCCATCCATGTTAATACGCATGGCCAGATTTCATTCTTTCTCATTGCCATGTAGTATGCATAGGGGCACATGTACCCCAATGTTCATAGCAGCACTCTCAACAATAGCCAAATCATGGAAAGAGCCTAAGTGTCCATCCATGGACGAATGGATCAAGAAGACGTGGTTTACCCTTTAAGCATTGCTGTCCCCAGGATCCCATTGTGCCTATAATACTCCCCTCCTTAGGGGAAGAGGCCCTGCAAGGGCAGGAGGAAGGGGGTAAGTGAGGAGGAGGGGAGGGCGTTTGGGAGGATCCTGGAAGGGTACAGTTGTCACCTTCTGTCAGGAGGCATAGCTGCACTGTCCCAAGTGAAGGGGGTGACTACAGCCTCACTGCAGGCTGACAGGGCAGCCAGGCAGGGCAGTGGAGCACTGGAGACACTCTGGGAAGAAGTTGGAGAAAGAAGAGCTCCTTCCTCAAGCTGCTTCACGCCCAGGTTGCCACCTCTGCCTCTGGCCAGGGCGCAGCTTTCAGTGATGCAAGAGGATGACCTTAAGCTAAGAAAGCGACCAGTTCCCTGTGGTCCCACACCTTTCTTCTCTGACGTGGTCTCCCTCTGCGCCCCATCTTTTTAAGTGGCTCTGACCAGAGCACAGGTAGAATAGTTCATTAAAAGCACACATGATGCAGAGCTGACATTTTCATGCTATATTGTCTTTATTATAGTCATTCAAATAATTAAGCTTTTTATTGAAGTAGAATCATTTATGTACAGCTCAATGAATTTTCACACAGTAAATTCATAGAATCAAAACCCAAAAGAGGAGACCACACGCCTTTTCATGCCCCATATGCCTTCCCCAGTCAGCACTCGCCCCTAAAGATACCACTGTCTTCACTTCTAATACCACAGACTCATTTGGCCTGTGCTTGAACTTTATAGAATTGCCCAAATATGCTTTCCTGTGACTCGCTTTCCCCGTTGACATTGTTTCTAAAAGCCATCTGTATTGTTTTGTTTATTCTGTAGCTGATGGACACTTGAGTTGTTGCTAGTGTTTGTTGTGAATATTATGCTCTAAATGTTCTTTATGCCTTTTTTTTTTTGGTGAACATAAATATGTATTTCTCTTAGTTCCCCTCTGAGTTACATACTAGGTCACAGTGTAGGTATATGTTCAGCTCGAGTAGACACTGACAGTTTGACAGCATGGCTGCACCATTTTACCCTCTGCTAGCAGTATACCAGGGTTCCATTTATGCCACATCATTACTGTTACTTGGTATTGTCTTTTTTTTTTTTTTTCCATTTTAGCTATTCTAATGAGTATGCAGAGGTATCTCATGGCTGTAATTAGTGTCTTCCTGATGACTAATGAGGTTGAAGGAATTTTCATGTGTTTATTAACTTTATCATGATCATTTTAACAGTCATGTAATAGTACATCTTATAGATGTTCCAGAATGTACTTACTTGTACCTGGGCATTTTGGTCGGTTCCAGTGTTTGTCATTATAAGTAATGCTACAATAAGCATCTTTGGACTGTTGGCAAGAATTTTGTTTTTGTTTAGAAATATATTGATAAATAATGTCACATGCTTTCTGAAATGCTTGTATGAGTTTAAAATGTTATCAGCAATATAGGAGAGCCCTATAGAGTTTCCCCCAGGTCTGCCAACAAAGCATATTCTCAGGAGAAGAAGAGACAGACTTCTTTTGGAAGACAACTTTAGGTGAATATAGGAATATTTAGCATTGCTTTAATTATTATGAATGAGTTTGGTCACTTTTCCAAAATGTTTATCATGTGTATTCCTCTTCTGTGATAGAATTCATACCTTTGCGGGGCGCCTGGGTGGCTTAGTCGGTTAAGCGTCCGACTTTCGCTTGGGTCATGACCTCGCGGTTCGTGAGTTCGAGCCCCGCGTCGGGCTTTGTGCTGACTGCCAGCTCAGAGCCTGGAGCCTGTTTCAATCTGTGACTCTCTCTCTCTCTGACCCTCCCCTGCTCACGCTGTCTCTCTCTCTCTCCTAGAAATAAATAAAAAACATTAAAAAAAAAATTAAAAAAAAATTTATAAAAAAAAAAAAGAATTCATACCTTTGCTGCTTGCATTCTTAATGAGGTGGGTTTTGTTGTTGTTGTTAATGTGTATAAGCATTACTGTAAATTATAGATCTTAGTACTGTATGTGCTTTCCCTGTCTTTATCATTTTTATTGCATATTTTGACTTTGTATGCCTTTTGATGTCAGCAATCTCGTGAATCTTCCCCTTGGAGACCTTTACTGGGACCCCCCAGTTGAGCCAGTTGGTTGCTGTCCCTGCCAAGATGCCTAGACTAAAGGGCCCTAGGTGCTCCAGTGGGAGGGTAAGAGCCCAGTCTGCAAGGGAAACTGAGTTTGCCTGAGTGCCAAACACACTGCCTGAGATCTATACCCCAGCCATTGGCCCTTTCAGATAGCTCATGTGCCGGGCCCTGAGATCCACCCTGACAGTCCCCCGGGACTGACTTGGAGCCTGAGTGTTCTGCTCCACAGGAACGCACTCAAGGGCCAGGCAGCCACAGCGGGGTGAGCCCTCTTCTGTTCTTGCACTTTTGGCTCCCACTGCAGCCCTGTGAGATGGGTACAACTAGCCCATCTTAGATACCAGAAAGCAAAGCCTCAGAGGGGCCCAGCAGCTTCTCCCAGGGCCTGACGTTTGTGACCGGGAGTACTGGGAGACTCAGATCTTTATCTCCGCGTTTTCCCTCAAACACAGTCCAGCTGCACATTGGGCACTTAGGGCTGTTCCATGTTCCCCTAGAAGGGGATAGGAATGTGTATTTCTGTTTCTCACTCTTTTGGGCTAGCAAGACCTTTGCTTTTGAACCAAAAATTTAAAATTTAAGATGAACCAAAGGAACATGTAGTAGCTCTTGGCTTCCCCAGTACTCTAGGCATTAAAATTATAACATAGGGATCATAATATGCATTCTTGAGAACTTCACCTTTGGCCAGCTTGTTAACTTAATAATTTTCTATTTTTAGATGATGGATTTGGGTGTGCTTCTATGAAGAAATGCCACGTGTCTCCACTGGTCCAAGAGCAGACATGCCCAGTAAGTTGCTGGCTGAATATTAACTCAAGAGTGAGAACGCAGGCCTTCAGGTGCACAGGTGTCAACACACTTGGGGAAGACAAGCGTGTCTGGATACATGGAGACCTTTGAGAGAGGCGTTTTAAACAAGAGGTTGGTTCCTTCTAGACACAACAGGATTGTAGCACGTAGGACTGGAAAAATGTGAAGCTCACTTCTTGCTGCTTAACCCACTTCTTAGAGCAAATGTGTGTTCTGTGCCATGCCAGAGCAGCTCTCTGATTCGGCCTGTGGTGGCACTTTGCCCAGAAGCTTCCGTGTCCATAGCACAGCAGTGTCCATGTTAGGTACAGATTGCATGCACGTGTTTTCCAAGACCAAGAGACGTGTGAAGTTCCTGTAGCTCTGGGAAGAAAGAGAGCAGGTCAGAGACACATTCCTTTGTCTCTCCAGTGTCCCAATGTGCCAGTGGGTGGCAAACCCTTCGTGCATCTCCTCCTGTCCCTTTGACAGGGGTGAATTGGTTTTATGTTAAAGATTCTATGAGGCTTATCAGCAGAAAAGCCTAATGAAACAAAAAAATTTCAAAAGCCATCTTTTATGACTCTATCTAAACCCACAGTTAACGTGGTGTGTCTTTGTTGAAGAGAACATGATTTCCTTACGGGGTCCCATGAGCATATGTGTTAGTGTGTGAGTGTTGGGGAGTATAGAGGAGGAGGTCACTGGAAGGGACCTAGGTCATCAGACTCTCCACCCCTGGCTGCTCCCTTGCCTGTGCTAAGCACGTATTCTGTCCACGAGAGCACCGTCTCTCAGTCACCATCCCTGTGTTTCTTACCAGTGTCGGTGCCTTTTTCTCAGGACTGCTGTTCCCTTAGGGGACTAGGGCTTGGTGACAGCGCTTCCCGGGGAATCAGGCGTGGTCTGACCCAGGAACAGGAAGCACATCATCACCAATGACATCATGACAGCAAGAGAGCACAGCCCTCGCCATGGCGCCAGGGCCCGTGCAATGCAGCGGGCTTCCACCATTGACGTGGCAGCCGACATGCTGGGCCTCTCTCTGGCAGGTGAGTCTCACGGGGCCTGTGCCAGGTTCCTGGTGCAAGGTCGTGGCACGCAGGTCCCACACTGTGTGCCTGTCTCCTGGGGGTACCCTGTGGACAGCCAGAATGAGCCCTCAGTGACTCCCCCAGGCTGGAGGGCACTCTGCTTTGGCATCTTTTTGGTTGAATCAGGGAGTAGGTAGGTGAAAGTCAGCCTTCTTCCTGGGAACCGCTTCCTTTGGAATTGGACCGCCGCCAGTTTTCCAGCTTGAGTGGGCACCTCCAGAGCTCATTTGCCAATAGATGATATGGGAATGTCCACAGTGCCTGTCTGGCAGGTGCCCAGGCCATGATCAAAGCCCTCCTTGTGGGTGCGCAGAGCTTAGGAGGAGGAGGAGGGTTTGGTCTTGGAGTCTGAGACTTCTTAGGGATCTCAGAAGCAAAATGTTTAGAAAATGAAGAAACTATCTCATATTACAGTTCCTGGGGGGGGAAAATGTAGAATGTTGACTCTTTTGAATAAAATCTAAATGCAAGGAAAAGTTTATTAAGCAATTTTTTCCCCTCATCATTTCCTTTTTATTCAGGAAATATACAAGATCCAGATGAGCCCATTTTAGAATTCAGCTTAGGTAGGTATCTTTTTGCATTTTTTTTACTTGTTTGCTTTGCAGCATATGTTGCTTAAAAACAGAAACAAGACCCTGGCTCAGATGTGTGTCAGAGAACCTTGCTGCTGCTGAATGTCTCTAAGATGAAGCCTTAGGGCAGGTGTGAATGTCCTGTGGGCAGAGGGAACCTGGAGCCTGCAGATCTCAGCCTCCTCAACACATGTTCCCTCTAGGCTGGCAGTGGGGAGGCTGGGAGGTGAGTCCCCCAGAGCTGCGAGGACAGCCTGCCTCCTCCTAGGGAGGGGCCGGCATGGCCGGCTCGGGGCGAGCACTGTCAGTCCTGACCGTATGGCCCTGTGCGGTTGCGTTTAGCCATCTAGCCCTTGGTTCCCTACTCTGGATGGAGGCTTTCCCCCTTGGGCAGCATCAGAATGTCCTAAAAACTGTCCTGAATGCCCTAAGATTTTCCTGAAAAACTGTAGTAGTGTGTGCTGGCTTTGGGATCAGGGAAGCAAGGCATTACTGTGCCTTATCCAGAAGGTCAGACAGTGTGGTGGGGTCACCCACAGATGGTTCTCCTCCATAGCCTGACCCACTCTTGTGTTCCTCTCCCCTTCCCTTGTCCCATGGGCAGTGCTCAGCATTGGCCCGTGGCCTGGCATTGGTGTCCAGGAGGTGGTGTGACTTCTCAAGAGTCAAATGACCTGCATACTGGTCCAGACTGTGCCATAAGCTACCCACATGGCCTTGACCTTGCCTGACCAGTTTCCTCATGTGCTATAATAGGGATGTTACCATTTGAGAGATAAAGAAGATCATGGTGGTTAAAACAGAGCAAAATCAGACAAATATCTTTGACTAATGGCAAAATCCATAAAAATGTAAGTGCATTATTATCAAATTAATATTAAAGTTTGAAAACATCCCCATTTCAGATTGATGTCCTTAAACAAGTTGAGAGGGTTTCCCAACCCTGACTTGGTGGCTAGTTCTGCAGTGGGAGTGAGTCCTGCATTGTGCACTGGAAACAGGAGGGTGGGGGAGGCAGCCTTTAACCCTGCTGGGATTCCCATACCTGCCTGCCCCCAACCAAGAGCTTCAGTGCTCTTCACAGATTATAATATTAACCCAAGGACTTCCAGTTTCACAAGAGAACAGTGCACTTATTTCCATCCCCTTATCTTAAATCAGCTCGGACATGAGGAAGAATAAGCAACAGAAACACATACTCTGTGCAGTGAGACATCTTTGGAACCCCCAAAGTGTAACCTGGGAGGAGGAGGGAACAGATGGAGAGGAGCATGGTCACACCTGCTGCATGTCTGTGAAGGTGCTGGATTTGTCCCAGAGATACTGGGGAACTCAGGGACAAAAGCAAGAACTTACTGGAATGCTTGTATAAGGAAGAGATGGGAGTTCATGTTCCCTCCACATGCAGCCTTGCAGGGACTGGTGGTTACTCTTATGAGAAACATGGGAGGCAGAGAGGCTCTAGGCTGAGGTCCATCAGCAGAGGAGAGCATGGTGAAGGGCCAGAAGTCTACTGAATAACACCCCTTATCTCACTCTCCCCAACCTTCTTCCTCTTATCCTAATTCTACCAGGCTTATTCCTCCAGGCAGGACACTCTCACTCTGCAGAAAGTAAGCTCCCACTGACCACGAAGAGACAGATGCCAACTTTCTGGACCCCACCCAAAAGCAGGCTGGCCAGCCACCCAAGCACTGTTGTGGAGCTCACCCAGCTCACCCTCATACTCAGCCTTCTGATACCTTATTCTTAAAAACAAATGGACATTCTTTTGTGCATATAAAGATTGATACATGCATGCTGATTGCAGCTTTATCCACAATAGCCAATACTGGAAACAACCCACATATCCTTTAGCAGGAGGATTAACGCTGGTACATCCATACAATGGAATACTACTCAGCAAGGAAAGGAATGAAGTACTGATACACACATGGATGAATCTCAGAAGCATTGTGCAGAGTGAAAGAAGCCATACTCAAAAGACGATGCTGTAGGATTGTGTTTGTGTGGAACTCAGGAAGACTAATGCACAGTGATAGAGGACAGGTCAATGGTTGTCCAGGAGTGCTGCGGAGGGCTGCCTGGAAAGGGCACAGGGAACTCTTTGGGTTGATGGAAATATTCTACATCTTGACTGTGGTGGTTATTTGGATGTCTACACTTATCCAAACTCATTGATCTCTCCACTTAAAATAGGCACATTTTTGGGGCACCTGGGTGGCTTAGTCGGTTAAGCGTCCGACTTTCACTTAGGTCATGATCTCGCGGTTCGTGGGTTCGAGCCCCGCGTCGGGCTCTGTGCTGACTGCCAGCTCAGAGCCTGGAGCCTGTTTCAGTCTGTGACTCCCTCTCTCTCTGACCCTCCCCTGCTCACGCTGTCTTTCTCTCTCTCTCCTAGAAATAAATAAAACATTAAAAAAAAAAAGGCACATTTTTATATATAAATTATACCACAAAGTTGATTTAAAAATAAAGAATGGTTAAGGTTTGAAGGGCTTTGTGGAAGGCCCACACATGGAAGAGGAAGTAAGAAAAAATAGAACTTGGAAGAAGCACAGGCATTGAAGAAAGTAAAAAGAAAAGATCAAAGAATTACAATTTATACCCTCAAGAGAATATGGCCTATCCATAAAATAAGAACAGGACACTGTAAAGAAAAAAAAAATTAAAGAACAAGGGCAACCGTAGAAAGTTAAAATATGATTTAAAGAAAACTTTAAAAATTCAGTAAACATATGAAAATATTCAAGGAATTATCCCCAAAAGTAAACATTTTAAAGCAAAATTGCAAATGGGAGAGAGAAGAATAGAAGGGAGGGAATTAACAAGAAATAATACAAGAAGCCTGTCCTAACTGAGGAGTGTGGTCCTAGGTTAAAAATGCCTACTAAGGCCCAGCATAATGATTGGAAAAAACCCATAACAAGGCACATCCTGGGGAAAATTCCAAGGACTGGGAATAAATGAAAACCCTTAAACTTCCAGGGGTGGGTGGGGGGGACTAAGGTTGTATCCAAGGATCAGAGGTCAGACTAGTGCAGGGGAGATTCTCAGTGGCACTGGAAACTTGAGGAGGGGGAAGAGCATCTTTAACGTGAGTGGGAGAATACTTCTGACCTGGAATTCTCTACTTAGCCAGACTATCAGTCAAATGTGAGGGTAGAAAGAAATGTATTTCAACTTTGCAGACTCTCAAAGTTACTTCTCCCATATCCTTTCTCTGGAAATTAGTGGAGGGTGTGTTCTACCCAAAGGAGGGGGTAAATTGAGAAACAGGAAGACGTGGGATCCAGAAAACAGGGCTCAACACTGGAGAGAAGTGAAGGAAATCCCACTTGGCTCATAATGAATAATATTCTCTTAGCTTTATTAATACAGAACATGGATTTAACCAAAAAATCTCAAGTTAAACTGATTGAATATAGAGGATGAGAGTTGATGTAAGTAAAAATCCTCACCCTTATAGCAGAAACCAAGATATTTCTGAACCTGGCAAATCAAAGACAGTACTATAGTCATTTGAATTAGATACTTAGGGGAATAAATAGCTTAAAAAGATGAGGGTGAATTTTATGTCAAGCGATTTTTTTTCTTTTCACAGAGCAAGAGAGAGAATCCTAACCAGGTTCCGCACTGTGAACAAAGAGCCTGATGTGGGGCTTGATCCCATGAACCATGAGATCATGACCTGAACAGAAACCAAGAGTTGGATGCTTAACAGACTGAGCTGCCTAGGCACCCTACCTTTTTCTTTTTAAAAAATTGTGGTAAAAATCACTTAACAAAGGGCCACCTGGGTGGCTCAGTTGGTTAAGTGTCTGTTAGTTTTCGCTTAGGTCGTGATCTTGTGGTTTGTGGGTTCGAGCCACATGTCTGGTTCTGTGCTGACAGCATGGGCACTCTCTGTCAAAATAAGTAAACATTAAAAAAAGAAGAAAGGGACGGAAAAGGAAGGAAGGAAGAAAAGGAGGGAAGGAGAGAGGGAGGAATGAAAACAGGAGCCAGATGATTGAATGGTTAAATATTTTATCTTAAAAATAAAAGTTTAAAGTTTGAAAGTGCTCATTTTAAAACCTGTAATACAGGAAATGTTAGAGGAAAAGAATACCCTATCAGAGAGAGAGAATCACAGTTGGCATTTTGGTATGGATCCTTCCAGAAATATTTTTTTACACCCACTCAGTGCTATACAGAATTTTTAATGATTTTTTCTTTTTTTTTTTGCCTGTGGAGGTGATGGAATTATCTCCAAGAATGTCATGCTAGTATTCTTAACATGTTTTTTTTTTCATGTAGCAAAAATGTCATTGGCATCTTTCATCTTAATAAACACAGGATCTGGGGCACCTGAGTGGCTGATTCGGTTAAGCATCCAATCCTGGTTTTGGCTCAGGTCATGATCTCACGGTTTGTGGTTTCAAGCCTGGCATCAGGCTCTGTTGCCAGTATTGCAGAGCCTGCTTGGGATTCTCTCATTCCCTCTCTCTCTGTCCTTCCCCTGCTTGCATGCTCACTCTGTGTCTCTCAAAATAAATAAACAAAATTTTTTTTGAAAATAAAAAACAAACGTGGGATTTGCCCCATCACTTCCAGTGCCAATGTAACCTCTATTGTATGGCTGTGCCATATTTGTTTTAAGCAGTCTTCTGTTGTCAGACGTTTAGGTTCTTTCCAATTTGCCATTATACACACCACCACAGTGAACATGCTTGTATATAGATCTTTCACACATTTTGCTAATTATTTCCTCAGGATAAACTCTTGGACAGAGAATTGCTGAGTCAAAGGCTATATACTTGAAATACGTTTTACTGCTTTGCCTCAACAGCACTTTTTCAGTTGGGATTATAGATGATCTGGTTGAAGAAGCAAGGCATATATACCAGAGACTTGTGGCTTCTATGGAAATAGGCCAAAAGCAATGTAAGCGACAGACAGGAGATGTGATTGCGGGCTGCTGAGGGAAAGCTTCGTGGAAACATTGAGTGAGACTTAGCTGAGCTGGCTAGTGGTTGGGGCCAGAGAGCAGTTACCTAAGGAAGGTGTGTTCTAAAGGTGGCAGTTGGCCCATCAGCCCTTACACTGACACCAGTCTTCCAAGCTTTGGTGACCTGTTATACCTCAGTCTATCTGCTGTCACTTGTGCTTGAAAGACCCAAATGTTCCAGCTTCACATGGGTGTTAAGAGCCCACACCTGATGAAGGGGCGAGCCCAGAGAAACCAGGCTTGAGTCTCTTAAACAGTAGCTTAGAGGAGGGAGAGCAAGTGAAATGGGCAAATCCCCGACTCTTGCTAAGGCTGACTTAGCAGAAGAAATAGAAGAGAACTTTAAAAGTTAACAAAGCACTCTAGAAGAAAGCTTCTAGAAGAAAACAGAGGGTCACTCCCAATAGAAAGCAAAGATTTCTGGGGAAGACTGCAAAAAGCACTAGCTCTGTGCTTTAGTTTGCCCCTGCTGCCATAACAGATGACTAGACGGAACGCCTGGAACAGCACAAGCTAACTAGGTTACGGTTTGCTTAGACCACAAATCCACTGGGCTCAGCAGGGTCTCTGCTCCAATTTTACAGCACCAAAATCAGGTATCTGCAGGGCAGCATTCTTTTCTGGAGGCTCCAGGGGAGAATTTATTTCTTTGCTCTTCATGTTTTTGGTGGAATTCAGTTTTTTTGGTGGGTGGTTTTAGGACTGAGATCCTCCTTTTTTGCTAGCAGCTAGTTAAGGCTATTTCTCAGTTTATCAGAGCTGCTCACATTCCTTGGCTTGTGGCCCCCTTTCCATCTTCAGAGCCAGCAGTGGCAGGTGGATGCCTTTCATGCTTTGAATCTCTTCTGTCTTCTTTTCCCCATAGTCGCATCTTTCTGACTCATCCTTCTACCTTCCTCTGCTACTTTAAGGAGCATGTATGATTAGGTTAAGCCGATCCAGAATAATCTCTCCACATCAAGGTTCCAGGACCTTAATCACATCTGTGGTGCCCATAATGTAATGTATTCACAAGTTCCAGGGATTAGGATATGGATGCTTTTTTGGAGGGAGGAACTTTTTTCTGCCTCCCACTCCTAAGATTAAAAGTCTTAAAAAAATTAAAAAGCCAAAAATCATAAATTGATTATAAGATATCAGTCTTTTGTGAGGAAAAATATTCACAACACATATGCCCAAGAAAGGACAGATCCAGAATAAAATACTTACAAATCAACAATAAAAAGCTCGACAATTCAGTTTAAAAATGAGCAAAAAACTTGAGCAGACCCTTGATAAAAGAAGTTTTAAAAATGAACAAGCACATGGAGAAAAGATGCCTCACATCATTAACCATCATGGAAATGCAGATTAAAGCACGTCCATTAGAACAACTATAAGGACTCACCCTGGCAGATATTGATGGGGATGCAGAACAACTGGAACTCACGCACATTGCTGGCAGGACTATAAAATGGTACAACTACTTTTAAAAAAGTTAGCTTCTTACAAAGTTAACATATCCTCTGCTCTAATGTCGAAGCGTCTCTGTTAGGTACTTAAGCAAAAAGAAATGAAAGCCTATGTCCACTAAAGGGTGTGGACAGTAGTGTTTGTATTAGCTTTAGTTCCTGTGGTTCACAACCAGAAACAACTCAACATCCATTGACAGTTAAGTAAATGTTAGTACATTCATACAATGGAATCTAACTCATCAACTTAAAATAAGAGAATGATTGTCATAATGTACAACAATATAGATGAATCTCAAACACGTCCCATTTATATGAAATTCAAGAACAGACAAAAGTGATGGAAATCCAAAATCGGTTGCAGAAGCAGGGAAGAATCGGTTGACAAGGAACTATGAAGGGGAAATTTCTAGTCTGATGGACAAAATTCTCTATCTTGCTTTGGTGATAGTTGCATGGGTACATATGATTGTCAAAACTAACTGAATGAAAACCTAAGATCTTTGTATTTTATTGTATTCAATAAATAATGAAAATTCATAAAGGCATATGAGAAGATAAATACAAATGGATAATGAGTGAACCAGAATTATTTTTCAGAAGCAAAAATCAGTTTCTAAATTTTACGTTGCCAGTGAGCATTTTAGAAAATGGGAATGATGAGGGTAGGAATGGCAGAGTGAGGACACCCAGAGCTCCCCTCCTCCATATAGGCAGTGAGAACACTGGGACAAATGGTCACAATCTATTGCTTTAGATCTCTGGAAATTGACCAGTGACTTGTAGTGGTCTGGGAAGCATTTATTACTCCTCAAAAAAAGGTGGTTGTTTCAACCAGTTTTGAAGCTTGATTGGACACATATTTCATCAGTTCTAAGATGTGTATTTTTTTCATGCTTTACTATTTAATCAGAAAGTGTCTTATAATTAATAGCGTATTATAGTCTCATGGCAGTGGGTCCTTTTTCTTTCAGAGTGCATTTCACAACAGACAGCATGTTGGTTTCAGTGAAATGTGATCTTTGTTCTTGTGGGTCACTTCTGCGATAGAATTATCTGAGTCTTATCTATTAAAAAATGCTTAGTACAATAAATTTGGTACCGTTAGTTCCAAATATTAACACGTATTAGTAATATTGCATTTGATATGAGTCTTATAAGGAGAATAAAGGAGCAATAGCTTCTTTAATAAAAAAAAAAACAAAACAAAACCTTTGTTTATGCTGCCACAGAATTTTGGATTTACATCCAGCATACATTCACACAGAGACCTGTGGGCACCACAGCACAGCTAGCAAGCACAGTCATAGGATGCAGGCATGTGTAGCTGTGTCTTGATTTTATAGACTCTGTGGCTGCTTAGCTCAACTAGTTAGAAGTTGAGTTGGTTATTAAGGTCAAACGTTATTGGTCAGACCCATGTGAGGTTGTTGGCTTTGTGTTCTAGTCCAGGGACACAGAAAGCCCCCTTCAGCCCAACTCTCCACCGACAGTTACAGCCTTGCTGTCATCGGGCTGGGGGACTGTGGGGGGGAGTGGGGGTGGGCACATGTGAAGAGATTGTTTTCAGTTAAAAAGATCACCTTCATGTGATAACTGACAGTGTAAGCGTCTCATCACTTTAGTGTCGTTTACTTTTTTGTTTGTTTCTTTGGGTGTGTTTGGAACAGAGAACTAATTGGAGCCTGATTTTAAAGGATTCGTTTCTTTCTCATCTTGATTCCATAGCTTGCAGTGAGTTGCATACTCCATCGCTAGATCGAAAACCAAATAGTTTTGTAGCAGTGAGTGTAACCACCCCTCCTCAGGCATTCTGGACGAAACATGCACAGACGGAGATCATTGAGGTGGGTGCGGCTAGCCCTGTCCCCTGGAGCTCTGCAATGGGCTGGCATGGTGTTTTAGCCCCCATGGGAGGGCTGTGAGTGACCTGAACACCTGTAGCTGCAATTATGTTCATGTGAATTGTTGCTGCTTCCCCCACAGGTTTTCATTACATTGACATTTTTCGTCATATTCATCTGAGTGGCATTTGTATTTGCCAAGTTATTTATAATTATTGATTTGCTATTGGCTGGCTTTTGAACAATGATCTTATAAGTTTATTGCCATTTAAGAGGTAAAAGCTCATTCTTCCTTGTCATCTTCATATGGCTGCTACTTTTGAAGAATTCTGTTCATTAATCAAAGTTTGGAGAGAGTTAACTACTAACCAGCCTTCTTACTAGACATACCCCCATTTTTATTGGCTTTTTTTGGTATGTCCTTTTGCATGGTGTGTTTTGTATTTACTTTTTATGTTAAATTAAATGGTACGCTTTCACCTTGGGAATTTTACAAGCTTCTTTAGATAATTGAGCACATTCTGTAAGTTATGAAACTAAGGATAGGAGTTATATGAGATTGTACAGGATTTTGTTTGTGATGTGAGCATCTATGCGAATTAGCCCTCCTCCCCTTACAGTCTCAAACAAACTTAAACTACATTCCCTCCTCTTCTCCCATTTTACATTTTGGAAGATAGACCACCCTATTTCGTTCTCTTGGAAACTTATTTCCAAGTTCAAATCAACAATTTTGTTTTCTAAGCATCAGCTGAGCACTGCCTACACAAGGAGCACAGTGCTGGGTGCTGTGGATCATACAAACAGCTCGGAGGCCTAGTCCCTGTCCTAAAGGAGCATATCATCCTGTGGGTGGGGAGGCAGAGTGAACATGGTCCATCTCTACACAGCTGTGTGGCAACGTGTAGAGTAGAGAGATGAGGTCAGCACCTGGGGAGTGGGGACCCGTCTGGCTCTGAGGACTGAAGAGCCTTCTTTGGATGACAGTGAGTGAAATTCTGATTTAAGAGATCTGCGTGGGGCCCAAGACTCTGCACTTCTTGCAAGCTCCCAGGTCTGGGGACCACGTGTTGAAAATCATACCGGAATTCTGTGGTAGTTATACAAAGGCAGGTGGTAGGAAAGCATCATGTGAGTTTGGAAAATAACTTTATCCTGTTCTGTGTAAGCAAAAGGCCCAAATGGAGGTGTAAGGGAGAGAAGCCTTGAATGTCAGGCCAGGAGTTTGTAGCGGACCAGTGCAGGCTTTTCCGAGGAAAGTCACCTGGCTAGATGTGTTTCAGGGGGTCCTTAGTTGATAGTTGTTTGGGGGAGTATGTAGGGCCTGACTGGTGGTGGAAAGGAGTAGAAAGAAGGCGTGCTTGTGACAGGCTCTGGAGGTGGGTTTGTGGGAGCAGTTCATTGTCCCTGGGTGCTTGAGAATGGTGGAGAAAGAGGCACCAAAGCAGACATTTGTGGCCTCCTTGGGAAGAGAGCCAGAGTTGGGCTTAACCAAGGGCAGATGGAGGGCGAGACTGGGTGAGCTGTGGCCCCAGCAGGCCGCCCAGGAGGGGTTGTTCAGCAAACCTTGAGAGACTAGGCCTGAGGTTGCAGAGGGAGCACAGCTAGAGGTATAGAACCCACCGCAGGTACAAATAGGAACCATTAACCATTTGGCTAAGATAGTTAACCACTGCCTAGGAAAGAGAATATGATATGGGGCTCTGAGGGACCAGGGCTAAGCTGCCAGCAAATGATCACCTATGATCTAGAAACTAAGAGCTAGTGCTTTGTAAAGGACAGCCTTCAAAAGCTCTGGCCTTACTTATGCCAACTACAGGATTCTAGAAATAAGAAACGACTTAAGCCATTCATTTCCTCTCTCATCTGTCTCTGTACTTTTTAAAGGAACAACCCAAACTGGTAGATCCAAGTACATAACTCACCAAAGGTTGTAATACTAAGACTACACGTGGACATCCAACTCGTTTCAATTTTGGAAAATCCCTTCTATTGAGTGAGAAATCCTTAGAGTGAGCCCTTGGGCATGGCTTGGGTGGTGAGCCTGCTTGTGCCTGGATCTATAGAGGTTTGTCAGACGACTTTGTCTTTTTGGAAAACAGCGTTTTGGTTGGTTTGTATGCATCCATTTAAGCCGCCATTAGTGTTTGTGTTGATCCAAGTTGGTAAGAATATTAGTGTCTTGTTCTGAAAATTTGGGTGTGTTTCAAAAGCATTTACTTTTAAAAATCTGTATTCTGATTATTCTCTTTTCTATTCCAGGGGACCAACAATCCTATATTTCTAAGCAGTATTGCCTTCTTTCAAGACTCCCTTATCAATCAGATGACACAAATCAAACTTTCCGTGTATGATGTCAAAGATAGATCTCAGGGAACAGTTAAGTAACACGTTGTGGTTCATGAGATTTTTCTTCCCTCTTTTTTTAAATTCTGTAATCATTTGAGTGAGAGCTGAACACAGATTAACATCACTACTTTGGTGACAAAGTTAACTGATGTCCAGTTATATTTGTCTTTAGGAATTTCTTCCTAAGCATCCCTGTTGGGCTCCTGAGATGAGGGTCAGATGTGTTGTAGGAACCAGCCAGCTGGACTTCTCTGAGACCTGCTATCTGTACCAGAGGCAAAGCAAGTGTACTAATGCCTTCTCTCCCCCCTCTTCCTCAGATGTATTTACTGGGCTCTGGAACATTCATTGTCAAAGATCTGCTCCAGGACAGGCATCATAGGTTGCATTTAACACTAAGGTTGGTGTTTAATTTTATTCCCTTGAAATAATCTGGAATTATGATGTACAGGGACGCATGAGGGGAAAGGCCCCATTTCCTGTACAGAAAGAGTGCCCAGCCCCCTCCCAAAGGCTGGCCTAAGTGAGGAGGTGGTTGTTCACTGAAGTGGGCCTGTCAGGGAAAGGAAATGCATGGTGTCTGTAGGAAATATGAGCCCAGTTGTACTGGGAATATGTGCCCAGCAGACCTAAGGGAAAATTGAGATACATACATATCTGATAATATTGAATATTTTTGTCTGTTATCTCTTCTCTCCCCAATAGAATGTGATCCTAGATAGCAGGGTTTTTGTCTGTTTTGCTTCATAGCTGTATGAAGCCACCTAGAACAAAGCCTGGCACTTCATAAATATTTATGGAAGGAAGGAAGGAAGGGAACCCATACTATATCCCTGAAAGGAGGATGAAAGAGGTCAAAGTCAACTTCCTAAATTCATTTCAGGGGCAGTTCTAACCCAAACCCTGGCTTTCTCTTTTTCAAAATAATGTAGAAGTTGGGGAAATAGTTTGAAGTAGCAAAAGAAATTTGATGAGGGTTAATTACCTGCTAGAAAGCGCACAATTCTGATGCTGTGGTGATGGCCATGTGGCAGGCACTGGGCTACGGCCCTCAGTGTGCATAGGGGACCTGACTCAGGATGAAGGACGAGTCTTAGAGAAAATGCGAGGGGTCCCATGGGGCAAAGGACTGCTAGAGAAAAACATTCAGGTACATCCTGTGACAGAACTAATTCTAATTAAGTTAGAGTTAAATGTAAGAAAAGGACCTCATCCTTGGGGCGCTTGGGTGGCTTAGTCGGTTGAGCGTCCGACTTTCGCTTAGGTCATGATCTCGCGGTTCATGGGTTCGAGCCCCGCGTCAGGCTCTGTGCTGACTGCCAGCTCAGAGCCTGGAGCCTATTTCAGAGTCTGTGTCTCCCTCTCTCTCTGACCCTCCCCTGCCCACGCTCTCTCTCTCTCTCTTCTAGAAATAAATAAAAATATTAAAAAAAAAAAGAAAAGGACCTCATCCTTTTGACAAGGAGCTACGTATGGCTCTTGAGCAGAGAGCATGGGGAGGCACTTTTCCAGGCATAAGAAGAAGTCACAAATGAAATTGTCAGTATACGTGACCACGTAAAAATTTAGAACCTGGCTAAGTCAGACATCTGAAATAAAAAGGCTGAGGCTTTGGGTGTCCCTGGGGCCTCCTCAGATGAATTGGATGGACTCACGCAGCTGGCAGCCACCCTGAGGTGTCTTAGGGGTGTTAGGGGCAAAGCTGACAGGGCTGGGGTGGCATTAACTCTGTCATATCAGGATTCGGAGGCTTTGGGAAACCCTGGGTGACCTCAGCTTACTTGGGGTCTGGGCCTAGGTCTTGGGTCTAATCAAAGCTTAAGGATGGGTAGAAAGGAGCAGAAGTGGGTTCAGTGCCAGAAGGAAGTGCTCTCCAGTCCTGCTTCGGAGATGCGTCCTCATGACTCCCTGGGGCAGGGGCAGCTCAGGGGCTGGTGGGCACGTCCCCTCCAACTAGCTACCAGGCACATCCACACGTCTCTGTGGTGCTGTGTCCCCTCTCAGATGCAGCCCCTCTCTGTGCTCTCATGGTTTCCTTGTCCGCCTCCCCCGGAGCTTTTGTATAGCGTCAGTACTGGCTGGTTGACCAGCGGGCCGGATCCTGGCAGCTCTCAGTGACCCAGGATGGCGAGCTTTGCATTTAAGTAGAAAATGAAGTGCAGGTACAATGCCTCTTACCAGAGCACATTGCTCATTGCAGGTCTGCAGAGAGTGACCGCGTGGGTAACATCACCGTGATTGGCTGGCAGATGGAGGAGAAGTCGGACCAGCGGCCCCCTGTGACCCGGTCCCTGGACACCGTCAATGGGAGGGTGAGCACACCACCTTGCCCCTCTTCGTTAGAAGGAGTAAGAGGACCTGTCCAAGTGGGCTTTGCCTCTGGGCTCAGGGAAGGGAAAGACAGGGCCCCTAAGACAGGAGGTGCCAGTACCCCCAGGCACTTCTCAGAGTAGAGAGAAGGGCGTCCCCTCAGGGAGCATGGCATACAGGGCTCTGCTGGGGGGAGCTTGGCTGGAGGATCTGCAGTCAGGAGGGGAGAGGGGTTGCTGGTAGGGGATATGGAATGACACCAGAATTACCTTTGCTGTCTTGTTCTGTCTTCCCTCCCAGGCACACATGTGCCCCACAGCTGCCTTATGCGTCTCCCATCCGCACACCCTCCACAGCCTCACCTACCTTCTCCTCGCCATCTCCTCCCCTCCCTCTCTGTCACCCTGTCTCCCATGCATCATTGCTCACACAGACCCTCTCATGCTCTAAGACTACAGTTCTAATGTAAGAGTCCAAACACTGGTAAGTGGTCATTGCTGTAAAATACGGAGGTATCTCATTTTACTCCACATAAGCTAGGTATGTCAGGCTGTGATAACATTCCTGGACATCAACTGTTTCCTCCCCCTCATTCTTTACATCACAAGAACACAATACCAGGTGAAGTGACCTTGACACGAGAAAATAGTGTTTACATGGCCTAAGTTCCGTGTACTGGGAGGTGGATTAATTTGTGACTTGGGCAGTGTGTTTATTGTAGAATAAATGGTGGAGACTAATTTTTTTTTTTTTTTAATGTTTTATTTATTTCTAGGAGAGAGAGAGACAGCGTGAGCAGGGGAGGGTCAGAGAGAGAGGGAGTCACAGACTGAAACAGGCTCCAGGCTCTGAGCTGGCAGTCAGCACAGAGCCCGACGCGGGGCTCGAACCCACAAACCACGGGATCATGACCTAAGCGAAAGTCGGACGCTTAACCGACTAAGCCACCCAGGCGCCCCTAATTTTTTAAGAGTTCATATATTATGCACCTAGGCCACATTCCTGCTGGGTGCTCTGGAGTTTCCGGGTCTCACTGTTTCTCTGTGCTTTTCTGTACACATCATTAGATGGTTCTGCCCGTTGATGAGAGCTTGACCGAGGCATTGGGAATCCGATCGAAATATGCTTCGCTGCGAAAAGACACTTTACTGAAATCGGGTAAACAGCTTCCTCCATTGGTACTCTTATCACTCTTGTGAGTGTCTTCTTGGGCCCATGGTCACCCTTTCCTCCCCGCCTGCTCTGAGTATCACAGCCAAGCAGCCTGTGCCACATTTTCAAATGCTTTTTGCCAGCATATGGAATTAGTAATACTCCAAGCAAGGGGCGTGGAGGGGGGCAGGTTCCTCCTTCATTTCACTCTTTCGTTTTGCCTTGGCTGAAAAACGCCCCACCCCAGCCCTGCACTTTAGAGTTAATTACACATCCTGGGACAGGAAGATTGCATGTCACAGGGGAGGGGCACCCAGGCTGTCGCCTGGTGGGTTTTGGTTTAAATGTTTTTATTCCCCTGAGATGAGCAGTAAGAAGCCCTGCTGAGGGCCTGGGGAGGATGGCCCACGCGGCAGGTCTGCAGCCAGTTCACACGCAGCCTCGGTCTCCCCTGCCACCCCACCTCAGTGTTTGGCGGCGCCATCTGCCGCATGTACCGGTTCCCCACCACTGATGGCAATCACCTGCGGATCCTGGAGCAGATGGCAGAAAGTGTGCTATCCCTGCACGTGCCCCGGCAGTTCGTGAAGCTCCTGCTGGAAGAAGATGCGGCCAGGTGAGGCCATGTGGAGAGGCCAGCCACCCATCACGCCCATGCCGTATGCCCCTTCCTTTCTGGAAAGTTATTAGATACGGTGGGTAGAGCGCTGGCAGTAAAGAGGCACACTTTACTGCACACCCAGCCTCTGCCACTTGCCTGCTCTGTGGCCTGGGCTTGCCGAAGTCTGCGTTTGCTCACTGTATCACCTGTATCCTATGCAAAGCCTTCACAAGACAAGGTGCCGGAAGCACCAGATGTGTGCCCAGCACTAAGTACCTACTCCCTTCCCTTCCCCTTTCCCCTCTCAGTTGGCCTTCAGCAAGTTAGGAATGGCTGATTGTTCTTTGGTCCTGGCTGCCTGGGTCAGCGGTTTCCTAGGGTAGGGCCACAATGATACAGGCATCAGAAGCCTAAGTAGGGCCCACTGGGGTCCTCTGGTTCTCCATCTCTCTCAGCCCAGGGCATATTCCGATGGTCCCGAGGCAGGGAAAAGCCCGAGGGGTGATTCACCACCACAGATTGCATCTCCTGTCTTCCTCAAATGTCATTTCTGCCCATCATAAAATGATGTCAGTTATGAACACAACATGACAGAGCATGAAAGGAAACAATGTAGTCAAAGTCTGACTGTTTTAATACAGCTATTTTAAAAAATCTTTTTATCTTGAAAAAGAAATCAGCCTCAGGAAAATGACAAGAATAATGCAGTGAGCTGCTTTATCTCTCCACATGCACTGTTTTACAGTTATTTTAACATTTTTCCTATCACCTTTTCCATATTCAGATTTTCCTAGCTACCATCTGCTTTTGCATAGATCTTCAGTTTTCGTGCTGTAATTTTTAACTATGGCACAAATTCCCATTATTCAGACACTATCTCTATATATTTTTTAATTTTTTTTATTTTATAGAAAGGGGGGTGGTGGACAGAAGATTCAAAGTGGGCTCCACATCGACAGCAGACAGCCCGATGTGGGGCTTGAACTTACAAACCAGAGTTGAAGTCAGACGCTTAACCGACTCAGCCACCCAGGCACCCCTCAGGATATGACTTGAAAGCACTTATTCATTTCATAAGCACTTTGGTCTTGAGGGCGTTGTTGTGTTTTACACACGAGGCTGGTGGTATAGGAGGCTTCTTGAGGAGTGAGACAGGTCATGAGAGACCCTCCGGAGAAGCAGGGGCCGCACGCAGAGCTCCAGCTGCGTGAGCTGTGCGCAGAAATTAGAAGGGGTGGTGAGAAGGAGGGTGGCCCGGGGAGGTCTCTGTGAGCTGTGGCATTAAATTGACAACCAAAGCCTAAGAGGGAGCCACGTGACACATGGGTTAAAGACATCAGAGAGGGCCCAGCAGCAGCTGCGGCAGACGGGGCTCGTGTGCTGGTGAGCAGACCCGTGGCCGATGGGGCGAGCTGGCCAACAGTGAGCAGGGACGGAGGCCTCACCACAGCCTTGCCCATGCTGGTGTTCTTTTACTTAGATGTTGCTAATTTAATAATAAAATGGCACAACTCTCTTTTTTGCCTTCAGACAATTTAGTAGATTACATAAAATTAGCTTTTTTAATCCCCCCAAAGGAAAATATGCACAGCATGAAAAAACAAATAGTGCCGAAACAACATAATAGTGCCAACAACTAAGTCTCCAGGCCCTCTCCTCTCTGATCTACTTCCAGAAACAGCCACTTTTAGTCATTTCAGTGTTTACCACTAGACTTCTAAATATAGTATTCTCCTAAATAGCCAGTTTCAGGTTAGCTACTCATTCCCTGTGATGAAGATTTTAGGTCTTTTGTACTTTCCCATTCCCCAGCTTCCTAATATGGTTATCCTTTTTTCTTTCTTTTAAATCATCTTGTGTTTTCATTATTCTGATTATGTAGCTATTATTTTACTGCTGAGCTAAGACATTTATATTTCAGTTTTTATACAGCTTTTATTTTTCTAGAGGTAACAGATCCTCTTTTTTCTTCTTCCTTTCCCCTTTCCCTGCCCTCATGCAACTTTTAGATTTAGACAGCTCGTTACTCACATAGACAGCCAAAGGAAGCACACCCAGAGTTGCCAGCTCCCTGTGACCCTCGCCCCTTACCCTGAGGGCCGGCCCTGAAATAGAGGGGGCTGGGTAAGTGCAGCAGAGCGTGGCCACCCTGTGCCATCCAGCTGTGGATTGCTACTCGGCAGATTTATGTTTTGCAGCAATGTTCTTAGGGGCAGGGCAAGAAGGCCCAGGCCTCCCCGGAATGTGGGCGCAGTGAGAAGCTGTCTCACAGCAGCTCCGGGGGAGAGGGTGAGTGAGCTGGCCTCATGCAGTTGCTTACAGGCCTCCACTCCTCTCGTCTTCCAGGAGGGTCCCACATCCTTCTGTGCTGCCCAGACTCACATGAGCTGCATTCCGGGCCTTCGCCTGCTTGGCCTGTGTGGGGACCGGCAAGGAACCGGTCTCCTAAAGCCCCTCTTCTCCACTTGGTTTTCCCTGGACATTTGATAGAATTTCTGTGAAAAGCTTCTCTGTGTGCTTTTCCATGTGGTGAGTGGCCTGCCATTCACACGGCCATTCCTTCTAGAGTGATCTGTCTTGCCGCCCCACTGCTTGCTCTGTAGACCTGCGGTGTAGCCGTTGTGCAAGGCCTTGCCTGCCATTGGTGCTACGTCCATGTCCCTTTGTTCTCCTGCGTGGTTAGGACTTCTGGGCACCTTGCAGGGAAGCGAGCCGGCTGATGTGTGTGTGTGTCTTGCAGAGTGTGTGAACTGGAGGAGTTGGGGGATCTGTCCCCTTGCTGGGAGAGCCTCCGACGCCAGATTGTCACTCAGTACCAGACCATCATCCTCACGTACCAGGAGAACCTCACGGACCTCCATCAGTACAAAGGTTGGTGCTGGGTCTCCACTTTCCCAGCTAGAAAACAAGAACCTGGCTCCAATACTCTCACTGACAGACATTCCTAATGGGTTTTTAAAAATAGATTCTCATGTAGGTGTGAACTCCTTAGAATATGGATTTCTCAGATCTTAATTAAGAAAACAAGTATGCGAAATGCATTGAAAATTCCTTCTCTGGTGCCATCTGCTAAAGCAACTAATGTAGGATGAAATTTAAGAGAGATGAAATCACAGGCTGTTGGTTCAAGGTATTTTTTCATCTTTGCCTAAAATGCCCAAGGGAAATGCCCAAAAGACGTCAACCATTTGCTTTGAGACAAAGTGGTTTCCTAGACTTCCCAGTTTAAATATTTAACAGTCTTTTCATTGAACATCTGAATTGTCTAAGTGGAGCTCTCCATTTTAAGACTCAAAAAAGAGTGAAGTACAGACACCTTACTTCTTGAAAGATGCTATTCGATTTTCAAAACACTCTTAAGGGTAGATTTCGAAGACTATTCTTAATTAATTCACCTTTTTATTCCAAAACAGAATGAATTTTTTGGTTTTTCTTTATTCTCTATCTTCAGATTCTTTCCTCTTCCCCCATTACATAAGAGAATTTCAGAGTTAAAAGAAGATCTTGAGTCTTTACTGTGGTTCCGATACAGAACATAGGAACCTATCCATGAAGTTGGCTGAGAGGAAGCCAGATACAGACATAAGGACAAGATGATGGTGCCCTGGGTTTGGTCTGAATCTGAAGGGTGGGTCTAAGTGTATTGGCAGCATATGACTGAAGGAACTTAGGGACCTACCCACGCCAGATACCTGTTACCTGGGAAAGCAGGAAACCCACACGAGCTTGAGTTTTCCAGAGCAGAGAATCTCAAATGTCAGGGTGCATCCTGGTCCTTGAAGATCTTGCTGCAGTGCAGATCTAGGATTCTGCATTTCTAACAGGCTCTCAGGATGCCACTGCTGCTGATTTCTGGACCACCTGTAAGTAGCAGGTCCTGGAGGACAGCCTCCTAGGACAAAATGCAAAGCAGACATCGGCTGGTCTGCATTTTGTATCCTGGTAAAATTCACCTTTTATCACTAGAGAGAAAGTGTATTTCTTCTGTTCTTCTGATTGTCAGTTAATTTGTATTCCCTTTCTTTTCTAGGCATGTAGTTCTTAATTGGTGTTGGATTCTGATCAAAGAAACAAGATTGTAGATAGTAGTTACAAAACATCCAACATCCTTCACTGCACTCCCTGCACCCCCAACCTCCCCCCTCCCCCCCCGAGTGTAAACAAGGGAACATGTTTAGGTTTGTGTTTCGGAGGGCCGGTATCCATGCTGTGTAGCATCTCTTCATCTTGATAGACCTGGGGTGATGAGCAGACCTTTTCACCCCATTGCAGAATTGAGATGTGTTGCTCTAGTGGAACCAATGTCTTAGATCTTGCACGATGGCAGTCTTTAGGGTTGGAACAGGCAGTCCCTGGCATGGACCCATTTGCTTTTATAGTGGTGCTGACATTGCGTTGCACAAAATCAGTCTTTGTGGCAGACCTCTCAGTTGAGAGCTGAGTCATGGGAAGGCAGGGCACCCGTAGCCATAGCCTTCTGAAACTGCTTCTGCCCGGCTCTGCTCTCCACCTGAGCGCCCAGAACCAGTCTTCTGGCCACCGAGCCACCCTCCCTCCAGTGTTTCACCCACCCGCCATCTGGGAATGAAACGTGCTCATGGGCAACTCAGAATTTCCTGGGCCACTACCAGCATGTTCCTGCTTACTCATAGCAGCTTCCTCAGAATATCTCTGTTCTACTTGCCATTCCTGAGTGTCGATGGCCTTGTTTTCTCATATTCTGTTTCTTTAGGCCCCTCGTTTAAAGCAAGCAGTTTGAAAGCAGATAAAAAGTTAGAATTTGTGCCTACCAACTTGCACATACAGAGGATGAGAGTTCAAGACGATGGGGGGTCAGGTAACTATTGTTCTGTTCCTCTCGCTGAATCACACGTCATGTCCTTTCTCCCTGTGCTCCTGGTCCCCAAGTTGCCCTGAATATGCCCAGCCTTCCCTGTGTGTTCTTCTGCCCAGCAGCTCAGTTAAGAGACATGTCACAGGGCCTTTGTAAGGTCTTTGTGCCCTCGTCTTTTCCCTCTTTTTGTTCCTCCCCCCTTGTCTGTCCTCCTTTCAGCTTCCCTTTGTGTTTCTGTGGCAGAAAGTCACCTGTCAGTTACCCTTCCCAAGGAGGGTTATAAGGTGAGTGTTGCCGGTTGCTGCCTCCGGCCCTTTGTGGCCCCATCTTGAGACATGTAGGAACCCCCTCTCTGCTGAGATGGTGGTGCTGGGCTCCAGGGACCCGCGGACAGTCCAGGCTGTGGGACTGAGGGAACAGGCTTCTTGGAAATGGGCCAGAGCAGCAGGGTCCCAGAGTTGCGTGCATATCCCTGTAGCTGGCTTGTCCACAGGCCTGAGCCCAGAGTAACGGAGGAGAGCTTTCTGTCATTCAGATCAGAACTACGACATCGTCACCATTGGAGCGCCAGCAGCACACTGCCAAGGTTTTAAGTCAGGAGGTCTCCGCAAAAAGCTGCACAAATTTGAAGAGACCAAGAAGCAGTAAGTATATGGAGGCGGTCTGTGGTCGTTGTACGGCTGTCTGATGCTTCCTAGGCTAAAAGAAAAAAAAAAAATCAAAATATGACCGCAAAACATCCTGCCATCCACTGTGCTTTTGTGTGGCAGGAGGAGCTGCCTCATTGCCCCTGTGCTGCTCTGTGTGTGCGGCTGAGCTGGGCGGTGATGCGGGCACCTGCTTGGTGGTCCTGACCCCACAAGCAGACAGCAAATTGAAATCCCCCTTGAAGGTGGCTGCCCGGTGTGGACTGTCTGCTGGCTCAGCCATCCCTTACAGCCCCTGGTCAGTCACACCCAAGTGTGTGGTGTGTGTCGAACACCACAAAGTAGGAAGCCTGCAGGAGATTGTTTCCTCTCCTAAAAGGACGACAGTGGCAAACCTTCCCCAGTTTACAAAGGCTAGAGGGGTTGGGGAGTGGGAGCTGCACGCAGCTGCAGTCCAAGCAGGAAACTGCCAGGTAGGTAGGTAGGTAGGTAGGTAGGCAGGTAGGGGAGGGCATGGTGGAGGATGCAGTGAGGTGTGGCTGAGGCATGGTGTTTTGAAGAGAGGAGATGAGGGAGAGGGTTGGCAGCCTGCTCAGTTTGGGGCCACATGCTGGTGACCAGGGTTGTGGGGCTGACAGAGGTAGGCCTGACCCTGAGGAGCTCCCTGCCTTGCCTGGGAGCAGACAAGTCAGCACCACCATTTGGAGCGAGCAGTGCCGTGCCTGGAGCATGGGTGATGGGGAGACAGCCATGAATCCCAGCTGTTGTGTTGGATATGTGGGAAGCGTTGGTGCTTGACGGCGTCACCTGTCAAGATTTAAGTAGATGAGGAATGCAAGTGTAAGAAGTAGGGGCGGTGAGTGTAGATGATCCTATAAGATCCAGGGACCACAGAGGAGAGGAAGTAGCACACAGGTGTCCCCTTGAGGAGAAGGGTTATTACTTGATCATGTGTTCGGGCTGATAAGGAAGATGAAAGTGATGCAAAGTGAATGCATCGGGAGATGCAAAAGCCAGACCACGCAGGTAGTCGTAGAAGGGGCGAGAGAAGAAAGTGAGATGCAGAGAGATCTTTGAGGAATGAAGGAACAAGCTGCAGATACCATAGATCAGCTTCTGGAGAATGTGGAGTTCAGAGTGTTGGGCTTATCAATGGAGAATGGAGCAGTTGGAAGGAAGGTGAAGTAAAGGCCCAGGGGGCATCAAGCGAATCAACAAGCCTTCCAGGGCGAGAGCATTAGCACTTGCTGGGGAGTCAGGGGCTCTGTGTTGCCACAGCCAGGAGTCAGGACACAGACTGAGAAAACCACCCGCAGACTGGATCAAGGAGGGGGTAAAAGGTCGGGTGCAGTAGCTGGTCAGTGGGCTAAGGGGATCGGGGATGCAGGTAGCAGCTTCTCTGCCCATGGGACGAAGCTGGAGGCTGAGCAGGCAGGTGGAAGAGAGCGCACCAGGAGAAATCGTTACTGAGATGTGTGCACAGGTGACTCCGGTACCGAGGAAGCCCTAGAGGCAGATGCAGGAAGAACAAGAAAGGGCCAGTGGTTAGGAAGGGGAATTTCAGCCGTAAGGACAGGGCAACATTCTTGGGAGGCCCCCAGACGACCTTCTTGACCGTGATTGATTCCACGAGGGCTCTTCCTTGCCCAGATGAGCCAGGTAACTGGACCCACCTGAGGAGTCACTGACCCCAGGGTTCCCTCGGAATGAGGATGAAGAGGAAGCTTCCTGGGCCCACCCCAGCTCTGCACAGCCAGCCAAGAAATTGCGTGTCTGTCACTCTGTTGCATGTGGCTGTGTGGGGGTGCGAGTAGATTTGAGGATGCCCCGGGCCCCAGAGGGGGAAACCCATCAGTAGGGCTCACCACTGGCTTTCCCTGTCCCAGAAAGGTCGGGATATTGATACCTGTTTACTCCGTGTGTTAACTTCAGAACTTATTTCCAAAATGCCTCTGGAGTATTTTTGTATAAATAATATAAGTTTTCATTTAATTTCCTACCACAGTTATAAAACCACTTGTAGAAATGATTTTCATTATTTGAACTTTCCTTTAAATGCAGACATAACTTGCCCACAGGTGGAATGTCTCCCCGGGGCTCGCGCACCAGTACTGACGTTGCTCTGATGACTGAGCACATTGGGCTCATGAGTTTTATCCTCCCTGTAGTGGGGGCGTCGATACCTAACTTCAAGGATTTTGACAAAAGATAACTTGGCTTTTTAATTTTTTTGTTTTGCATTCAGTGTTTGCTAACTCCTAATATTTTGTTTTGGTTCTTTTCTTTAGCAGTTTTGAGGAGTGTTGGTGAGTTTTCTGTCTGTGGAGAGAGTGTCTGTTTGGGTCTTGCTCTCATGTAGAGAAAGCCTGTGCTGTCCCCTCTTCCGTGAGGTGCTTCACCCCTCGGTGCCACCGGGGACCCCTAGTTAGAGCCTTGTAGACAGAATTCTTCTTTCCAACTGCAATGTTCTTTGATAATGAATAGCCTGTCTCCAGTCTACCATTTTACCTTTAAAATCTGGCAGTAGTTCATTGCTGTATGTGCTCCAAGAGAGGAGCCAGTCCTGTTCCTCCCAGGCCGGGCAAGTCCCCGGATGCTGGGATTTCAAGTCAACCCGTTGGTGTGGCCGGGAATCCCTTTCTGGCTTCTTTCACAAGAGTCTTAGGGCTTCAAGTTTTCCTTCCCCGTCACCTCTTGAGGGAATGAAGCCAGCTTACATCTTCATAATACTTAATAATATATGCAGATTTTTAGAACAGTATTCCTTGGGTCAGTTTTCCCCAGAGGGCAAACCAAGAGTTCATATAACCAAGTGACTTCTTCTACCAAAGAATGAGATGGCAGCCAGAAACCACTGTGTCTGCTGCTTGGGGTCTCCACTGCTGCCCCAGGCCCTCTGTGGTCATGCCCAACATGCTGGCTAAGGTCAATAGCCAATGCCCTTTGCTTAGTGACAGGCCCCAGCAGCTCCTGCAGCTCTTTGGAGTTGCTGTCATCTCAGAGCTGGTGAGGCTCCAGGGCTGTGGCTGGGCCCTGCCTGAGATGCCAGGGCTCTGCTGGGGACAGCAGGTGCTGAGGAACCTCCCACCCACACTGAGGCCTCCCCAGCTTTCCCTACTTTTAGGACTAGGTGATTGTATGTTCATGATCATTTCTGAGTGGCAGCTCTTTGAAATTTACTCTTCCCCACCCCCGCCATATGCTTTCTGTACCTAAGTCCCAGATTACTGTTACTAGAACACAAGGTGAGTAGGGGGTGGTGCTTTCCTTCTGGCTTGGGGGGATGGTATGTATTGGTTGAAGTGTACCCAACCATCTACATACGCACGTGTATATCTACACGGCTCGAAAGATTGGGGCCAGGGAAGAACAGATTTTTAAAAATTCTATTTGAGATTGTATTTTTAAGACTAAATTGTCTGAAATGGCAGCTATTCATTTGGAAGAGTGATTGCAGATTGGAAAGTAGTCATGTGCACATTGTGCTGTGAAATGACTTCTCCGATCACGTGGGCTTGGTTGCGGTCTGCTGCATGGGCTTCTGGCAAATCCATTGTGTTTTACTGTGGTGTGTGGGCCTGGGGTGTTGTTTCTTTCTGGGGTGCTTCGGTTTTTGGGTTTTGCATGTTTACACCATAGTCTGTCAAGGGAAGTTTCTTGGTGACCTGCCTTTGGGTTACCCTGGAAAGGGCTTAGCAGGGCAGGGTCTCCAGCCCTCACCTCCAGGGAAAGCAGTGGAGGTTGTGCTCCTTCACCTTCACCCTCTTCCCCAAAACCCAAAGGACAGCTCTTAGAGATGACGGGTGAGGGCTGAGAAGGATGGTGACTAGAGCTCACAACTTCAGATGGCAGGAGACCTCCTCATTGGTGCCTTTACCACTCTCTGCTTTCTTTGACGTCCTCAGATGGTCTGAAAAATAAATGTGTAATATTAGATTGACTGAGGATCTTAGCTGAGAGACTTGCCATTTATCATCTCCGTCTAGAAGGGCAAACATGGTGCTTGCTTTGGCAGCACATACACTAGAATGGCCAAACGTGTTAGCCAGGCCCAAACGTAGAGCCAGGATGTAGAGATGGTTCTCCGGAGGCTGGTGTCTGCTACACAGGGACTGGGCTGTAACTTTGACATCAGTCCTAAGATCACACACTGCTTGGTGGTGAAGAGGCAGGGAAGGAGGAAGAGCCAGGTTTTCAAAGCTGTTGAGGTACCCAGGCCTGGCCTCTGGCTTGGCGCATTCTTTACCTCCTCTTTATCCAATGGGGATTATTTTTCCAAGTAGAGACTCACTGGAGAAGGAAGTACAGTTTTTGGGGGTCAGGGGTGTAAGTGAGGAGAACATGGATGTGTGCACAGAATGTTTGAAGATTGGCCAAATGGAGAAGCAGGTTTCTTGTGGAAAGTCTAGCACCCATGGCAATCTCCCTTCACTGTGCTAAACTGACCCCACTGGGATTAGCAGGTCCCGTGTCTCCACTTCCTTACTGCTGAGAAGTTGACAGGTGAGGTTCTTAGGTGAAAGAGTATTAGCCTTTGGGTAATTACTGGGTTCAGTATCTGAATGCACATTTACGTAAGAATATAGATACGTACAAACAGAGATAAAAGACTTCATTGTGTTTTGATATTTCAAGCCTTCTACCATATGGACAGAAAGACTCTCTTGAGATTTGCTTTTGCCCATCAGCAGCTAGACTTAGCCTAAGAAAACATCCCCAAATATCAGAACGCTTTACTTTGTGTTGGTTGTGGGCTGGGTTGGGATGCTGCTGCCATCCTTAGACATTTGGAGGAAAGCCCTTAGAATCTGTTCTTATCCTTTTTAGTACACCATCCAGCTGCCAGTCCATAATCTACATACCACAGGACATCATCAGAGCCAAGGAGATCATTGCCCAGATCAATACCCTGAAAACCCAAGTGAGTTACTATGCAGAGCGGCTCTCAAGGGCGGCCAAGGACAGGTCTGCCACAGGTCTTGAAAGAACCCTTGCCATCCTGGCAGACAAGGTAGGAGGGACTAACCCTGCTGCATGTGGGATGGGGGCTCCTTTGGGTTTCTAGAAACACTTGGACACCCCATTGTGTGCTTAGAGCTGTCCACAGAAAGGGTGACATTGGGATGACCTTGGAGATCTAGTTTTAGGTTTGATTCCCCCAAAGGCCCTGGGAGGTTTGGTGATTTCTCTGTGGTCACAGAGCTGGTTAGGGCAGGACAAGGAGAGAACCCAGAGCATGTGGCTTCCAGCTGCTGCTTCATGCAGATGTGTCTTCCCTCAAGTCTGTGGGGCTCATTGTTGAAGCTGGCATAGTTCCACAGCTTTCTTAGCAACTGCCTACTCAGTATGTTTTTTGCCACATTTTTATTGACTTGGAATATGAAAAGGGCTGAGTTATTACACAGGCATACAATAAGGAAAATATAACTTCATTGGCCTAAGTATAAATAGTAAGCCATTTTCTAATTAACCAAAAATTGATCCTGATTAAAAATATAAAAATATTGGTTCAAACTGGGGGATTAGCTACACAGTTCATTTTGATGGATGATGCTTTTTCAAATTACTCAGTCTCTCAACACACACACACACACACACACAGATTCTTATCACACTTCCCCACTCACACCCACTTTGGTGAGGTGAGATGCTGTTCTTGATCAGAATGTGTTATATCCTTCACATGTGTTCACTCAGCAAAAAGATTGAGAGCTGAGAATTAGATCCATTTAGAAAAGAAAGATGGTATTATCAGAAGGAAAATTATGAGCAACAGAGCTAACTCTTGCATACAGAATTCTCCAGAACCACAGTGCTGTGCTGAGAGCCTCACTGCCTGAGCCCAGGGCTTCAGGGATCAGATGCAGAAAGATAAGACCTCAGTCATCAAACCAATGTCAAGCCTGCTTCCTGTAGCCAGAGAAGACAGCTTAGCGAGTCTGTGAAGACAAGGAACCTGGGCTCTCTTCAGGCCCTTCCTTGAAGTCCTGTCAGGTGCAGAGGCAGGCAAGGGTTGAAGAAAGTCAGAGGTTTCTTGACCTCCGTCATTCTCTCTGTGTCCTCCAGACTTCCTGTGTGAACCTTTAAACTGCTCATGTGGCAGCCTTTAAACTCAGTTGTCCTGAGGGCTCTTACACTATGGAGAAGGGTGCACGGCTGGGTCTCAGGACAGTTCCTGAGCTCTCAGAGAGGACCGGCCTTGCAGCCCCTCGCCTGGGGGCTCAGTGGCTTTGGTTTGTGTGTGCCACAGACCCGTCAGCTGGTCACCGTGTGCGACTGCAAGCTGCTGGCCAACTCCATCCATGGGCTGAACGCAGCGCGGCCCGACTACATTGCCTCCAAGGCCTCCCCCACGTCGAGTGAGGAGGAGCAGGTGATGCTTAGGAATGACCAGGACACCCTCATGGCCAGGTGGACGGGGAGGAATAGCCGGTCTTCTCTGCAGGTGGACTGGCACGAGGAGGAGTGGGTGAGTCTGCTGCTCATGGCCCTCATTCTGCTACTGAGCTTGGGTTGAAGAACCCAAAGCCTCTTGCCCGCCCCTCCCCACCCAGAGGCGCCTAACACGTCAGCCGCTTCGTAGGCACGTTCCACATCTCTCTTTTGGCGGACTGTCTGATTTACGGAGGGAGACTGCGTTTTCACACCCTGTGTCCGTCTGAGGGGCAGGGCTGCTACAGGCCCAGCTGGTGTCAGACCTGGTTGTGAAGGGGGCAGTGTTCGTGGAGCCCTTGCCCTGCTGGGGGCCTCTCCTCTCCCCAGGCCCCCGGCTTCCTCAAAGCTCTGCTTGTAGCCAGCCCTCCTCGGGCCCTATATATTTTGGGGTCTAGTGAGGAGTCTGGAGATGCACCCTGACATTGCATGTAGCGCAGTCTACTTCCTGACGGAGTGGCCCTGAGAGCAGCATCTGCATCCCACAGGTCATTTTTGCCTTTTGTTGGGACAACTGCTTGGAGGCATTGTTCTGTGAGGCGCTGAGTGACTAGTCAGCCACGAAGTGCTCCTCCAGCCCTGCCCTGGCATCCTGTATTCTGTGTGGGTTTCTGCAAATCACTCCTGGCCATGCCTCACTGCCTTCCCACTTCCCCCGTCTGAAGTGATCAGCCATTTCCATTACCTTCCCTCAGTCCCCTGTGTATTTGATGGTTGTTGGAGGCGTGTGGCAGTGGAGAGAGGAGGGGACGCACTGGCGCCCTGGGCCCTGGGCCCTTCTGCCCGCTCTGGAAGGCACTGGGAAGTCCTAGCTCACCTCTGTGATAGTAGCAAACGTGTCCCCAATTTTAAAAACAATGAACACAGTACATTGATTTGTGTTTTGAAAAGCAAATACAACTGTAATGGAGAACTTTGAATTAATCTTGATGTTTCTGAATTCGTGGTATTTTAATGATTCTGGTGGCCCAGGATAGAGGAATCAGTGTGTGTGGCCACCGGGGGTGGGGGTGGGTAGATTGTGCTCTGTTCTGATGTTCGCCCTGGGAGAGCTGACCCAAATGGGATCTTTTGGTTTGGAAGGAGAAAGTGTGGCTGAATGTAGACAAGAGCCTGGAGTGCATCATTCAGCGGGTGGACAAGCTGCTGCAGAAGGAGCGCCTGCACGGCGAGAGCTGTGAGGATGTCTTCCCTTGCGCGGGCAGCTGTACCAGCAAGAAAGGTAACCGGAACAGCCACGCCTACTGGATCAAACCGGAAGACCCCTTCTGTGATGTCCCCTCCTCGCCATGCCCCTCCACCATCTCCTCTGCTGCATGCCATCCTCACCTGACCACACGTGCGTATGCATCCATGCTTCCCACTCATGCTGCCTCCACCTCATGCTGCGTATGTCTGTCTGTCTGTGTGTGTGTCTGACTCCATGACCTCTTCCCCCACACAGACTGCAGGGAGGGCTGTCAGGCAGAGCCGGTTGTCACAGTGCTGGAGCTGTGGGCGGTGAGAGCAGAGGCTCCTGTGGTCCACGCCCATAGAGCCTGCATGTGAATCTGCACGTCTGGCAAAGGCAGAGTCAGAAGACCCTCTTGGGTCTCACTGCCCCGTCAGTGAATGGGGTGCTCCTGGGCTTTGCTGGTTTGCAAACCAGTCCGAGAACCTGAAGGAGGCCGAAATGCAGAAGCTTTTCTGGATGAGATTGTATACTGAATTAGGAATTGATAGAATCAAGGAAAAGGTGACTCCTGCAGAGACACAGCTGGATGAGAGCTGTTAGCAGGCTCTGCACACTTGTCCAAGGGCTGGTTGTCAGTGGCTGGCCGCGCTCTCATCCAGCAGGGAGTGTTGCCTTGGGAATTGTTGGGAATCAGCCAGATGGTGGAGCTTGCTCCTGGGGCTGAGTTAGGGTCCCCTGTCCAGCACCACCTCCGAGGCAGAGCCCTCAGTAGATGGTAGGACGTTGGTGTGAAGCAACACGCCTCAGAAACCGTCTTCTGCCTGCGGAGACCCAGAGCATAACCAGACACTCCGTCCTGCATACAGCCCCAAAGCTAGGGGCCGCATGCTTCCTAAGCAGGCGCATCCTTGTCACTCAGGGACCTTTTCCTGCCACCTTTTCCTGTAGGAGCTGGAGGGGGTGGGGTTATGGGCCAGGCAGCTGAGAGCTGGCTGCAGACCTTTGGGAGTGTTAAACTGTAGTTAGTAGGGCCTGGATGTGCCAGGATTAGGCTTCATACAGTGAGGACTTTTAATCTCTAAATTGGACAACATTCATTCAAGGCAGACCTTTATCAGAGCCTCTTGGTAAATCCTTCATTTGTAAGATGCCCTTCACCTTCGCAATCTGCCTGCAGTCTGTTTCCAGGGCGCGATGTCACTTGAGCCTCTGATTTAACAGTGTTCACATCCTCCACCCCTTCCATCTGTGAAGGGCTATAGTTTCAGTTCCTCAAACCTGTGATTGGTTTCATGGAGCTCTTTTGTCCTGTCTGTCTTCTCATTTTTTTAAATGTAAATTGTGTTTTTAAAAAAATTGGAAAGCTCATTGCTCATTTCTCTTCAATATAGTTTCGCTTGTAATTTTCAAGTTTTCCTGCAGATATAAAATGAGTAATTTATTGGATTTTTTTAAAAAAATGCCAGAGCTAGTTTATTTAATCAGATATTTTATTATAGCCATAACTTAAATGTCACTTTCTTTCTAGGCACATCCTGTATTGGTCAAACGTAGACAAATTTAAATGAAGTTTTAAGGTTATTTAAATGAGCATTTATTTATGGTATTTAGGGCATGACTTGTGTTTGCCATGTAAATCAGCTCTGTTTGATCATGGGAATATGAAGCATACATTTGAGAGAGTCTAACTTTGCTGATCGGTTCTCAAAGACATGTATGAAACCGTATGCCACTAAATTAACTGTGGATGACCCTTAATTTAAAAATCTTGAGCATAGCTAGGAAGCCATTCAGACCTGGGCGTGATCAGGAGGACCAGAAAGAATGAGACTGCAAGCTGTTTCTCTAATCAGCCTCTTATCCTCAAGGGCCAGACCTCAGTTCTGTCATGACTTTTTAGACCATTGCAACCTCCTGAGGTAGTTGTTTCGGCCTAATGAGCAGGTTGTGTTCACACCAGCTTATTATATATGAATGCCTCTGTGCCTCTTTGAAAAGCATCATCACATTTCATTCTGGCTCTGTACCCTGTCCTAGGTCTTTAGCTTTCATCTTCTACTAAGGAGTTGCCCTGCTTTCTAGCTTGCTGTCCTGTAGAACTCATCAGAGCCTTGCCTGGCACGCACGGATCACTCGGGACCCACTGACAAGTCCCTGCCAGCTGGAACCACAGAGGCTCTGTGAGCCTCTCTTTCCTTCTCCTGCCTTCTGCACAGGTGCCCCACGCCCCTCTGCACCACCACCCGCAGCCTCCCCATTTGGGGGCTTCCATTACCTGCCATGCGCCCATTCTCATTTCCCCTCGTTGCTGCAGAGCCATCCACAGCCTGGACCAGGTTGTTTTAACCTGAGCCCATATGCCCCCAAGATTATGTGCTAGTCAAATCTCAGGGGACCCATGGCCTAAGTTATGAGTCATTGGTCCAGGAGTACCAGAGGAGACCTCCCCCCCTCAACACACACACACACACACACACACACACACACACACACACACACACACACTCCATGCTTTGATGGAAAGATTAGATTTACGCAGCCAGGTTTAACCCCTGGTGCCCTTTTCTGGGGAATGGGCACAAGCCAGCTGTTTGGGATCACTACAGAAGATCATAAAAACGGGCTCCTCGACCTTCCTGCTCACTCAGAACCAGAATCTTGGACAAAGGGTTATGGGGAGGCAGAAATTTGTGTTTTTTTTTAAGGCATGGGGTAATTCTGGTTAGCCGGACAGAGGTTTAAGAGTGAGTGCTCTGCATTACTGCACACTGCTGTGGGTGTCTGTCTTTGATAGATAGATGGCCTCAGGATATCTGGGCTCTAATGAAGAGGCTGGAATCATCACCTCACAGGGGCCTTTAATTTTGCTCTGTTTCTATCCCCTTTGCCAGTTGAAGAAGTCACTGCCAAAGGCAACTGGAGAGGAAGGATCCCTTGCCATCCCCACCTCTGGACAATCCAGACTTTAAAGTCTCCATAAAGCAGGTTCCAGCTATTCTTGGGGGTCTGAAGCCACCCACCTGAAGACATAAAATAAGTGATCCCTTTTCAGACTTGTGTTCTTCCAGTGGCACGCCCAGTTAACCAAGGAATTTTAGAGTTTTTAAGGGAAATGCAATATTGAAATGAGTACTTCACTTGCTGAAATGTGATTTGGTGTAGGTGAAATTGAATTAAAATTGGCATTCCTCGAGCGACCTGGAGGGACATTGTAATTCTGGTCTTTCCCCAAACGATAAAAGCTTTAAATTTGATTGAAATTTTAAAGATTGGCCTAGATGTTGGTCGGTATATTGGTTTCATCGCTGGATCCTAACCTTGGGGTCTCAGCAGAGAGTCTGCAGCCTGGGTTCCACTCGCGAGTCAGGGCAGTGGGCTCTGAATTGGGGATGATCAATTTGCTGGTCAGTCTCTCTCATTACAAGTGTGCTTCCCGATGCCGTGAGCCCACGTGGGCTCCACCGCATACAATGTGATTGATGTGGGCACTTTATCACATTGTAATATGTTAGTTTGCTCATCCTGAAGAGCATTTTATGTTGAATCTGTAGCAACATGAATGAACGAATCAGGGAGTCGGTTCAGTGTTTACCACCAGGAGGGCTTGGCTGCATCGAAGCAGCCCCGCGCCTGTGTGGGACTTCTTGGGGAAGAGGCAGGCAGGCCTCCGACCTCTTCTCTGTTCAGCTGAGCCACCTTACTGCCGGCTGCTTGATGCAGTTGCTGTAAGCGTCGAGTTGTTCTTGTTTGAACTCTGTGCTGCTCCTTAATCATCCATGTTGCCCTCCATTTCTGTGCAGATTGCAGCCCCCCTCCTGACGAGTCCAGCCCAGGTACGTGGTTTCTGTTCAAGGCTTCCACAGATGTCTTTCTAACCCTCAGGTAGTGTTTGTAGCTGAATTATCCAAGGTTGCCTGGTGCTTCCAGAGTTAGGAAAATATTTTAGAGGAGTTTCTTCATGTGAGACATGTGGCAGCTTTTCTTAGGTTTGGTGAGGGACCAGTTGGGCTGGGGACTGTGGCCTGAAGTAGAGGCTACCACATGCAGTTTTTTACTTTCCCATCACATAGCCTTTCCAGACGATTAATGTCCCTGAGTGCATTGGGCTTCCTGATTCAGAACAGTACATATTTGTAAATGGTACTTCCTGTGATTTCACCTGACTTGTGAGCATTACATGGAGGGGGAATAGCCACCCAAATGTTGCAGCATTCATAATCACACAGCATCCTTTCTTTCGAGTCTGGATGCAGCCTAGAAGTCTTACTAAGCACTGCTGGCAGGCTTCAGTTGGAGATGGTGCTAAAAACAGAATCTTTTTGCTGCATTTGCACATAGAAATCACTGTTCATGGCTCTAGTTCAGGGGTCTGCAGACTGCAGGTCTGAGCTGAATCTTGTCCACTGCCTGCTCTGGTAAATAACGTCTTATTGGAAATCAGGCACATCCACTCATTCACATATTGTCTGTGGCTGCTTTTAGGGGCAATGCCAGACTCGAGTAGCTATGACAAGGACCCCATGATCCTCAAATCCTAAAATACTTACTATCTAGCCTTTTACAGAAAAAGTGTGCCGACCCCTGCTCTAGTTCATGTTCAGTTTCCTGGTTGTGGCTTGTGGGTTCCCCAGAGTGAGCATGAGACCCCCAAATAATAAGCTTTTGCTTATAGCCCAAAAACCAGCTACCCAATCAGTCTGATGATTGCCTGTTTCTGACTGGACATAAATGTGAGGTAGCAGGACACCTGTTTTATATCTAGAGTGCAGTGAACTGGCGATTTGGGAATTTACCAGGCTCTCTGTCAGTTTTAGTGAGCCCTCTCAGCTCATACAGCACCATGCATTTTATATCAGCTGTGTCATTTCTAGAAGCACTGGCGGCTTATCCACAGTTAATGTCAACGGGCTGAAATGGTTCCATGCCAGGAGTTCCTTTGGCTTTTCCTGGAGAGCTATATTTTATCTCAGTTATAACACACACATATACACACACACATCTTTTTTTCTCACTCTTCCTCCCTCTTTTCCGACTTCCCTCCTTCCTCTGTTAATGAGGGGAAAAAGTGCAAAAGCAAGTATAGATTTGAAAAAGCTCTTCAAATTTATCCAAAGTAGCATGGTCCATGGATTGACCACTAGTCAGTGAGCCTTAACAGATTATCAACCAGACAGGGAGCCTGCCCCCCAGAAGTGAGTCAGCTGTGTCACTAAGGACATAGTTTAGTTGGGCTCTTTTTTTTTTTTTTCATAGCAAGACTTTCTCAACAAAAGGAGCAGAATATGACCCCATCACCAAATGTAATATCTCAGATACCTTTACTTAGCTAGGTCCTGGTAGAAATCTCATCACTGTCCCTGAAATCCTTTTTGTCTGGAAATTTCTAATTGTAGTTTTTCTTCATATTCCCCCAAAATGTATTTCTCCCTCAACCCCTACTCTCAACTCAGCAGAAGCAGCCTGACACAGTAAAAATAACATGGAGTTTAGAGTCAGTCAGACATGTACAAATGCCACTTCTTTTTGTCTGGGAAGACACTTACTTAACCTCTCTGAGTCTGTTTCCGTACCTGTATTAATAATATTCTTTCTGTGAATTAAATGAGAAAACAGAAAGGTAAAAGCACTGACAGGATTTAAAAAAATTTTTTTAACGTTTATTATTTTTGAGAGACAGACAGAGTGTGAGCAGGGGAAGGGCAGAGAGAGAGAGAGACTCAGAATCCGAGGCAGGCTTCAGGTTCTGAGCTGTCAGCACAGATCCCAACACAGGGCTTGAACTCACGAGCTGTGAGATCATGACCTGAGCTGAAGTCGGACGCTTAACCAACTGAGCCCCCCAGGTGCCCCAAAGCACTGACAGGTTTTTATGTACATGGTGGCTGGGTCTCTTACTAAACTCTAGAGCCATCCAGGCATGTGTGAGCCCTCCTCCGGGCAGATGGCAGTCTCCTCTCCCACCCAGGCCCACATCTTCTCCAGGACAAGATCCTAGTGCTTCTTAACCATTCTTCTTATACTCCCATTTTTTTTTTCAGAGTCTCCCCCCCCGCCCCACCACCATGTAACAAAACTGTGTTATACTCAAATGGAGTTTTTTGAAAGAGAAGTAGAGAAGCAGAAAAAGTATTGCATGGAGAAGACCTGCTTAGTCAACTAAGTCTGCTTGTACTTTTTGATAATTTTCAGATTAAAATGATGATAATTTGCATAGGTACCTGCATATTAAGTGGAAAAGCAAAGTATAACCGGCAACGTTTGCTCTAAGAGCATTTACTTCTTAGTTAATGATTGCCTACCTTTCCCCCAATTATTTGGCTATTGAAACTTAGATGCCATTGTCTTTTTTGACTGGTGCTGAATATAATTTACATGTATGCAACAGAGTTCTTCAAAGAAACAAAAACATGGCCTCTGAGATTTATTAGAGGAAGAAAGATGCTTGGATGTTAGCCAACAGGGCTCTTCCATTTTACTAAAAAGAACTCACGTGGCCAAGGGGTCAAGAGACTTGTCATTGGCCAGCACTGCTCAGCGGCAGCTGGGACCCGGGACACATATTTTCCACTCCTTGGTCCAGTGTTCTCTGTCACCATGAGTTCTTTGCTAAGACCTTTCCCGCTGTAGACTTTCTAAAGTTAAGACTGCTTTTTTCCCCCTTCATTACAGATGTAAATCCTTGTCCACATACAGTATGCCTGCATACACAGTTAGATCATTTCCCGACTTTGAATGGATTCATGTACTTGAAAATCTGCCTTAACTGACCACTGAGCATAGGGAAATCCTTTTGCAAGTTTTAGGCATTTCTCTAAATTTGTTTCTCAACAAAGTGCTACTCATACAGTTTGAGAGAGTGAAGCTGGCCTCCCTTCACTCTGGGGTTTGGATCCTGTTTATCTAAGGCAGAGCTTCCCCTCTGGTGGCTGCACCACTCGCATGGCACGGACCTGGCCTCTCCCCAGTGCAGTGACGTCTGTGAGTGTGGTGTGACCCGCCCTTGTCTTACGGGGTGGGTGCTGCCCGGCTCCACTCCCTGCCTGTGCAGCATTAGCTATCGTGGGCTCACCCAGTGGTGATAGTCAAATGCTTCTTTCTGGGCTTGGTGACCTGTTATAAATAGAACTGAGGAGGGCATGTCTCTTCTCTTTTAAATGTTTTCTAAATAGGAAGGCAGAAAAAGAGCCAAAGCCCAAAATACCCTTTAATCTGTTTTTCTACCCTGAGGTTCTATTTTTAAAAAATTGTTTTGATACAGGGTCACAATTTCCTAATAACTTCTAAAAGAAAACTAAACTAGAACTAGAGGGCTGCAGGCGGGGAGTTCGGGGGTGGGGAAGAACGTGAATGCAGAAGCAAGGGATATTCTGAGAGCTGAAAACACGGGAAACCATGTGGAACAAATGGTCTTTCCTTCAGACGTAGAAAGCGAGAACGTACCACAGCCACACAACGGCTGCGCAAGGGTGGGGTTGTCCTTTGCTCTAGAAGGATGGGGGCTTCGGCCTTAATACCTGAGTCAAGAGAAGCAAGATAACAGGTCACTTTTCTGGGTGTCCTTCTTGTCCCGGTGGAGGAATCGTGGTGACTTGCAGATGACTCACAGAAACTTTTTTGGTCATTTTCCTCAAAAGGAATCATCCTGAGCATTTATGTGTACTGCCCCCAGTAGGTTAGGGAGACAAGGCCTACATCCGCGGTCCCACAGTAGGTCCCTGTTTGTTTACTGGAAAAGCTTCAGGCCAGAAGGGTGGAGACTGGGGTGATTCCAGGCAGAACTTAGTTCCAGTTCTGGGCCAGAGTTTGGGCTGAGCAGAGTTACAGGATGCAGCAGGAGTGGTAGGGGGAGGGGGCCAACAAGGGGGTTAGGGTCAGGCAACTTGCTCAATTTACAGGACCTGAGTCTTAAAGTCTTCCTCTTCAAACGACTCCTTCCTCGTGCCCAGGTGAATGGAGCGAGGCCCTTTACCCCCTGCTGACCACCCTCACAGACTGCGTGGCCATGATGAGCGACAAGGCCAAGAAGGCAATGGTCTTCCTGCTCATGCAGGACAGCGCTCCCACCATAGCCACGTACCTGAGCCTGCAGTACCGCCGCGACGTGGTCTTCTGCCAAACCGTAAGCCCCGGGACTGGCATGGGAGCCCACAGGCACCTCCGCCCTCACAGAACACAGGCTCAGGAAGCCGTTCTCTGGCTTCACACTGAAAAAACCAAGGATGACAATACTTTCACCTGCGGGTGGCTCTTAAAGTTATTTAATAGTGAGAGGTCTAGATTTCATCCTGGAGGGAGGAATCCTACTTGATAAGTCTGTTTTTAGGAGAGGGTCCAAGTCTACCCTGTTTCTCCCCAAGGACGTGGTGCTGGCGGCTTGGGCACACCTGCCTCTCCTGCCCGAGGCGTGCTGCGTTGTGCATGACACAGGCCTCTTTGCCACCTTTTTCCCTGCAAAGCAGCTTAGTGAGGGAGACACGATCACTGCTGTCAGTGCCTTAGTTCTTCTGCTTATGCACAATTGCTGTGATGATTTCCATACTGTTTTAGAGAAGGGAAGACTCCAATGAATGTTAAAAGATTGGTAGATGCCAGTTATCAAATTAGCAACGTGAACAATGATAGTACCAGTCAGGCTGGTTCTCTGTGGTTCTGCCAGCCCATCCTTGTGAGGCCTGTTTCCTCCCACAGAAAATCTCTCATTGAGGTAACTTGCAGAGTGACCATGTTCTCTCTCACTTCTGTTCTTTGTTGTGATCACTTTAGTTTCCAGTCAGAGCTGGTATGAATCTGTAAACATACAGGCCTTTTTCATGGTAGGGAATTAATTCTGGGCTTCCAGAAGGTTCTAGCCCGGGAGAAAGCCCAGGCAGGTCAGGTTGGAAGCTGAACCAAAACCAAACCAGCCTTTAGGAGTGATTGGAGTGGCAAGCATGGAATGCTGCACACCCTCCCTGTGGCCTCTGCCCTGTGTGGCCTCAGAGCAGAGTGCTCCCCGCACCCCAGATGGAGCAGGAAGAGGTGCTGCTGTGGCCCAGCCAGAGCCGTGAAAGCAGAGAAACTTGGGTCAAGGGCAAGGCACTGGCTGCTAGCCTTTTAGAGAGGAGGTGCCTATCCCCCCACAACCACTTCACCTCAGGTCTCCCCCACAGCTGACGGCTCTCATCTGTGGCTTCATCATCAAGCTGAGGAACTGCCTGCATGACGATGGCTTCCTGCGGCAGCTCTACACCATCGGGCTGCTGGCCCAGTTCGAGAGCCTGCTGAGCACCTATGGTGAGGTTCCAGGGGCTCCCACATACCCTACGCCTCTGGGATCCTGGGGGTGATGGGCAGTGCAGACGTGTGTGATTCCCATTCTTTCTTCCCAGATAGTTGTGTCATTGCGCAGGCAGTGCGTGCCGATGAAAATAAATCTAAACATCATCAAAATATGTGAGAACCAAATAAAAGTCCTGTATGGTTACACACACACCCCCTAGTTTGTTTTGTTGTTGGTGGTTGTTACAGAGATCTTTCTAGTTGAGGATGGATGATAATTATTTAAGCAGTAAGGCCCTCTGGGACATTGGACCGCTTCTGAATTATTCTCATGAAAACAGTGCTGCCATATGTCTCCACACAGAAGTCTGTGTGCGCCTGAGGGCCCATTTCTACAGCTACTGCATTATTAGAAGGAACGTTCCTAGGTCAAAGGGTAGGCATAATTTTAAATTTTATAGACATTCCCAAATTGCCCTCTAAAAAGACTCTCTTCTTCCTACTTCCATTTTCTGTTTATTTCTTCTGAGAGGGTAAAAATCCATAGTTTTTTAGAAGGATTTGTCAGTCTTTAGAGTTACAAGAGATCAAGTAAATGCCAAGTGCTGTGGAGTGTGGGGATCCGGCCATGGTATGCTGTTTTCCTGTCTCTGTCCATTCGTAAAGCGCCAGCTTTGCCTGCTGAGGCTCCATACATGCCAGTTTCCTGCCGCACGCTTCCCCTCACCAGGAGGGGGCTGGGAGTTGTGGTGTGCATTTCCACCAGCCGAGCTGCCGAATGTGGCCACTGGGGATTTCAGTAGCCACCTTTTCCCGTGGAGAAGTGGGTCAGCTGGTGAGGAGGCTGAGATAGGCCACCTCCTGTCACACCACGCCTGATCCCGTCGCCTCCCACAGCTCTGTGGCCGTGCTGAGCCCACGGGGAGACTGGCAGATCCCCTCTACCTGACATCCCTCCATCCCCCTCTTGCCTCCAGGTGAGGAGCTGGCCATGCTGGAGGACATGAGTCTTGGAATCATGGACCTGAGGAACGTGACCTTCAAAGTCACTCAGGCCACTTCTAATGCATCAACAGACATGCTGCCCGTCATCACTGGAAATCGGTAGAAAGAATTTTTTTTTAGTTCTCAGAACTAGCACTGTGTTTTAATTTGTGTTTGTTACATGTGATGTACTTTGCGTTTTTATTTTTTTGTGTTTCATTCAGTTAAAAACCTTGATCATAGCCCTCCATGTTAATTTCACAGACCTGTAAAGGTTCATTACCACAATTTGGAAACCACTGAGCTGGACGGCCAGTTCACACTCTAGTGTCAAGGCCAGCTTGGTTTTCCTCTTCTCACTCGCCTCCTCTCCTGCCTCTCCCCTGTCCCAGCCTTCACCCATTCTCTGGCTCTCTCCACTGTTTTGCAGGGACGGGTTCAATGTGCGGATCCCTCTGCCAGGCCCCCTGTTCGACGCCCTGCCCCGGGAGATCCAGAGTGGCATGCTGCTGCGGGTGCAGCCTGTCCTCTTCAACGTGGGCATCAATGAACAGCAGACGCTGGCCGAGAGGTGCGTGCCCGGCTCTCGTGGGGGCCGGGGTGGCTGGAGTGCTCCGTGAGGTGTTGTAGAAAATGGCCTTAGCCCTCTTCAGGCTCTGAGTGCTGTGTAGACTTTGTCATCCCTTCCTTCCTTTGGCCAGCAGTCTTCAGTGCAGCCGCACAGCCAACTCTGTGTTTGGTGCTAGGGACACAAAGACGAGCCAGATGTGGTCTGTTCCTCAAGAGACTTAGGCTGGCAGGAGAGAGGTGTGGGAGCAAGGCTGGAGATGAATGCAGGGAGTAGGGGTCCTAATGGGAGACCCAGGGAGAGGGTGTGAGAGGGCTTCCTAGAGGGGATGATGGTTGAATTGGGTTTTGAAGAGTAAGTACGAGTTGGTTAGATGAGGAGGTGAAGGAAAGACCTGGCATCTCAAGCCAATAAGCCTGAGCAAATGCAGGTAGGGACAGACCATCGGGGGTGTCGGAGGCCAAGATCCCAGGCCAGAGTGGGCACCGGTGAGGTTAGAGAGGTCTGTTTGCAAGGCTGAGAGCCATGTCTTGATTCAAAAGGCCTTTGTCTTGTAAACTCCCTGCAGGGTCCCCTGCCAGGCAACAGGGAAGAATCACGTGTGCAAGTGTGTGTATGCACATGTTTATGTGTGTTGGAGAGGAGCGTTTGGGCATGTGTAATGACCTTCCACTAGTACATGAAAATCTTCCCTGTTTTATCATTACATTCATGTGTGTTTTAGAATTTAGAATATGTTTTATTCACATGGGTTTTTAAAGCACTTGCTGTGAAGGGGATTTGGTTTCTAGGATGATGTGCCATCTTCCTGTGGGGCCTTTCGAACCCAATGACCCCTACTTAGGTGTAGGTCAACCCCCACCTAGCAAATGTGGTGTGGCTGACGGGAGACATCAAAGAAGTTTGAGTAAAGCAGGACACAGTCTCATCTGCATTTTAAGTGGATCACATGCTGGCCATGTGCTGGAAAGATACAAGGGTGACAAGTGTGATGAGGAGGTTGTTGGAGAGTCCAGGCCAGAGGCGGTGAGCTGGGTCAGGCAGGAGGAGTACGAGTAGAGAAGGGACAGACTGGAGGGCTGTTTCAGTGGTGAAGTGGAAGGTTTGGTCTTCAGTTGGGCAGGGTGTGAGAGAGATGGTGAAGAGAATAATAGGCCTATACTTCCAGGTCAGTAGTGAGGGGTGTTGGCATCTACTAGCCCCAGGAACCAGGAGGAAGGTCATGGTCAGGGACAGATGGAAGTCAGCTTAAGCTGAGGGAAGCTGCTTCCCACCAGCTCGGGAAGTGGAGACCTCTGAGGTGAGCAGAGCTGGAAGAGCCTACTACAGAGAGAGTGGGCAATATCAGAGGGCTGGTCAGGAGGTGTCCCAGGGAAAACAGTAATGCTCCCCGTGTCTGGCAGCTGCCGTTCTTGATGATTCTGTAAGAGTAGTTTCTGGAAAGGGCTGAGGCAAGTCCACATCGCAGTGAGCAGAGGGGCAGGTAGAGAAGGGTGAGACCGTCGGGATGGGGAAGACTTGTCTAGTCCATGGTCTTTGTCATTCATCCGCTTTTGGGACACCCTCCCCTCAGCTCATAAACAAGCCCAGCTCACTGTGTCCTGGGGCAGAAAAGCTGTTGTGGGCATTGGGGTGGATGGGCTGTTGTAGGCCCACGGGAGGGAGTCCTGCTCTCTGAAGGATGACATGGGACCATGAAGAGGCTGCTATGCATGGAGGTCCCTCAGCAGGGCAGTAGTGGAGCTGGACTGGGCATCCAGGCCTTAGACTTAAGAGCCTGCCTGTGTTCATGACCACCTTGGGGTTTTTCTCAAGGGTGACTTTCTTCTTTCTCCGCCTTATACATCTGGCACGTCCTGGGTGTCTGAGAGGTGTGCACAGGGTGAGCCTGCATAGAGAGAAGAGAGCTAGGGCCTCCCATACAGTCCACGAGGAGCAGCTAGTCAGGTGGGGTTATTCAGCAGGCAGAGTGACTTGGCTTCGAGTACAGGACTGTGTCCTGACTCCCCAGCCAGAGCCCCATTGCTGTCCCCTCTCTTAAGCACCTCTGGGATGGGAGGACACGGGGACTCCCAGTGAGCAGCTGTGAGAAGGGTTTCCGTGCATGCTGTGCCAGGGTCTGGGACAGATGGAGTTCTGTAATCTTTTAGGCACCAAATGTGCATGGTTCCTGCTAATGAAATGTACTTAAACCTGTCCCCAACACAGCAGAGATGACCGTATGCTTGGGAGGAGGGAAGTGGCTTAGAATTGAGATGTGCACAATAATGCTTAGGGGAACCCATGTTGTTGGCTTCAGAGCAGTTATTTCATGCTGGAAGGAAGTGTCATTCACTAATGGTGTCCCCGTATGACCTCCGAAGGTTTGGTGATACGTCTTTACAAGAAGTTATCAACGTGGAAAGTTTGGTGCGGTTAAATTCCTACTTCGAGCAGTTTAAGGAAGTTTTGCCTGAAGATTGTAAGTATTTCTTCACTCATGGTAGGTTTCTTTTTCACCTCTTGTCTGTCTTGTATCACTCTGGGTGTTTGAGCCCTTCCTGCCCACCAACCATCTGGGTGCTGCCTCTGTGCACACAACTGTTCCTTCCCTGTCCTGCCGGCCACCTGTTCACCTGCTCAGACTCTGCCGGGCCTGAATCCCCACCCAGAGAAGCTTCCCTCAGGCTGTGGCCCTTGCTCATGCTTCTCTGGCCAGTTCTCTGGTCACCTAGAGAACACGGGGCTTTCTCACACACTGTCAGTCCCAGCGCACATTGATGCCGTGGTGTGCGTTGTACTCCTACTGGTAGGGAAGATGGGATCGCAGATGCAGATCCCCCACTCGACCCCACACTGGTGTGAGTTCCCCATGCACCCGCGTCTGTTTCACACAGAGTAAGATGCCAGGCAGACACTTATTGCTGGGTGTGGGGGGCGAGAGGGCAGTGGAGAGTGATGGTAGCCATCACTGCCAACAGCCCTCTCTGTGCTGCTGGACTCGGGCAGGAACCGGGGTTCAGCACACTATCTCTACGTGGGGAGCTCTCTCCGGATGTCAACCTTCCCGTATGAAGTGCCACGGGACCCAGTGGTGAATGAGACTGGACCCTGCCTGGATAGGAATAGGCTCTGCCTCTCTGTGCTGGCACTGCCCCAGCTACTAGCGCCGCCCCCCCCCCCCCCCCCCCCCCCCCCCCCCCCCCCCCCCCCCCCCCCCCCCCCCCCCCCCCCCGCCCAGGTGAAGGAGGCAGACTCCAACCCTGGGTAACACCAGTGTCCTCTAAAGGGGACTCCCAAGAAGGGAAGATGTGAAAAGGCTTCATTTGCATTCCTGGGTTGCTGATGTGCCAGGCGCTGTGCTGTGCTTTGCACACATTTTCTCACTGATTCCCCATGATAGTACAATGAGGTAGGTGTTAGTATTGGTTGCATGGAAGGGTTGGCCTGGCCCTGAGGCTTGGCACTTAGACGGTGTGCAAAGGCGTCCTGTTAGGAGATGTTTGTGTTAAAAGAGACCAGGCTGGGGAGTTGACGTCAGTTTAGTTCTAGAGGGAAGCAGTGTGCGAAAAGCTGCCTTCGGGGATTTGTCTTGAATCAGCTAGAGTGTGGTGACTGGCTTGGAGGAAGAGTGTAGGCCACTGGTGCACAGTGTTTTCTCCCAGTGGAGGTGGCTTGGGAAGAAAAGGTCCAACAGATGGGCCAGGGCGTCCTTGGAAGCAGGACAGAAGCAGAGTTATCTGGACACTGAGGGTGGGTGAGAGGAGGAGTCTCTGCTGACTTCTGAGGCTCAGTCAGTGTGGCTAGGGCTCCAGCCAGAACAAGTAAGTGACTAAATGGCACTACCTCAATGGGCCACTCTGCCCAGAGATTGGCGAGATGTGAGATGGACAGTGAGGGAAGGAGCTAGAGAGATACCGGCTGCAAGATGCAGGAGCACTCAGGACTAGAGATTGGGGTCCTGCAGGGGTGCCGGTGTTGCTGGCAGGGAGGGGGAGAGAGCTAGGTGCTGCGGACAGAAGGAGATACAGGGTGCTCATGTCGGGTGGCCTCAGTCTCCCAGGGAGTGGCAGAGGTGCCAGCTCTGACCGCACGCTGGAACTCACTGGGGAGGCTGGACAGTCCTGATGCCTGGGCAACTCCCCCAGATTGGTGGGCATCAGGAGTTCCAGAAACTGCTCCGCTGGCCAGAGTTGATAGCCATAAGTCAGAGGATCCCCTGAGGCTTCAGCTGAAGGTCACTAGGCTGTCGAACATCCAGGTAGTGAGGCGTCCTCACATGCTTCAGCAGCGATCATAGTTGAAAATCACAGATTTGACAAATCCTTCCCAGGCTGTCTACACACTTTACATGGATTAGCTAATGTGATCATTAGCAGCCTTGGCAGGTGGGCTTGCTTCTACACCATTTGATATTTGAGGATACCAAGACAGAGGGTGAGTCCCCCAAGGAGGGAGCCCAGGCTGGAGCCCATCTTCCAACTGCTTCAGTGGTCAGGGACAGTGCAGCCACCCAAGCTTGGGCTAGAAGGACAGAGGCCGTGTGGAGGACAGATGAGTAGGCACAGTGAGCCATGTGGTCAGGAAGTAGGAGTTCTGTGCTCAGCATCTTGGAGGGCATCTTGTTTCCAGTGACACGAGACCCCAAGAGATGTGGACATAGGCTGGTAATGACAGCCAAGGAAGGGCGTCGCCTGCAGGACCAAAGCAGCCCAGGTGTGGGCCTCTCCAGGGTGGACCAGTAGCACTGGACCATGATCCAGGGTGCTGGGGAACAGCAGCCCAGTGTGCCGTCAGCCCCAGGAGAATCAGGGCTCTGTGAGGCTGAGGAAGTGAAGCCAGCTAGTGAATCCTCTCTAAGTCTGCTCGGTTCATCAGTGGGCAGGTGTGCTCTGACTGGGGCCACAGGGGAAGCCAGGCTGATGCTGTGGCCAGTCTTGGGAAATAACCTGCGGTGTCTCCTCCAGGCAACAAACTTGCCTCCTCTGGGCTTCCATAGCCTCCATCACAGACTGAGGCCCTCATGGCAGGAGTCCTCTTTCCATGTTTCTGCCCCAGTCCTCTGATCAGCATGGTGCTGGGCACATACCAGGTGCATGAAGTAATTAGCATAAAATCCTTGGTGCTCCACAGTGAGATTGTGTGGTGAAACTATGTGCGGCTGGATCCCAGAATTCCATGTGTTTGGTTTTAATTTGGGGGTTCAGGCACCATGGCTATTTTTCATAGATATGACCTTGAAGCTCTTCTCTTTTTCTCTGATGATCCTGGTTAAAAATCCCAGGTTTCTTAGGTGAGGCGATCAGACTGATCTTCCGGTTCAAGGGGTCCTGGAAGGGGTGGAGACTGTCACAGTGGCGGAGGGAGGCTGTCAGAGAGAGTGGGTCACTCCAGGTCCACCGGAGTGGACATTCCCTGGGCTTACCCAGCCTACTCAGTGGTCGAGACCCACTGCCCCTAAGTATCCTCTCCCTGCGGGGGCGCTGTAGACCAGATGGGTCATCCTAACTCCCTCCCGCCCTGGGTGACCCTGTGTCTGTGCTTCAGCCTCTCTGAAGAGCTGAAAGAAAATGACTGTTTGCACTTTACAGGTGGGCCTGAAATGGCCTTGAAAGTCATTGAAGTGCTCCCCGTGCTGGTAGCCAGGGCTAGCCCCTAAGCACACCCTCCCTTCTTTTTTAAGTCACTACGCTGTCAGCTTGGTCAGGAGCTCATGCCACAGTGGCCTCCTTAGGCCGCAGGCCTGGCTGGGCACCGGCTCTCACAGACTCCTCTCTTGCAGGCCTACCTCGATCTCGGAGCCAGACCTGCCTGCCGGAGCTGCTGCGATTTCTGGGCCAGAACGTACATGCCAGGAAGAATAAGAACGTCGACATCCTCTGGCAAGCTGCTGAGGTAGTACCCTTGTTACAGTGAGGGAAAGAATGTTATTGTCGTACTTGTTGCCAAAAATAATAATCATATTAATAAATAAAAATCTCATCCAGGAGTGGAGAGAGCAAATTTCTCCATATGGACACAAAAGAAAGTCACTGAATGTGTCCAAAACTCTGGAAGACACTAAAGTTGCCTGTGAGTTCATTACTTTAGGGCTGCCTGAATTCTGATAAGTTTGACACAGACTCTCTCCCCTGGGGCGTTTAATAACCAGGCCGGTGACAGTTGTCACCTTCAGAAGCCTCAGCAATCAATACCAGCTAAAACTCACTGCTGACTGCATCTTTTAATAGGTTCAAAGGTAGACCAAAGTGACTTCTGCAGTCTCTTTACAGTTTTTTTGTACGTTGCAGTTCGAATCTCCTCTTTTCCCAAGTACTTAGACTTCTGGTATTTGTGTAGTTCCCTAGTTAGCCGTTCACTTTCCCCTGTTAAGGAGTGACGTTAACTTGTCTCCATGGCAGCACCATGACCTGTGCGGCACTGGGACCTGTACGCGTAGACTCAGGTGCACAAGTGATCCCCAGAGGGCATTCCAGCTCCTGGCCTGAGCGCAGGGGAGGGATGGACACACGCCCCTCTGTCCCTGGGGGAGGAGTAGACCCTGCACTGCCCACTCACACCTGGTTACCCCCCAGTTCACAGAGCCCAAGAAGCAGTTAGGAGGGCTGTTCCCCGCTGCCACTGGCTTTCCTGAGCAGCCCATTCTAGCGCTTTCCTAGTCTCCTCATCGGGAAGGGATTCCCAGCTCTCTTCCACTGCAGCAGACTATCTCAGCTGGTCATGCTGGTTACTGGCTGCTTGGTAGACCCTGTGTTTGAGGGTCTGTCTTCATGGGGCCCTGTCTTTGAACATGCCCCACTCTGTGCCTTTTTTAGTGGCTGTGGCCACTGATGCCTTTCTGTTGAATGCAGCTGTGAAGAGTGGACATTCCCCTCTGCGTATTAATCTCTTCATTGAGCCTTTCAGGTGCCCCAGCTGAGAAGACTCTGTTCATGACTGCTGTGGGATGGGTCAGTCTGAGGAGCTCCCTTCCTGGGCCAGGCTGCCCATGGGGTCTTTTCACAGCAGAACACATTTTGAGGCACTGAGTGACAGGAAGACAGAATAGGTTTCAAATATTGTTCTGGTTCTGGGGATCTGCCCTTGCTTGCTCAGGCCAAGCCCAGCAAATATGGAGTAGGATGTGCTCATGGGTGCCAGGGTGCCTCTGCAGCAGGGCTCCTTTAAGGAGACCCATATGCTCTGTAGGAAGAGGAGCCCCTTACTTTCTTTTAGTATGTTTTAGGGGGCTTCCCCTTGGCTGGCTGTCACAAGCCTGTTACACAGTATTTTTATGACTTCAGACACAGAGCAAGCCTGTCCTCATGTGACGCATAGGCCAGGGGTGACAGCCTGATCCCTCCAGAGTGGCACAGGCCAGGCACCCCCCCCCCCCCCCCCCCCCCCCCCCCCCCCCCCCCCCCCGCTTCACTCTCCTTATAACAAGCACACAGACAGCTTTACAGCTGACAGTGGGTGCTGAGACCCATACATACTCTGTTTGGGAGCTGAGGTTCTGTTTTCCTGTCTCTAGAGCATAGAAAAATCATCAACTATGGCAATGATCTGCAATCCTCTGTCACCAGGTCCAAAAAGCAGCCCATGTAGTCCCATATTTTTTGTTCCCAGCAGAGGTTCAATGTACAGATTCAGAGGTGGAAAAGTCTCAGAGGCCCTTAGACACATCACTTCTTATATTTTCCAGCTGGGGGTCCTCTGGAGGCGTGGGGGGCGGGGGAGACAGGAATTTGTGCAATGCCAAGTCACTCTGGCCAGTTTGACCAGAGCTGCCGTCCTTTTCTGGATCTTATTTATTTTCACTTCCGTGTGTAATAAGAGGTCCCTGGCTAAACAGGATATCATAGGTCAGGTCTAGGCCCTCATCTTGTGGATGGGGAGACCAGCCAGAGGCCCAGAATTGGCTGATAGCCCCCTAGAGACTGGAACCTGGTACTGCAGATGGCCCTCTTGGGCAAGAATGCACCTCTGGTCACCTCTGCCTGCTTTCTGAAGTTTCATGTTAGTTATGGATGCACCATTTATGAATGTAAATGCTTACGACACGTGTCTGGTTCATGAACTCTGCAGCCTGTAGAATTTAGTGAGCAGGTGTACATTCACCCTCACCTCATCAGTTACGGTTTTATACATTGGGATTATATCACTTTTGACCAAGCTTAGGGGATGCTTAGGGTCTGTTTTTGTGGGTTTTTTTTTTTTCTTTTCTTTAAAACTTCTTTGTCTATTCTCAAAAGAAGGCTGTTTTCCTCCGGATGGCCTTGGCTGAACTCGTTTGGGCCTCTTATCTTTTGTCTTTCCCTAGACACAGTACTTAGAACTATACTGTGCCCTCTACCTAGTGGCGTTCCTAACAGTGGCTGCATGTTCTTGGCTTTGAGAAGCAGGTGCGGTGCTGTCTCCAGGGCAGTCTGCAGTGGCTCTGAGATTTCTCTGGAGTGTGACGGGTTATTGGAGCTGTCATCTAGCTTTGAGTTTTTACTAACTGCCAGTATTGTTCTCGAGGTGCAGTACCTGGTACAGGTCCTTATTCCCTTATCTGAAGCTCTTGTGAGTAGATGTTTTGTAATTCACAGATTTCTGTATTTAAGAAAGGGGGTATGGTATACAGTTGGTGCACATATGTGTAATACAATGCATATCCCCTGTGGTTAATGTGGTACCCATACATGATTGAACGCAACCTGGGGAGTCTGGGGTAGCGCTCTGGAACTAAACTCACTAATATTGCTTAATTGAAAAGTGTGAATATTTATACACAATGGGATAGGTGAAGATTATAAATAGTCTCACATCAGCTCAGATATGGTTGTGCTGCCAAATTAAGTTGCCATAAATTTTAAAAACATTTTTTTTAAATTTTAGGGCTTTCTGCATTTGGGGACTGTGTACCTAGATTTAGTGGTACAAAGAAGGTGCCCCCAAAATCCCTTCCTTTGGAGAAAGAAGGTGCCCTGGGGCAGCTGCCCCATCATGAGCCCCCCACTTGTGAAGGGGAAGAGCACTGGCACCTAACCCCATGCCCGGCCCCAAGTGAGACGGCGGATGGCCTGTGGGGCCTGTTGGTCTGGAGGTGGCAAAGAAGAAGCTCTTCTGAGCTCTTCCCATCTGTGCAGGAGTCGGGGGTTGAAGGTAGAGGAGGAGAGTAGAGACAGTGGGTCTGTGCTATGCCTTCCAGAAAGGCCTGGAGACTTGGCCAGGGGCTGGGCATCCCGTAAGCTGCTCTGACCTCCTGGGCTGGTCTTTGCTGCCCTGCTCTGTCGAGGGCCTGCAGCAAAGGTGTGAACATGATGAAATGGCCTGGGCACGGTTTGGAAGAGGCCAGCTGGTAAGGCCAGTGAACAGATAGTGATGCCCCAGAAAAGAAGGGAGTCTGGGCCTTGATGGCCTGTGGGAGGGTGGGGGCAGAAGGTCACACGAGGGACAGCCAGGGACGAGAGGCGGTCCCATGGGTAGTGACTTCATTTCCGCTGCTGGCTCTGGCAGGACTCAGAGTTGGAGCAGAAGCAGAGGGAAGGCTGACTCTGGGAGTTGGCATAGCGACCCGCTGCCATTGGCCATCTGGAACCTGTGTTGCACACGAAGCATGTTTCCATTTTGTGGAGTCTCCCTCTGAGCACCGCCTGTGTTCCTGTTGGCAGATCTGCCGCCGCCTTAACGGGGTCCGGTTCACCAGCTGCAAGAGCGCCAAGGACCGCACGGCCATGTCGGTGACGCTGGAGCAGTGCCTGATCCTGCAGCACGAGCACGGCATGGCCCCACAGGTGTTCACCCAGGCCCTGGAGTGCATGCGCAGGTGAGTCCCGCTGCCCAGGCCGCCCGCCCCGCCTTCCCCGGGCTCCGTGTAAACTGCAGATGAGCTGGCCCTGCCGGGGCTCCCCCGGCCAAGCCCCCTTGACTCCAGCTGGCATGCTCTAGTTTGACTTTGGAAAATTCATTGATGTCTGCCAAGTCAAACTGTTGGCACTTTTCAAATTGAGACCGTGTTCTCATCTAAGTCCAGGGGGCTAGCAGTCTCTGTGAGCAGGACTGCTCTGAAGTCGGGTGACCTCGGGGCAAGCTTAGGTGTCAGGAGGTTGCCGAGGGAACTCAAGTGCAGCCGTGTGGAAGTCCTTTGGCACACGGCTCCCCACCCCCGCCCCCCGCCTCGCCGCGGGTGGGAATTAGGGCCAGAGCTTCCTCAGCAGGCATCTGCTGTTTCCACCGTGCACGTATCCATCCCCTTTCAAACTTGAGTGAAGAAAATGCGTCTGCAGGTTGCACTGGTTTGCTCCGCTTCTTCTCTAGCCATCGACACGGTTTGCTTTTCTTAGCAAAGTGTCAAATGAGTGTTTTATGGTAACGGCAGCAGCCCCCCACTTGTCCATGTGCCGTGGCGACCTCACCCTAATGATGTTCTGATTCTGAGGCAGCAGGCGTGTTTGCAGAATGAAACCTGGGACTAAAAACTGTCTACTGTTGACCGATGCCTTGTTTCAAGCACTGCTGGGGAGCACCTTACCTCACATACCAAAAGAAAGGATAAGAAACCTGGTTTTCCTGTCTCCTTCAATGTAGCCACCAATGCTGTCCAAGTCTCGTTCCCAACGGTCACTCCTACTGAATGTTCTGTATCGTTTGTCCTCTCACCAAATTCTTTAAAGCGTTCAATTCTCTTATCCTTTCTGTATGTTTCTGCCATTTGACCTTCTCACAATAATGCTCAAAAGTGATGCCTGAGCCCCTGCCTCTTGATAATCGCATTTTGTAGAAATGGAATTGTGTTGTCCCTGTTTTGTCTTCCCATAGTCATCCAGACCCCTCTGTTTCTGTGGGGCTTCTATTCACATGTGTGTAGAAAGTTCATCGCCCTCCCTGCGCTGAGCCTCAGGGAAGCGATGGAGACTCTTGAGACCCCTGCCTGGGCACCCCTGACTAAGGGTCTGTCCTCACAGCCTGCCCTTGAGGCTCAGCGTCCCCGATGCCATGAGGGTGGTGGGGCCTGGGCTCCCAGCCACATCTGCACTTAGCTGCAGGTGATGGGAGGGACCTCCTTGGTGAGATACAGCCCTCCACCAGAGAAGAAACGAGAAAAATGCATGGGAGATACCTGTGCTTGTCAGAGTGAAGATGAGGATCAGGTCCACTCAGTAGACCAGGTCCCGAGTCAGGTGTGCAGTTGATGTGTTGACATCTATCCAGTCTCGGCTTCTGGAACAGATTTGATGAAAATAATTCATTCTGACCGTATCTGAGCACAGAGGTCTCAGGAGACCAGGGAGAAAGGGGCTCCTTAGAAAGACACAGGGGCTGCCACATCTGCTGACCTGTGGCCCACCACGGGGCTGCGTGCCCAGTACCTGCATGTGCACAGATTAACTGCTGTGGTTTTCCGTGCACACAGCACTTTTCATAACTTTATCACATGAGAAATTGATATTCCTGGTAGGAAAATCTAAAAATACGGATAAGCCTGTTCTCAACCTCCGCCCCCCCCAGTCCTCCATATTTCTACTGTTAACAAGAAATGGTGCTAACGTTTGATGCCGACTCTTTCAGACATAGTCACATTCATACATACATGCAGGTTTGAGTGTGGTTAATGCACATGTTGGTTAACCAAGTCCTGGAATAGTGCACAAAACACACATGTGTGCAAATAATAACAGTTATATGTGCAGTTATGCCTGTTTTTTTAGCCTACTTTTTTTCATTTAACTGCTTGTGAGCACTTTCTCAGGTAAATAGAGACCTTGCCATTTTCAGCACATCATAATGACCCCGTTTGCTGTCACTTAATATTTAAGCTGTATGTGCTTTTCAGCACCTTAAACAAGGGTGCAGCGAATAGCCTTATGTATGCACCTGTCCACATTTGGTGCATTGATCCCTCACGTTAGAAACTATACACCTTTGTAAGGCTTTTAATACCAATTGTCACACTCCCACCCGCTGTCCCAAGTGCCTGCTCGTCCACCCTCCAGGTATCATACCTGTCAACTCTTCCAGGCGCTTTTGACTCTTAAGTCAGTGTTGCTTTCCTGTGTGCCAGGTGGGGACCCTGTGGTCCCGAGTAGGGAAGGACCTTCCTCCCTAGGTCTCCGTTTGCCTCTCTAAAACCCATACCTACCTCCAATTATGGAAGTCTTTTTAAAGTTTCCTATTCACGTTTTTCTGAATTTTCTAAAATCTCTGCAGTAACGATGTATTACCTTATAATCATGGAAGGTATTATTACACAAGAACCAAGCTCGGTCCCAGCCCCCCTGCACTCTGGGACCCCCGGGACCCAGTAGCTCCAGCAGCCCAGATGCTCACTGCCACCTGTCTGCCTGGCCACACTGCAGCTCAGGCTGTCACCACATGTGATTGTTTTAAGGTGGTTTCCTGGATTATCCCCTGTGGGGAAGACATGCGTCTGGTTTAGACAGCAGGCCTGATGTGGCCGGGTCACTAGCCAGTAGTTCTGGCTGCGGTGTGGCCGGGACCCGTGCCTCAGCCAGGAGCTCAAAGGAGGCAGCAGTAAATACTGGCCATGCCTTGAGTGGAGGAATGCATTTTGGTTCTCTTGCTTTCTTGCTTGCATCTTACCAGATGGAAGAGTAGAGCATGCAGGCAAGGGTGCGGGGTGGGGAGAGGGGGTGGGGTTAGGGGACAGAGCTGACACTTGGGCTGTGTTTCTCTCAGGTCCAGGGTGAGCAGTGGCCAGTGCTGTGCTAGCAAATGTTTAACAACCAGCTCCCCACCTCCCCCCACTCCAAAAAAGCCCTGATCTATATAGTGTTTGCCAATTTCTGGGGCATAAATCCTCCCACTGGGGCTTATATCAAGCTACCAGTGTGATCCCTTGGAACATGGAGCTGGGAAGAGATTCGTCAGCTCGGCTCTTGCAAGCCATTGGAGCCAATGCCAGCTCACCGCTCACAGTGCCCCTCTGTCCCCAGTCCAGGGGCTGAAACTCACAGAGGGGGTCTTCCTAAGTAGCCACAGTGACACCCCCCGACCCCCAAGACTGCCCTGGCTGGGAATGTGACAGTCAGTCAGTGTTCCCATTGGAAAGAGGCCCCAATCAGAATGGCGTATCCCGGGAGGGCCTTTCCAGGCCTTCCAGGTTCCTCTGGGAAAGCCCGGGAAGTACCTCATGCTACTCATCTCCAGGTGGATCCTCTCAGGCCACCTGCTGTGTCCCAGCATCTCTGCTTCTGTGTCACTGTTGCCACTTTGGTGGACATTCATAGAGGATGTGGTTCCAGAGCCATTGCACCTCAGTATATTTTTTCTGGGACGACGTCAAGGAGGGGAGAAGCCCCAAAGTTCCGATGTGAGCTTGGGTGGATTCCATTCTGGGGGATCACCCTGTAGAGCAGTAACTTGGATACTCGGGGACACCAGCAGCTCATGCCCTGCCACTGCTTAGCCTGACAGCCAGGGCAAGTCTGGGGAGGGCTCTGCCTTTGACTGATACTTGAGGTAAATGGTCATTGTTTGGATGGTCCATCAAGAGGCAGCTCTGGCAGTGAGTGGCACTGCCCCTGCTCAGGCATCTGTGAGAAGGTCAACCCCCCCCCCCCCAATGGTTCTTCATGTTCAGCTTGCGTTCTGGAACCTATGTCTTGGCAGCATGTGAGAGCATGGCAGGGCAGCATGGAGTCGTGCTTGGCTGGCCGAGAGAGGGCGAACATGGAAAACCATTTAGTCGACCTACATGTGTTCGTTTTCGGTAGACGACAGTATTTTTTTCTTATTTTCACTTCTCTTTCTCTCCTTTCTTCTTGTGACTGTGCTGGTTTTGTTTTGGTATTCCTTCTATACCCTTTTCTGCACATCACCTTTTCTTTCTGTCGTGGCTCCATCCCATTTCTTTTTTTTTTTTTTTTTTTTTTTTTAATTTATCATCTTACCGTTTGGTTCTCCTCTTTTTTCCATGCTTTTGATAAAACCCATTGCATGTGTCTCTCTCTCTCTTTCTTTTTTTTTTTTTTATTTCCTTTGCCTTTTTCTTTCCTTTCTCCCAAACTTTCTCCTTTTCACAGCATTGGAACACGGGAGGTAGTCACCCAGAAGAACTTGAGCGGCCTGGTGCCCATCCGAGACTTAAGACTAGACCCCAGCCTCCTCTGTTCCATCCCTTTGTTAGCCCTGAGCCCCAATTTACTGATTGTGTGGCTCTTCCTGAGCATAGCATACCTGGTGACCAAATTGCGTTGCAAATGAGTATCAGTACGAAAAATCAGTAATAAGTCACAGGAAAAACAAAAGTGCCAGGATATGTCCAGCCACGTGTGCACCTAACTGGACAGAAGGAATGTGTCACAGCGTGTTCTGCCAAGAAATATCTCATGCCTTACAGTTTGATGTTTTGTTGTTCTGAACTGTACACCCCTGCCAAATTATTTCACCAAGAAGACTTGTTCGTTTAACTTCCGCAGAGTTTTCAGTGCTTGTAACACATTCTTACAGGGCCCCGTCACTACATTGTTTAGCTGGCCTGGAATTACTTGTACCAAATCTCTCACCCTCTGATGTAAAGCTATTTATTACCTGTATATCTCATGTGCCGTGTTTCCGAGAGAAGGGAATTCTGTCTGGAAAGAATTTGTATATTTGATACTATTCTCTAATGTACTGCTAGCCTTTCCTTTCCTTTTGAAGAGAAACGAAAAGGATAGATGCTTTATAACTGGCTCTTCGAGATGAACCTATTTAATAGGACATGTACTTTCTGCTTTCCTTTCAAAGCGTAGTCCCTGAACTCAGAGTAGCAAACACTTTGCAGAACCGTTCCATTCCTTGCTCATGTTCATGATTTCCAGTCCAAGATGACACCAAGCTGTGACTGTAGTAGCACATTGTGTCAAGTCAGGCACATCCAAGGAACGCGCTGCGTGTGACTTCACGTTTACTCTTTTAAATCTTTAAGGATCACTAAACTGACCACAGGAATGAACGCATACAGAAACAAAAGGCTGTTTGAGGGATAGACATTTATTTTTCTAGAAGCAGGAGTTGTACGTTTAAAGCATTGCATCTTCAATTACAGATTAAAGCCCAGACAGCTTTTTCTCTCTTAGAAAGCAAATGTGATTCATGATAATAAGCAAAAATCAAAGGGAAAATGACCCATAAAATGAGGCCTAACCTTTGGGTATTTGTGACAGATCGAACTGTGAGAAAGAAGGAGTTGCTTTGGTTTATGCTATTCGCACTCTTGATGTAACACGGCAGTGCCCGGAAAATGGGATGGTTGGTAGCCCTAACTTTCACGTTTGCCAGAAGGGTAATTGAGCCTCTATAAAGGTAATAGAATAAATTAAGGGGAATACCACATATCTTGTATAAGAAATACTCAGTGGCTTCTCTGTTTTCAAGTTCAAATTCTGCCATACTTCTGTTTTTGACCGCCAGCCGGTTCCCCATATGCTGTATTTTATGAAAGTGGGTTTCTTTTTACCAGTCTAGAAACACTGGAGTGAATTGAGAGAAGCTGTCTTTTCCAGAAACTTTATACTCATTTGTGTGCACAAACCCAGTTTACCACAAAATCTGGCCTCTCTAGTCCCTCCCCAAGATGTCCAGAACTTACTCTGGGACTTCTCTGGTTTGCCGTCAGTTCTGAGTCCGGGTTCCAGGAATCGTAGAAGCAGTTAGTCGTGAATGACAGATGCCAGACTCAGACTTTAAATTCTAAGATAAAAGACTGTCCTTCTCACACTGCTGGGGAGCCCTTCTTCCCTAGGCCCCGTGAGCACTGCAGGAGCCCCAGGGCATGGCTCCTGCCTGTAGGTGGAGCCAGTCTTCTCACGGGTACAGTGTGGTCACTCTGTCTTTCCCAGAATAACTGAGGTGACCGTTCCGTGGCCTAGCTCCCTCCATCCTTCACCAGGGAGTCTCTCCGCATGCCAGCACAACACCAGTCACTGTCTCACCCGTGATTCCCTGAGAGGTGCATTCACCTCCTGCCTCCGTTCCAATTGGAGCATGTGCATCAGCGCTCGGAGGCCGTTTTATTTACCCTACTTGAAAGGGAGAGAGCAGAGTCTGCATGCCCTTTCAGCTCCCATTCCTGGCTTCCTGGTCATGCTCTGGCTCAAGTGCTCCTGATGCCCCACGGTGGTGACACGTGCTTGTGCCCACCTCCAGGCCTAGCAGAGATCATGCCCGGGTGAGGGAGGCCCTTGTGACTACAGAGAGTGCCCCCTCTGCCCCTCAGGCCCATGGGTGTTCCTCTGCCACTCCCCAGAGCCTCCTCCCAGGAACCCCCACCCAGCAAAGGGAGGCCGTGGCCTCTGAGGGGTCCGTGTGGACACTATGCCTGCCCCTCCCTGCCACAGCGCCAGCCAGGCCTTCCTGCCCCATGTAGAATTGGCTGCTACATTGACAGAGAAATAAGTTGGACAAGGTTCTTTGTCTCTTCAGGGGCTGAGCCAAAAGGCAGTACATTCTAGCTGTTCGGTCATGAGGTCGCTAGCATGAGAAAGAACACCAGAAGATCAGCCTAGGCTGTGAATTGTTTGCTGGCATCTTTCTTTAAAATATCTGAGGAAAGAGACTCTGTATGCTCGCCCTCTGTGTGCTGAGTTTTAGTATCACCAAGGCTTTTTACATATGAAATCAGACTAAATATAAATGTAAAAATCTTTTCTGCTTTAGTGAGAAGTAGACTGGATGAAACAAACACGGGAAGATGATTCAAGACATGGGGGTCTGGTATTTAGTGATGATGGTTTTCAGGCTGCTACTGGGGTGATACTGGTGCTGGACGGGACACGGTCAATGGCTGCCAGCACTAGATATTGAGGATCACTGAGACCCCATGCGTCCAGATGGGTTCTAAGATCCACACCAGAAAGGGAAAACCAGAGGAGTCCCTAAAACCAGTTGTCATTCAGGTTTCCATTCTAGTTTCTCATCCAAAAAATGGATGCCCGTGAAATAATTTCTCTATAGCATAAAAATAATCGCGGAGCTTTGAAATAATTAAATCCCTCTTTCTAAAATCAACCCAAGACCTTTTCAGTGTGTGCTGTTGACTCCTAAAAGCTATGCAGCCAATGGATGTGACCGATACAAGTGTTCTACCTTAGGACAGAAGGCTGGTGGTGGGGAGCCTTCTCGGTGGGGAGCGCCAGTTAGCATGGCGCCCCTCCCCTCTGCACATGGCAGCCTCCAGCACCAGTGCCCGAGCTCGTGCAAACATGTGATTACAGTGTCTGAGCCTCACCCAGGCAGATTTGGTCATTCAAAACATTTGAGGCCAAGTAAATACAATGTGCTGTAGAAATTACATTGCATTGAAAACGTAACCTTGATTACAATTTCGTGTGTAACGCATTCAGCCAGTTAAGCCGGTAATTAGCTTCTTTAACATATGTAAATAAAAGATAATGTCCGAGTTGACAAATTATTCTTCTTTGCTCCTCAAAGCAGTTTGGCATTTCCTAGCGATAGGTGGTTTTTGAAAGGAGTGTTCATTTCTATATAAATAGAGAAGCCATATCTGAAATAGTTTAATAACGTGAGAGCTTCCAAAGATTAAGACTACCTGTGCATAGCAACCTATAGCTTCTGCTTTAAATGGAATTATATTTTTTTCCGATTACTGGATGTTAGACAAACATGATCATTTTTGACTCTACGGCCTCCCTGCTTATCTGGCCTAGGCATTCAGCTCTGATGACACACGTCTCGCTGAGGGCTTGAGGCTCTGGTGACAAGGGAGCATAGCTGCGGTACTCAGTTACTTAATAACAAATCAGGTGGATACTTTTCTAAAATACCTGAGCTTATCTTTTGAATAAAATTACTGTCTTACCAAAAATATTTTACATGTTCTTGATAATAAGACTGTCATTTTCACTTTAAAAGGCTTGAGCAGTTGCCGCTGATATTTTTTTAAAATGCATGACATAATGGTCTTCATAATATTTGAAATATTTTTTTTAAATCACTCTTTCTTGGTAACTCCAAATTTTACATCTCATAAATGGGGATTTTTGTACTAAATTTGATAACTAGTCGATTTAATTGCTAGTCTTCGAATAATACAAAAACGTAAAGTTATACTGTGCTTATAGGAAGTCGTTTATATTTAGAATTGCTTTTGCCTGTTAATTTGATGTCTGCAGCAGCACATTTCCCAAAGAACTCCCCTGATGCTCTCGCTTGGAAATGAATGTGAGGCCTGCCTCCTGTTCAGCATTTGCTGTGCCCACTGGGTTGCCATGACAACCCTCCATCCAGTACAGCTGGGGGTGATGCTGGTAGCCGGTTCTCTAGGGAAGGGCCCCTGTGGGCTCTCACTGGCTCCACAGCACCCCTGTGAGAGGTGACCACAGTGAGGACAGCACGCCTGGAGAAGGCGGCTGGCTGCCACAGGGAGATCTCAGTGGGATCGCTCCTTCATGACACGTCTGGCCCTCATGACTGTGTAGACCCACCGTGCCGCCACTGCATGGACCCACTGATTGCTCTGCACCCAGGATGGCTGCCTCCTCAGTGGGGACGGCATGTTAGAGCAGCCTTCTCAGCCAGATGGCTTTGCTACATATTGAATTCTGCAAGGAAAATGAGCATTTTGAATTTGAGGTGATTCATAGCCATTGCTAATAAGAAAAACACAGCTCTTTAAAAGCTTTGGTAAGAGTAGCAATATTTCTTTTTCTATTTAATTTGCGATGTAACAGAACCTTTGAACTGCAAATTATGGTAGAGTCCTCAAATTACTAGACATGACATACGTGAAAACCAAAAGTTCGCTTCCACTTACAGTGCTGCCTCTGGAAATGCCAGACTCACAGCCCCATACAGCATGTGTCCATCTCTGTGCTTCTTAGTTGCCTTCCTTGTTCAGAAGCCTGCCATCTTGCGTGCGTATTGTTGTAAATGAGTCCGGCACCATTTGAATTAATCAACATTTTTTTTAATGCTATGAAAATAATCAATTCATTTCATTTTAGTTTAAGTCTTTTCCTTTTTCCTTTTTTACTGCTGTCATTTCTTGTGCTTGTTTTTTCCCCAGTGAGGGTTGTCGAAGAGAAAATACAATGAAGAATGTTGGAAGTCGCAAATATGCATTTAATTCCCTGCAGCTGAAGGCTTTCCCCAAGCATTACAGGCCTCCCGAAGGGACTTACGGCAAAGTTGAAACATGAACACACGGTTCCTCTAATTAGCTGTCACATACTAAATGTGGGTACCCTCTAGTGTCATATATGAATTCTTCAAGAAGACCTGAAGGATTGGTTTTTATTTTTGTGTTTTCAAACAAAATTCACTAAAAAGTCTATGGAGCATGTTTTTTTCCACCGGAATCAATAGGAGGTAATGTTTGGCTCAATAGTGTGGATAGTAATGACTGCCCATTTCAATAGCCTCAGCCATAACCACACAGATATCATCGATAGTTACCTGTATGAATCAAGCTAGGTATGTCTGAAATGCTAAAAGACTTTTTAAAATGCCCACTTAGGCAGCTGCACACCTAACGTATTTTTCTACTGAGTAACTCAAAATTGAGCATTGAATTACAGTCTACTTTTAAAATTTTTGAATGTAAAAGTAAATAATATATTAAATAATTGGATCCTGGGCAGACCAGTAAATGTTGAATGTTAACTCAAGTTTTGGGGAAAGAAGCCAGCTCCAGCTCGTGCAGTGAGACAGCAAGCAGGTGGTTCCGATGAATTGTCGTAGCTATAGCACCACAGGTGAAATCAGAAGGTGAGGTAAAGGTTGCTAAGTCAGCCCGACACAGGACTTCATTGGAAGGTAGTACCCGCACAGCGCCCCACGTGGTGGGGCCCGCCTCCGCCCCTGCTACGCTGTAGCACAGGGTGTGTGCTGGAGAAGGACACCAGGTGGCCTCTTCTCCCCAGCGCCGAGGCTGGTCCTGCCCCCAGGGCTCAGCTCCCCTCCTCCCCTGGGGGTTGAGTTCTGTCACTCCAGGACCCTGCACATGAGGTGTCTGCTGCCTTTCAGACAACAGTGGGGGATTTATGCGTGTAGGTGCTGGAAGCCTAAGTATTTTCAGAACAGATGTCCTTTTGTGGGTTTCCCGATTTATTGTCTTCTGGAAGACAATCCTGTTGGATTGTCTGGTGACAGTGTCTCTTAGGTTCGCAGTTCTTCTACTGTCCTCTTTCCCTTCTGTTATGTAAGATGACTATTGAGAAAGTTGAAATTATCTCCTACAGTGAGATTTTGAAAGGGATTAATGGGCCATAAAACTTAGGAATTTCATAGAAAATTATGTCTGATCATCTATTATAAGATGATGATGAGTCTTATCTGCACATAGCAGAGATTTTTTTTTAGTTTATGTGTTTATCAATTCTGTTTATCATGATTATTATGTTTATATGTTATTTAAAAGACTGTAAAAGAAATATATGTGGCACATATCCATGATGCTGATCTTAATGATTTGTGAACCCTTAGGAAATCCTTAGGTCTAAAAATTATAGGTGTTATTCTTGGGCTCCTTTAGAAATGCCGATTGGAAATGTGTGACAGACTTGGGTTGCTGAGGCAGAGGCAAGGCCACCCACTGGCAGGGACACAGAGAGGTGGGTGCAGATGAGGGACTGCATGACCTTCCGGACCCTTCCTTCACAGTCAGTGTGCAGACAGAGCCTCTACTCCTCCTGCCCACTGGGCGGGTGTGAGCGGATGTGGAGGACGCACCAGGAGCGATGGTCGCAGCTCGCTGGCTCACTGTGGAGGGTGCAGGCAGAGACACTCCCATCCACCCAAACCCGCTGCACAGGTAGCAACAGCTGGCATCACATCATCCTGCTGTGTCAGTCCCTGTTCAAAGACAGTTTCCAGTATGGCTGATTTGGCCTCTCACCTCTCCCCTATTTCATTTAATTTGTAACTTTTCTAGTACCTACATATTTCCATCTTTTCTCATGTTAACATCACTACCTTTCAAAACTTCCCTTGTCTTTTTAAATTAAATGTCTCCCATATTGTTTCCAGATTCTTTTTTTATTTTTGGTCTGATGAGCATTAAGCACCTGCATTGATCAAAAGGGAATAGAGCAAATGTTGAGTCATCCGTTAGCAGTTTTGCATGTGGCACCTTTATGTGAATTATTTTTCCAACTTCGGCTTCTTGTTAAGGATCACCACAAAACTCGAAGACTTGGCTAAGTTTGTAGAGAATGTTCAGGTTTCAGTATTGTATGTGAGCGCTCCCCCCCCGGGCCCCCACGGGAGAACACGGCGCAGCCTCTGGGTGGCATCAGGTCCTTCCCACGCTTGCCGCGCGAGGGCGCCCTTCGTGGTGGCCAGGGCTCCTCGGTCCCGTAGGAGCCCTGTTTCCTGCTGCACAAGGAGAGCCGTTGTACAGGTTACGGTAAAACGGAGATTCCGTCCAGTGTTGCCTAGAAGGCCCCTCGTTTAAAGAGAAACGTTGAGACACGCTGAAACCCTGGATGTGGCGTGGATCCTAAGTACCTGCAGCACAGTTGCCTTTGGTTTCCTTTAAAAATGTACAAATATTGTATAATACAGTTTTGTCCCTACACAATTGTTATTTGCCAAGCTTCGTGCATTAAAGTACTTTTATTTATTTGTTTTGGGTGGGCAGTATTAATATATAAACATATAGTCACTGTTTTATATATTCTGAGCTCATTCAAAGCGATGTATGCTGTAAATGTGCTAGTCTTTAGAATGATAATAAATAACTGACAAGAACATTAAACTTGACATCGCCTCATTCATTCTGTTATAATTGGGACCAGTTTCATGGCCGCACCTGACCGGGCCGTCATTGGTGAGCATTGCACCGAGCGCTTGGGTATTTGTAAGCATGAGACCATGACAAACTTGTGTTTCATAACCTTGTTTTCACTTAATTTGAAGCAGAGGGGCAGTGGGCTGTGGGATTAATAGCACGGACTTCAGCGTCAGACAGACCCAGCTCCCGATCCTGTTCTGCCACTCACTGGCTGGTGACTCTGAACAAGTTGCTTGCCCTCTCTGGACCTCTGTTTTCTCGTGTGCGAAGTATGGAGACAATGGTATTTTCTTCGTAAGGCCGTTGTGAGGTGCCTTGGCAGTAAGTGTTCGTGTTAGCTGTTGTTGTTACCTTCCCAAACCCATGTATATGGATCATGTCTTTTCTGTGGGTTGCCTGGTCATCTCTTGGGTAATTTGCTGAAATGTAGTTCCATTTGTGGTTTGATTGTTCATTATAACCAGGACTGCATCTTGTACCTTTACCCCCTTTTCTGGACACATGTGCCCAGTGATTTCCCTCGGATGAATTCCTGGAAGTAGACATTTACAGTGAAGGGATAATTTAAATTTTGGAACATTTTTGGATTTTTATTATTACCGTAGGGCTCCCAGAAAATTAAGCTACCACCTATATAGCATGCGCCTTTCCCCCTTTATTCTTATTGATGCTGGAAATGGCAGCTGGTTTAAGTGTACCTTTCTTTTTTTTTTTTTTAATGTTTTTTATTTATTTCTAGGAGAGAGAGAGAGAGACAGCGTGAGCAGGGGAGGGTCAGAGAGAGAGGGAGTCACAGACTCCGAAACAGGCTCCAGGCTCTGAGCTGGCAGTCAGCACAGAGCCCGACACGGGGCTCGAACCCACAAACTGTGAGATCATGACCTAAGCGAAAGTCGGACGCTTAACCGACTAAGCCACCCAGGCGCCCCAAGTGTACCTTTCTTTGATGACTGTGAAGACTGAACATCTTTTATACTTTTGCTGATATTTCTAGTTGTGTGACATCGTTGGAGTTTTGGTTTTTTTCATATGCAGTGTTTCTAACATTTAGTATATTAACTCTTGTATGTTGCAGTTTGAAAAAACCTACTCGTCAGTTGTCTTTGGTATTGTTTACAGTAGGGAGTGGAGACAAGTTTTTAAGTTTCTATGTAATAAATATGCCTGTATCTTTCTTTCTGGTGCTTGTTCAGAAATCAAATCCTGGCTTCCCCACTGAAGGTGACACAGACAGGGCATCATGTCCCTTGTCCATGAAATGGATGTAGTGCTGTGCACTCGATTAGGGACCACACTAGCCTGCACCATGCTGGGCAGAAAGCCCCCTCCCCATTGCTTCAGACAAGGCAAATGGGAAATAACTTTGTCTAATTTTTATTATAGCTGTCACTCCCCAAGCTGTGACACATTCCTGAGAGCATAGGATCAGAATATCCGCATTTCACATTCCCCCTCGGACCCCTTTTATGCCTCGGCGCTACTTTTGCAATGATTTCTCCCTGCACCGGGCTCCTGGTGGGCCTTTGTGGCCAGTGCAGTCAGGTCTGAATTCAAACACAGACAGACCTCTGTGGTATCTTCGCTCTCTGTTGTTTCATTTAATGACTAAAAAGAAGCTGAGGCAGGCTAGAGAGGACAGGAAACTTGCTTCTGTCTCCACATTTGGGAAGACGACATCTGTATAAGAGACGGATGCAGAAAGGTAGCACCTCTCCACTTCTCCCTCCTGGCTGCTCGTCCTTCCCTTGGCTTCCCTGGCCCCCAACCATCCCTCCTCTCTCTGATTTGCTTCTCATCCTCCACCCACCGCTAACACTTTGGTGATCCCTAGCTTTCTGTCTATACTTTTTTCTATTTCATTTCGAATGCTCTTCCTGAAAAGTCGTCATCATTCCTGTGGAATACGCTGCCACTTAGTTGCTAATAACTCCCAAATTTCTAGGTCCATCCCAGACTCCATCTAGGTCCACATCCCTCTACCCATCCACCCATTTCCCAGTCATTCTTCTTGAGTGTCTACTTTGGTGTCTCACAGCATGGCGACAACAAACTCATGCTTTCTCTCCAAGCTGGCTGAGCCATCCTCTGATAAATGACCCCACCTTCCGCCCAGTAGGTCATCTTCTCCCTTCCCCTCCACATCCTCTCAGCAACCAAGATCTGTATCTCTTCAGTACCCCTTCAACCTATCCCGTAATTCCACCCCCACACTCACAGCCCTGGTCCACACCCTGTCCCATCTTATCTGGATCAGTACCCCTCGGCCTTCTCATCGCTCCTTCAAGGCCCATCTCAGGCCTGTCCTCCTTTATGGCGATTTCTCTCCACAGAATGAGTTGGTGCCTTAAAACAACAACAACAACAAAACAAAAAAACAAAACATTTTTTTCCCCTCATTCAGTTCTGAATATAACTATTATATCATGTATCTCCTGCCCATCATGTTACTTTTTACTTTGTCCAGCATGTAATTTTGTGTTCGCAACAGCAGGTGTAATTCCTGTCACTCAAAAAAGCTTACTGAAGGGGCATCTGGGTGGCTCAGTCAGTTAAGCGTCTGACTTCAGCTCAGGTCATGATCTCATGGCTCATGAGTTCGAGCCCTGTGTCAGGGAGCCTGCTTCTGATTCTGTGTGTGTGTGTCTCTCTCTCTCTCTGTCCCTCTTCCACTTGTGCTCTGTCTCTGTCTCACTCTCAAAATAAAAAACATTAAAAAAAGTTTACTACTTAATGAAAAAATAAATAACGGAGTTTCTAGGGGTGTTCAACTGAAATTTTTCCTATTTCAGTGCTAGACCGTGTTGCTTTTGTCTCTGTATACAGTCCGTTATTCCAAATACGTGACAAGGAGCCAAATTTAGCAGGCTCAAAGGAGAAAGCAAACTTAAGACCAGCAGAGTATGGTAAACACAAGGACACTGGTTTTCTCTCGTGGTTGAGCATTAGGGTCTCTGAGGAAAGTCCTGTATTAAAGTGGCTTCACACAGTTTTCTGTTCATCTGGGTGGTAGCTACATGATGATTTACTATATAGTTATTTGTTAACACTATACAAACATCCTATGTACTTTTCTGTATGTTTGTTATATTTAGCAATAAACATTAAATGTTAACCCATCATTACTCAATAAACAGTCGGAAAAGGGAATCAAGAATACAACTCCATTTACAATGACATAAAAAAAGAATAAGATACTTGGAATTAACCCAGTCGAGAAGGCAAAAGTGAGAACTACAAAATGTTGTGGAAAGAAGACCCCAGTAAATGGGAAGACATCTGTGTAAATGGATTAAAGACTTCATCTTGTTAAGATCCCAATACTATCCAAAGTGATGTACAGATTCAGTGTACTCCCTATCAAAATTCCAGTGTTTTTTTTGCGGAGATAGGAAAATCTATCCTAAAATTCATCTGGAATCTCAAGAAACTCTGAATAAACAAAACCATCGAATAGGAACGAAGTTGGAGGTCTCACACTTCCTGATTTCCAAACGTATTGCAAAGTTACAGTGATCAAAACAGCACAGCACTGACACAGAGACATACAGACTGACCGATGGAAAAGAAGAAAGGGCCCGGAAACAAACCCTAGCATGTATGATCACGTAGTTTTCGACACAGATGCCAAACCATTCAATAAGCAAGGGGCAGTCTTTTCAACAAATGATGTTGGGAACAGTGGATATCCCCTCACAAAAGAATGGCCTTGTACCCTTACTGTACACTATGCAAAAGCGACGCCAACTTGAGCAAAGACCTAAGAGGAAGAACTGAAACTAGACAACTCCTGGAAGAATACTTAGGGGAAAACCTTCACTAGGTCGGGCAATGACTTGTTAGATAGGACACCAAAAGTACAGGCAACAAAAGTGAAAACAGATAAACCAGATGACATCAGAATTGAAAACGGCATCAGCAGAGTGAACACAACCACACAGTAGAGTGAAAGGAAGTGGGAGAACCTGCAGATAATCTCTGCTAAGAGGTCAATATCTAGATATACGCAGAACTCCTAGAACCCCACAACAAAAGAGCAGACAGCCCAATTTAAAAGGGGCAGAGAACTTTATAGATATTCCCCAAAGAAAGTTTACAAAAGGCCAATAAGCACCTGAAATGATGCTCAACATGAGTAGAATGGTGGCTGCAGGGTGTGGGGACACAGGGTAGCAAGGAGTTATTTAATGGGCGAACACTTTCAGTTTTGCAAATCGGTTGCATAACAGGGTGAGTGTACTTAACACTACTGAACTATGTACTTAAAAATAATTAAGATTGTACATTTTTCAGTATGTGTCTTTTACCACAAATAACATTTAAAATATTCGGTTGCTAATAAGGGTATCAGAAGTTCCAACGTGGATCACAGACCTGTATGTAAGTTAAAACTATAAAACTCTTAGATGAAAATAGCAATAAATTCTGTAAGTTTGGATTAGGCAATGGTTTTCCTAGTTATGCCGAAAGGAAAAATACATTAGAATTCATCAAAATAATTGTGCTTCGAAAGACAGCATCAAGAAAGTGAAGACAAATCATCTTTGGGAGAAAACATCTGCTAATCATTTGTCTTTAAGGAACTTGTAAACACAATATATAAAAACCTCTTATAACACAATAATAAAGAGATAATTTAAAAATGGACAAAGGACTGAATAGACATTTTCCCAAAGATATACAGAAGGCCAGATCTGACACCTGGAGATGGCAGAGGAGTAGGGGGACCCTAAGCTGGTCTCATCCCTGAAACACAGCTATATAGTTATCAAATCATCCTGGACATCCAAGAAATCAATCAGAAGTCTGAGGGAACAAAATTTGCAAGTCTACAAAGTAGAAAAGCGATCACTTTTTGGAAGGTGGGAGGTGGAGAGTTGACTTGGGGGAGACAAAGCTGTGAATTCAGCAATGGGGAGGGAGCCCTGCTTATGGAGGCTACTGCAACATATTATAAGCAGTGGAGTGCAAAATCTGAACTTTTAGAAGTCCAGTACTGTGGGGGACATGCCTGACTTAAAGGCGCTTATGTGGCAAAGTGCAGTGGAGTCCCAGGAGTGACAGTGTGGCCTGAGGATTCCTTGGGTTGGAAGAAGGATGGGTGGCTTAAACGTGCTGTGCTATTTCCAAGAATAGGGAGCAGGGACTCTGTCTGAGGGCAGCAAGCAGGGGTGCCAGCTTTCTGCTCTGTTTTGCTATAAGCTCTGAACTGCTATGCGATCGTGTGACTGTTTTACTGGCATGGGCCAGCAAACAGTAAAAGTGTGGCAAGACCCTACCCCAGAGGAACAGCACGGGTCCGCACCATGGGAGTTCCTAAAATTTGGAGTTTTGAAACTGAGTCATGCACCTGAGATAAAAGCTCAAATACTGGGAGAACGCAGAGTTCTGACAGAAACTGGGGGGGCCTGAGGGGTAATTGATTGGTTTTCTGTGAGGGTTCCCTGGAGCGTACGGGGTTGCAAACTTCTAGCTCTAGGGCTAGAGAGCAGGCACCGCCATATTCATCCCATCCATCAGCACTGAAAGACTTCAGCGAGCAAAAAAGCAGTGCTATCCAGTGGAGGCCAGAGCTGCTTACACCAAGCTGCACCCCACTGCACCCTTGAGGTCCATTTCCACTGAAAGAAGTCAACTGGAGAATAAGCACAATAGGCCTCTTCCCCAGAAGAACAACAAAAACAACTCACTCACACCAAGTCTACTGATCATAGAATGCTGCAAAGCTCCAGCTCTAGGGGAAATAGAATCTAGCTTCCTTTTTACTTTCATTCTATATTACATTTTTAAATTTTTTTTAGTTCCTTTTAAAACTTATTTTAATTTTTGCTTTTTGATTTGTTTATTTTCATTGTATTGTATTTTATATTTTTGGATTAAGATTCTTTTAACAAGCAGACCAAAACACACCTAGGATGTGTTTTGGGTTTTTTTTTTTGGGGGGGGGGTTCTTTCTTCTTTTCAGGACGAAATGATAGGATGAGAAATTCACCCCAAAAGACAAAACAGGAAGTAGATCCTCAAAGCCAAGAATTTAATCAATACAGATAGAAGTAAAATGTCTGAACTAGAATTTGAAATAATTATAAAGATACTAGCTAGGCTTAATAAAAGCATAGAAGATGCTAGAGAATCCCTTTCTGGAGAGATAAAAGAATTAAAATCTAGTCAGGCTGAAATTAAAAATGCTGTAACTGAGATGCAAACCCAAATGGAAGCCATAAAAAACGAGGATGGATGAAGCAGAGGAGTGAATCAGTGATACCGAAGATACAATTATGGAAAATAATGAAGCTGAAAGGAAGAGGGAAACAAAGGTAATGGATCACGAAGGTAGACTTAGGGAACTCAGTGACTTATTAAAACAGAATAACATTTGTATCATAAGAGTCCCAGAAGATGAAGAGAAAGAAAAAGAGGCAGTTTGTTTGAACAAATTGTATCTGAAAACTTCCCTAATCTAGGAAAGCACAGACAACAAAATCCAAGAAGCACAAAGAACTGTTAAATTTAACAAAAGGTGACCATTACCAAGGCATATCCTAGTCAAATTCACAAAATAACCGACCAGGAAAGAATCCTGAAAACAGCAAGGAAAAAAAGTCCTTAATCTACAAGGGAATACAGGTCAGCTTTGCATCAGATCTGTCCACAGAAACCTGGCAGGCCAGAAAGAATATTTAATGTGCCGAATGGGGGAAAAAAATGCAGCCAAGAATTCTTTATCCAGCAAGGCTGTCATTCAGAATAGGAAAGTGAAAGACTTTCCCAGACAGACAAAAACTAAAGGAGTTTGTGACCACTGAACAAGCTCTGCAAGAAATTTTTTAAAAAATGTTTTATTTATTTCTGAGAGAGAAAGAGAGAGAGAGCATGAGCAGGGGAGGATCAGAGAGAGGGAAACACAGAATCTGAAACAGGCCCCAGGCTCCGAGCTGTCAGCACAGAGCCTGACATGGGGCTCGAACCCACAAACCGCGAGATCATGACCCGGGCCGAAGTTGGACGCTCAACCGACTGAGCCACCCAGATGCCCCAAGCCCTGCAAGAAATTTTAAGGGTGCAGGGCACTCTGACTGGAGGGGAAAAAAAAAGACCAAAGTAACAAAGACTACAGAGGACCAGAGAACATCACCAGAAACACCAACTGTATAGGTAACACAATGACATTAAATTCATCTTTTAATGATCACTCTGAATGTAAATGGACTAACTGAAAGCTCTAATCAAAAGACATAGGGTATCAGAATGGATAAAAAACGAAAACAAAAAACAACAACAGCTACACAAGGCCCATCTATATGTGGCCTACAAGAGACTCATTTTAGACTTAAAGATATCTGATTGAAGTGAGGAGATGGAGAACCACCTATCATGCTAATGGAAGTGAAAAGAAAGCTGGGCTAGCCATACTATATCAGACAAACTAGATTTTAAACCAGACTGTAACAAGAGATGAGGACAGGCATTATATCATAATTAAGGAGTCTGTCCATCAAGAAGACGTAACAATTGTAAATATTTATGCTCCCAACTTGGAACACCCAAATATATAAATCAATTACTAACAAACATAAACTCATTGATAATGATACAATAATATAGGGGACTTTAACACCTCACTCATAGCAATGGACAGATCATCTAAGCAGGAAATCAACAAGGAAACAATGGCTTTGAATGACATACTGGACCGGATGGCCTTAACAGATATATTCAGAACATTTCATCCTAAAGCAATAGAATACACATTCTTTTCATGTGCACATGGAACATTCTCCAGAATAGATCACATACTAGGCCACAAATCAGCCCTACACAAGTACAAAAAGATCTAGACCATACCATTCATATTTTCAGACCACAACTTGATGTCAACCACAAGAAGAATTTGGAAAGCCTTCAATTACATGGAGGTTAAAAAAAACCTCCTGCTAAAGAATGAATGGGTTAACCAGGAAATTAAAGAAGCAGTTACAAAATAGATGGAAGCAAATAAAAATGAAAACACAGTAGTCCAAAACCTTTGGGATACAGGAAAGGCAGTCCTAATAGGGAAGTATATTGCAAAATAGGCTTTCTCAAGAAGCAAGAAAGGTCCCAAATACATATCCTAACCTTTCACCTAAAGGAGCTAGGAAAGGAACAGCAAATAAAGCCTAAAGCCAGCAGAAGGAGAAGGGAAATAATAAAGATGAGAGCAGAAATAAACAATATAGAAACAAACAAAAAACCAGTAGAACAGATCAACAAAACTAAGAGCTGGTTCCTTGAAAGAATTAATAAAATTGATAAGCCCCTAGACAGACTGATCAAAAAGAAAAGAGAAAGGACCCAAATAGATAAAATCATGAATGAAGGAGAGATCACAACCAACGCCACAGAAATACAAACAATTATGAGAATACTATGAAAAAGTATATGCCAACAAACTGGGCAATCTGGAAGAAATGGACAAATTCCTAGAAACTCACAAGCTGCCAAAACTGAAACAGGAAGAAATAGAAAATTTGAACACACCCATAAGCAGCAAAGAAATTGAACCAGTAATAAAAAATCTCCCAAAAAACAAGAGTTCTGGGCCAGATGGCCTTCCAGGGGAGTTCTACCAGACATTTAAAGAAGAGTCGATCCCTGTTCTTCTCAAACTCTTTGAAAAAATAGAAATGGAAAGAAGATTTCCACACTTCTTCCATAAGGCCAGCATTACCTTGATTTCAAAACCAAAGACCTCACTGACAAGGAGAATTACAGGCCAATATACCTGATGAACATGGATGTAAAAATTCTCAAGTAAATGGTAGCAAATTGAATACAACAGTATATTAAAAGAAGTATTCACCATGATCAAGTGGGACTTATTTCTGGGCTGCAAGGTTGGTTTAGTATTTGCAAATGAGTCAACATGATACACCACATTAATAAAAGAAAGGATAAGAACCATAAGATCCTGTCAATAGATGCAGAAAAAGCACTTGACAGAATACAGCATCCCTTCTTGATAAAAATCCTCAACCAAGTAGGGATAGATGGAACATACCTCAACATCCTAGAGGCCATATATGAAAGACCCACAGCTAATACTGTTTTCACTGGGGAAAAACTGAAAGCCTTTCCCCTATGGTTGGGAACAAGAAAAGGATGTCCATTCTCATAATTACTATTTAACACAGTACTGGAAGTGTTAACTTCAGCAATCAGAAAACAAAAGAAACAAAAGGTATCCATATTAGCAAGGAAAAAAGTCAAATTTTCACTATTTCCAGACCACATACTTTCTGTAGAAAATCCAAGACTCCACTAATACATGAACTCAGCAAGGTCACAGGACAAAATCACCGTGCAGAAATCTGCATTTTTATATGCCAGTAATGAAGCAGTAGAAAACGAAATCAAGGAATTGATCTTATTTGCAACTGCAAGAACAGTAAGATACCTAGGAATAAACCTAACTAAAGAGGTGAAAGATCTATACTCTGAAAACTATAGAACAATGATGAAAGAAATTGAAGAAGACACAAAGAAATGGAAACACATTCCATGCTCATGGATTGGAAGAACATTGTTGAAAGGTCAATACTACCAAAAGCAACCTACAAATTTAATGCATTCCCTATCAAAATACCATCAGCATTTTTCGCAGAGCTAGAACAAAGAATCCTAAGATTTGTATGGAACCAGAAAAGTCCCCAAATAGCTAAAGCAGTTCTGAAAAAGAAAAAACTGGAGGCATCACAATTCAGGATTTCAAGCTGTATTACAAAGCTATAGTCATCAAGACAATCTGGTACTGGCACAAAAACAGACACAGAGATCAACGGGATAGAATAGGAAACCCAGAAATGAACCCACAACTATATGGTTAACTAATTTTCAACAAAGCAAGAAAGAATATCCGGTGGGAAAAAGTCCCTTTAACAAATAGGGTTGGGAAAACTGGACCACTTTTCTTACATCATGCACAAAAGTAAATTCAAAATGGCTGAAAGACCTAAGTGTGAGACAGGAAACCATCAAAATCCTAGAGAACACAGGTAGCAAACTCCTCGACTTCAGCAACTTCAGAGCAACTTCTTAGTAGATATGTTGCCAGGAGCAAGGGAAACAAAAGCAAAAATGAACCATTGGGATATCATCAAGATAAAAAGCTTCTGCACAGCAAAGGAAACAACTAAAACAACAAAACTAAAGCCTGCAGAGAAGATGTTTGCAAATGACATTACCTATTAAAGGGTTAGTATCCAAAATCTATAAAGAACTTTGAAACTCAACACCCAAGAAACAACCCAATTAAGAAATGAGAAGACATGAATCGACACTTTTCCAAAGAAGATATACGGATGGCTATAGACACATGAAAAGATGCTCAACATCACTCATCATCAGGAAATACAAATCAAAAACATGATGATACCAGCTCACATCTGTCAGAATGGGTAAAGTTAACGACACAAGAAACAACAGTTGGTGAGGATGTGGAGAAAGGAGAACCTCTCGCACTATTGGTGGGAATACAAACTGGTGAAGCCACTCTGGAAAACAGTATGCAGGTTCCTCAAAAAACTAAAAATAGAACTACCCTTCCATCTAGCAATTACACTACTAGGTGTTTACCCAAAGGATCCAAAAATACAGAATTAAAGGGATACATCCACCCCGATGTTTATAGCAGTATTATCAACACTAGTCAAATTACAGAGAGATCCCAAATGTCCATCAGTTGATGAGTGAATATATTCAATGGAATATTACTCAGACATCAAAAAGAATGAAATCTTGCCATTTGTAATGATGTGGATGGAGCTAGAATGTATTATGCTATGTGAAATAAGTCAATCAGAGAAAGAGAAGTATTGTAAGATTTCACTCATATGTGGAAGTTAAGAAACAAAACAGATGAATACGTGGGAAGGGGAAACGAGAGAGGGAATCACACCTCAAGAGACTCTTAATGATCGAGAACAAACTAAATTGAGGATTTATGGAGGGAGGTGGGAGGGGATGGGCTAGATAGGTAATGGGTATTAATGAGGACCACTGGGTATTGTATTTAAGTGATGAGTCACTGAATTCTCATGAAACCAATATTGCACTGTATGTTACCTAAAACTTAAAAAAAAATCTAACACCTGAAAATAATGATAGTTTCTCAAATAGAATAAATATAATTCAAGAAATGTTTAAGTTAAAAAAAAAAAAAAGACATACAGAAGGCCATTAAGCATATGAAAACATGTTCAACATCAGTAGCCATTAGGGAAATGCCAGTCAAAATCCCAATTAGATACCAGTCCACACCTGGTAGAATGGCTATTACTCAAATAGATGAAATGTAACAACTTGTTCATGAATAGTCATAGCATTAGTCTTAATAGCCCCAAAATGCAAAAAACCCAAAGTCCATCAACTGATGAATGGATATATAAAATGTGATCTCTCTATACTATGGAATAGTATTCAGTAATAAAAAGGAAGGGACAGATGCTACATATGGATGAACCTTGAAAACATGGTAAGTCAAAGAAGCCAGTCTCAACAGGCCACAAATAACTCCATTTTTAAGACATGTCCAGAATATGCAAATCTGTGGACATAGAAAGTATATTAGCAGTTGCTGGGAACTGGGGGGAAAGGAGGGATGGGGAGTAATTGCTAATGGGTATGGGGTTTCCCTTGAGAATGTTCTGGAGTTAGATGGTGGTGATGGTTGCACAAATTTGTGACTATACTACAAAAACCAAAATTGTATGCTTTAAGCATGAATCTTATGGAATGTGGGATTTCTCTAAATGAAGTTCTCACTAAAGCTGTTACTAAAAAACAGGGTTCTATAAAATAATTTTGGAGTTTCTTATCAAAGTTCTTTTATTAGAAGTTGGAGCACTTACACAGGTATACAGGAGTGACTGGAAAAAAAATTTTTTTTCCCTTTCCCAGTGAAAAGTACCACCACACAAACACAACAGACCTCAGTGATACTTTGCAATAGGGACCAGTGTGGAACTCTCACTTTAGGTGAACCTTTAAAAAACTGAGGGCAGATGGGGTCGGGGGGAGGGGAAGGGGGGCGATGGGCATGGAGGACGGCACTTGTGGGGACAAGCACAGGGTGTTATATGGAAACCAACTTGACAATAAACTATTAAGGGAAAAAAAGCAGTTGAGCTACAGAACACCTCGATTGCTTCAACTCCAAAGAACCATGGCTGTATAAAGAAGCTATGCTTCTTCATTAATCCTTCAACACTGAAGAGTTGAAACTTGGATTGGATTCATATTTGGGTCTCAAATGTATTAAGTGATCAGAATAAAATTACTGTGATTCTAAACTTTTCCAAGCATTTCCTGCTGTTCACTCGTGCTTTCTCTATGAACATCTATTGTTTCAGTTTGCTCTGAATCCTTTCCTTTTGGGATAAGGCCCATCACTCATCCAATGTGCTTCTTTTGGGGGTGACCCATTACTGTGTGTAAGACAGTACACACAGCCTGGCCAAGACTGTGGGGCCTTATCCCTTTTTCCACAGGGACCAGTCTAATTCAAGGGCAAGTGATCCAGGGAAGACAGTAGTGCTTTTGTAGGATTTGATTAGTGGACCGCAGAAAAGGAGGTTAGCTCTCTTTCTGGATCATGGATCTTAAGGATGTGCACTTTTGGCTGCCAGGCCTCTTCTCCATTAAGCCAGAGACAGAGAAAAACCGCCCCAAGATGGAGGACAAGAGCCCTGGTAACAATCAGAGGTTTGCATCCAGCTGTGCCTACTGTATGATACTAAGTTTTGAAGTTGTTACTTTAGTGAAATCGGTGCAAATGAAGCATTTCTCCTCCAAGGAATCAAACACAATTTATTTTAGAACTAAATAGGACAGATTGAGTAGAAATCTTTACCCAAAGCTTTCCCAACAGACATTCTCTCCCCAGACTGCATGTTATGCATTTTAACAGTCCCATCAGTGGCCTTCATAATATTCACAAAGGATATACAAAATGAGTCATTTGGTTGAAGAGTCAAGCTGGAAAATAACAATCTTTCCACTTTTTGTGGTTTAGAACAATTCTTAATACACATTATGATGCTCCCAGCTCCCAGCTGTTTGATTAAATTTTTCTTCCAAAAATAACTTAGCGGAAGAGAATCATTTACTTTATACATATACTCCTCCATTTTCTCCACTGTTTGTGGAGAGAAATACTGGTCTAAACCATCAGATGTGGCAAGTGTGTCTCCTATGTTGGCTTCTGTTTTAAGTGACCAGAGAAAATCCTTTGTTGTTTTCATTTTGGTTTCAGCATGTTGGCATCAATATCCTTTTCTTCCTCGGAACCTTGATCTGGCATCCAACTGAAAATAAATGTATAAATGAATCATATTTTGTACAACATAATTAGACACAGCTTTGGTAAGAGGTCTCACTACTTGACAGAAGTAAACCGGTTTCCAGAACAATCAAAAAGGCAATCATCAGAGCTACCAAGAAAAAAAATATAATAAAGATGGCAATAAAAACAAAAGCTCCAATTAAGGTCCCAAAGAGGATTTTCTTTTCAAGTAGAATCCAAATTATATTTTTCTGTGAACTATACTCAAAATATGTTCTTCTAGGAAACTTAACTCTTTTAATTAAGGGGTTAATATTCAAATGTATTTGAATTGCACCAAAAACCATAAAATACCTAGGAATAAACCTAACCAAAGAGGTGAAAAGTTTATACACTCTAAACTACAGAAAGTTTAGGAAAGAAACTGAAGAAGATACAAAACAATGGAAAAACATTACATGCTCATGGATTGGAAGAACAAGTATTGCTAAAATGTCAATACTACCCAAGCAATCTACATATTCAATGCAATCTCACAATAACACGAGCATTCTTCACAGAGCTAGAACCAAAAATTCTAAAATTTGTATGGAACCAGAAGAGACCCCCAAATAGCCAAAGTAATGTTGAAAAAGAAAACCAAAGCACAACACAATTCCCACTTCAAGCTGTATTACAAAGCAGTAATCATCAAGACGGTATGGTACTGGCACAAAAACAGACACACAGATCAGTGGAACAGAATGGAGAACCCAGAAATGGACCCACAAATGTATGGCCAACTGATCTTCCACAAAGCAGGCAAGACTCTCCAGTGGAAAAAAGACGGTCTCTTCAGCAACTGGTGCTGGGAAAACTGGACAGAAACGTGCAGAAGAATGAACCTGGACCACTTTCTTACAGCATACACAAAATTAAACTCAAGGGGTGCCTGGGTCGCTCGGTCCATTAAGCGTCAGACTTTGGCTCAAGTCATGATCTCATGGTTGGTGAGTTCAAGCCCCGCACTGGGCTCTGTACGGACAGCTCAGAGCCCGGAGCCTGCTTCAAATTTTGTCTCTCTGTCTCTCTCTCTGCCCCTCCCCTGTTCACACTCTGTCTCCATCAAAAAGGAACAAACGTTAAAAAAAATTTTTTTTAACTCAAAATGAATATTCAAATGTATTTGAAATACTTAAATATTAAGTAACACTTAGCCATTTGGGGATTAAAAATATTTAAAGTATCTACTCACAGGATGACTACCCACTCACAGTGCAGCCTCTTTTAAGGGTGGTGGGGTAGGTGGAAGGTTTTAAAGTCAATATATAAGGCAAATTGGCATCTTAGAGGAATAATAGTGAAATCAGTCTTGGACAAAGGCTGTAAGAATCTATTAGTCCATTCAGAAGTTCTCTAGACAGTTTTTTCTAGTGTCAAAGTAGGAATAATATATAAATAATATTATCTACATTCTTTTTTCTGAATGATCTCGCAACCTATATGTAATTGCTAGGTCATTCACATGGTTAATTTAGCATAAGCTTTACAAAAGCTATAGCCTCTTACCATTGATCTTTTACATTCAAAAAATGAGTATTTCAGAGCTTTGCAGTTTCCTTCCTTCAGACACTGTCGAGGGGATTTTCCTTCCTAGGACACAGAAAACAATATAAATACGTGGGAAATTTCCTCATAATGTACAAAATAACTATCTTTCTGAAAGTAGTGCTTTTTAAAACAGTTAAAAAAGTTGTAAATTATGTAAGAAAATATTTTGTGATTCATTTTGCCTGCTGATGCTTAGGGAGAACATGATAGAATTAAAAAATGTATCAAATAATTTTGGAGCACTTTAAGGGTGCCCTTGAGTTCTTGAAAACACTAGTGCCCATAAGACATGTTTGTTTCAAATGTTTATATAAAAATCTGGCAACCAGTATTATTAGTTCTTTATGGGCAAGAGTAAAGGTGAAAGTAATAATGAATCTTTTTTCCTTTAGTGTTTCTTCAGTGTTTGTAAAATTTTTACACTCCAGAACTCATCAAGATAGATGAATATACGTGCATGTACATATGAGAAATCAGGCCTGGTGTAGTGGGAAGTGTGGATGGGACCTTCTGGAAGGTCCTATCAAGTGGCTTTAAAGCCTTTAGTTATATCCTTTTAGTGCAGGCAATTTTACCTCCAACACATCTCTGCATCTTCCCACCCCACCCCTAATAGTCAAGTTCTCTAAAATGAGAAGCACAACCAAACAGAACTGGAAGAGGAAATGGGGATGTTAACAGAATTGACACATGTCTGTGAGAGAAGATCTGCCTGGGCCTGATGTGAAATGAACTCATCTTTAAGTAGTGAAAGCTAAAAGGAGGTTAAGAAGAAAACTGGACTAAGCCAATCCCTTCCTGCCATCAAGGTAAGAAGCGGCTACAAGAATGCTCACAGGAGAAAACACTTATTTCTGATTCTTAAATAGTAAGATTCCTTAAACTAGAAACATTAAAAACCAGACTTGACAAAATTACAACTGCAGAACTAAGTAAGAGCTAAAATATAGTATTTTTTCAAGGTAAACATGGAACAAAAATTTTAATACTACCTCTTCATAATCTTAAAGTATTTTTTAACAAAGCTATGTTTCACACATTTAAACATATGTTTAAATATGCTGGACACATGGAAGCATCAATAATATACTTCACAATTCAGGGGGGCCTGGGTGGCTAAGTCTGACTCTTGGTATCAGCTCAGCTCATGGGTCAAGGGATCGAGCCTGGCACTGGCAGTGCAGAGCCTGCTTGGGGTTCCCTCTCCCTCTTTCTCTGCCCCTCCCCTGCTCATGCTTTCTCTCTCTGTCTCTCTCGAAACTGATAAATGGACGTTTAAAAATGTATATACTTCACAATTCAAAGAGGCAAGATTAAAATTTAACTGCAGCAAAATTTCTCTCTTTGGATGCCCTATCCTACTCATTTGTCTATTAACTAAACCCTCACGACGACTAATTTATTTAAAAAAAAATTCAGAATGGTCCCAAATCAGTTCAGTGGGAGGGTAAAAAAAAATATTCCTGTTTAGGGCTTTTACAACCAGGTAGCAAAGAAGGTATACACATACAAATGCCAACTGGCAGTGTGGGCATGTCACAAAGTAGAGAAGTGCCAGAGTACGGTAACAGGCAGAGGTGCTATAGGGGTTCTGGCTCCCAGGAATGTAAATATATAAAACGACATTTGGGAAAAGTTGACTGGACTTAAATTTTCTGAATTACCCGAGGTTTAATTACATCAAACTGTGATATGCAATTTGTGAAGGAAAAAAAAATTCAAAACCTTAATATTATTACCTATTAAAGAAATAAAACATATACTGCTTATTAACATTAGCCTTATGCAGTGCTTGACAATATAAAAAGAAATGATGAAATCTTCCTACTCAAGGTGAGTTCCAGCATAAAATGGGTCAAGCAATTTTGCCTGAGAATGAAATGACCCTGGTGCAGTGTTAATTTTAAAAGCTCAAACAGCCAGAATTAGGTGCCCTAGAATCAGAACGTTGTTAGTGTGGTACTGAACACTTGAGATGTTAATAAGGAACCTAGAATACTTACTACTTAAATAGAAACATCTGGTGCATTCATGCACTGGGAAAATGTAACCCCAATTTCACCAGCTCTTCATCACCCAGGGTTTGCCTTCAAGCAGATTTTGACACCTCAACCCTACCAACACTGCAACCACTCCTCCAAACCTTTATTTTGTGAGTGCCAGTCGCCCTTCTTGCTTTTACTGTGAAAAATGCTACAGAGTACCACATCTGTGGCATTCCCGATCCTCGGGAATCTTGCCACTTTCCAGTCTGCCTGCCTGCTTAGGTTCTAGATCTGAATTGTCACCTACATCAGTGAATCTCAAAAGTGAATCAGAACAGAGAAGCAAGCTTCCTTGCACTGTGTTCTTCCCCAAAACTCTGTAATGAGATGCTGCCGGTGGGATGTTTGTTGCCCACATGAATAATGTGAAGGCAAATATAAAAGTAAATAAGACTATACCAAAGACCAGTAAACTGATGCTTCCCCAAACAGTATCTCAGATGCCATCTTTTTCACAAGACTGTCAACTGCTCAGTGGGAAGATCCATCTAATTCTAAGAGAGAGAGGTTAATTCAGCCTCCTTCACCTCTACACCAAATGGCACACTGTCAGTGTCCCTTAACATTTAACTTTTCCTTTCTTGTGGGGCATATGGCTGGGCTAGATTCCCCAGCCACCCTTGCAACTGGGTGTGATCATATGACTGAGCTCTAGCCAATGGAATTAATATTTGAGGAACTGAAATGTAAAATTTCTGGGTTGGTCCTTAAAGGCAAGTGACTTGCCCCCACCCCCCTCATTTCATATCATCATGTCTTGGCCTGATGATGTGGAAGCAAGGCAGTCTTGGACTCTGCATGTGAGAATAACATCCTCTCTCTGGTCACAGCACCTAAAACCACAAGATCAACAGTATCTGGGTCTATGGAAGGCTGAGGGGAGCTGTCCAGGGCCTACATACAGGCACACACAAGAGCAAAAGAGAATTTTCTATCTTGTTTAAGCCAATGTTATTCTGGATCTCTGTAACATGTACCCGAACCTATATCCAACTAATACACTCCCACACTTATTTGCTTTCTGAGGTCGAGGTCAAGATCAGTGATTCCCAAACATGGCTGTGCTCAAGAATCAACATAGGATACTATTATGGGGAGCAGTGGAATCTGTACTTTTAAGCTCTCTGCCCCATCTCCACGTCATTCTGATGAAGTCAGCAGGTCTGAGAGCTTGTTAAAGGAGACACAAAGGAGATAAGCTGTGATTGAGGCTCCTTGGGCATAGTTTTAACCTTTTTGATCCCCCAGGAGTCCAAAAATCCAAATAAGTCTATCCAAGAGCTGCCTTTTGAATCTGCTTTTTCCTTGCTTCTCCTCTCCAGCCCCACAGGGGTTGACATCCTCACCACCATTACCCTGGGCTTCTCTAAAGCCTTACAGTTCCTTGACTATCTCCCTTTGCAGCTTCTAGAACTAAATATTTTGAATTCCTCCCAAAAATCAGGTCCAGCAGCTTTTCCAGTGGGTTAAAGTTTGGCAAAGAAGACTACAGCATCCATCTGCCAAAAGATCACATTAACTTTATACAAGGAGCTAAATCTTATCATAAATGAGGTGGCCATTCAGGGCAGACACAGACCCCAGCAGAATCTGCCTTGGTCTTCAGAGTCCCTAGGAGGGGAGTAGGCTGTACCTGCCAGTGACGTTATCTGAAAAGGTAGGATATTGTCCTGGATCTGCAAAACTCAATGTTTTGCCTCAGTACTGCCCTTTACACTCCACCTGAAGTCAGGATGAATTTAACAAAAAAATGTAAACACACTCCTATTTAAAGTGCTTTTTACAAACCCCGTGTCCTCCTAATTGACCAGCATCAATAAGGCCACATACTCAACTGGAGAAAGCAAAGACTGTGCCATGTGTCCTGGTCGTTATCTCTGCCTAGTTTTCCAGTTTTCCAGAGATCTCATTTCCACACAGGAGGAAACGTATCCCAATCATCTGCATGTCCCCTGAGTTAAGAGCGGGGCACTCAAAGGCTGACTAAATAAATGAATCGATTATTGCAGAAAAGCAACCTGGTAGCCTCCTCGCCTTCCGTGTCCTCCTCTGGAGCTCCTTTTCTCAGTCCTACCCTGCACTTTATTCCCTTGATGGCTCGTCTTTATGGCCTTCCTGATGCGCGCTGAGTGTTAGGAAAAATCCAGGGTCCTCACTCTGACATACAAGGGCTTCGCACATGACAACCGTCCTCTCACGCCTTCTGTCACATTCCCCATCCCCCTGGCCGAAGACGGTACTAGCTTCTCCTGGTCACATCTCCCTGACTGTTCCTTCAGCCTCTCCCGTCAACCACCACATTCCCCACTCTTTGACTTGATAATCTACTACTCTACCTTTAAGGCTCAGATCAGATGTCACCTCCTCTGTGATAAGTTTCCAAATTCTCAAGCATAAGAGTTTGCTACTGTCCATTGGGCTCCCATAGTATTTTGTCTTTAATCATTAAACAAATATTTACTGAATGCTTACACAGCCCGTATTACAGGAATTTAGCCCCTTACATGTCTGTTCTTCCCATTAGACTAAGCCCATTTAAGGTAGAACTGAAACAATTCATCTTTGTATCACGAGTGCAGCATGCCTGCCACTTAACAGGCATTTACTAAGCGCTGGCTGAACATTTGCACCAATGATGCAGCAGACTGGAAACAGCTCTGGACAGGGCAGTATACAACAGAGATACCCAGTAGCTCAGTTTCATTATCTGTGTAAGAGCTGGACTAGAGAACCTCTTAAATTCGTTAACAACTCAAATTTTACTACACACCAGAGTGGCAGTCTAGATGACTGCTAAAATCAGTGAACCAAATGTAAATCATGAATCAGTAGAAATACCGATACAGCTTTATGATGGATATCCATTTGTGGTAATTGTCCTTCCTTTGAAATAAGAGCAAATTACCCAGGTCCTCAGTCAACTTTGGACCTCACTTCTTGCCTCGCTAAATTCAGATTGAGAAGACGTGGTTGTAGTGAGGGGAGAGTGTAGTGGAAGCAAGATACAAAACAGTGGGAAAATGAAGCTGCTTCCTTTACAACTTCTCCAAGAATGTATAGAACTCCAACTCAGAAACCCAAAAACAATAGAAAGTAAATATAGCATATACTCAGTCATAACTGAACGGAGAAAGGAGAAACAACTAGTCAATACAGTGTACCAGGTTTATGTAATTCTGTTTTTCATTTCCTAATACGCAAAACCTGTCTTACTCTCCTTTATATCTCCTGAACCTAGCAGACTGGCAGGCAGCATCTAATATGTTTCCTGAACCGAAATCGTTTATGTTTACAAAAGCCTGAAGGGGCGGTTTCCTTATCTCCAATTTAACACCGGAGGGAGCTGTAGCTCCGAGGGCAGATGTGCCCAAGTTCATTAAACTGGAGCTGTAACCTACACCCAGGACTTCTAACTCTGGGTCCCGTCTCCTGACCGCCACCGCAGGCTGACCGGGAAACCTTGGCTGGGCCCTGCCTCTCCGGTTCCGGCGTCACGTCACCCCAGGCGCCCGGCTGCGCTACCTGGAGCACACAGTCCGACTGCAGCAGACAGGCGCCCAGGTCCTCCTTCACGCCCGCGCACGCGCCGCCCTCCGGCTTATCCTCGTAATACCGGGGCATGACTGCGCCTCCCGCCCCAGCGGCCGAGACCCGCTTCCGTCCGCAACGGCTGCGACCGGGTTAGACGCAAGCGACACCCACGACGGCCGGAACCGGAAACCGGCAGCAACAACTTCCGGCGGGCCCCCGGAAAACTACGGGGCCCGAGAAGCTGCGGGCGCGGCGGAAGTGGGCGCAAGTGACGCGTCGGGCTCTCGGCGCCGGCTACGTTGCGGGAAGGGAAGTAGGCCCGGCGGGTGCTGGGCTGGGCTGCGGGGCGGAGGTGGCGGGCTAGCTTGGACCCCTTGGAGGCCGCAGCGGGGCTCCAGGTGAGGCTTGAAGACCGCTCCGCTCGTGCGCGGCTAGGTTTTGCTAGGCGGCCTGACGTCCCTCGGCTCTGGAGTGACCATACCCGGGCCCGGCTGCTCAGCCTGCGGTAGAGTTGCCAGAAAAAATTAAGGACGTCCAGTTACAGTTGCATTTCGCATAAACCACGGACGTCGTTTTAGTGTATGCCTGACACAATGTTTCGGACGTCCTTATACTAAAAATTATACCTGTATCTGAGATCCAAATATAAGTCGGCGTCCTGTGCTTTTGTTAAATATGGCAACCCTGCCCGCAGCCCCGGGCTGACGAGAGCACCTGGGCCCGGGGAGGCGCTGCTGGTGTCCGGGAGGCTTGGGGGAGTGGAGCCGGGAACTGGGCTGCCCGGTCGTGGGGTCTGGACGGTGACCGGCACTCGCCAGGCTTCTGACTGATTCCACCACTGCCGTTCTTTCTGCTGAACCATTCAGGGAGTAAAACGCAATGAACTTCAGTTTTGTTTTTATATCACACTCTAGTGAAAGAGTTACTTGATGGTCTTGCACTGATAGACCTGTGTGAATAGGCCATTTGTTTTTACCTTGTTGATAACGTTGCTTCTAATTGGCTGTAAAAAACTCTTCCCTTAAAGACTTGATGGTTGAGAGCACAAGATTTTGGGGGCGCCAGGGTGGCTCATTTGGGTAAAGTGGCCCACTCTTGATTTCCCCTTCGGCGGTGATCTCACGGTTCATGAGTCCCAGTCCTGGGCTCCCTGCTGACAGCACGGAGCCTGCTTGGAATTCTTTCTCCTTTTGTATGAAAATAAAGAAAAACAAAAACACGGGATTTTGCCCATAAAGGGGTCATTTTACCTCCTAGTGCTTTTTTTCTGTCTCCTCTTCTCCCTCCCCTCCCCTCTGTCTCCTTCCTTCTCCCTGCCTCCTCTCTCCCGGTTAACTGTAGCCACCTGGGTGGGCTGCTTGATTATTGAGAGAGGTGAAGTGTGGGAAACATACTGACCCTGTGTAAGTGCTATGATGGGCATGCTGCTGCCTTGCCTCAAGAGCAGTGGGGCGTTCTTGAGCCCCTAACAAGCCTCAGAACCATCTCCATTAGCTTTTGACCCCTGACTCTTATCAAGGATTGGGGTGGAAATGTAACATACCATCCCTCCTAAGTATCTCAGAAGAGGGGTGTTGGTAGCCAGTAGCTTCTTCAGATTACTTGTAAAAGAGTCTTTTTCTTCCATCTAGGAAGATGTTACCAAGTACTTCAGTGAATTCCCCAGTGCAGGGGAATGGAGTGTTGAATACCAGGGATGCAGCAAGACACACAGCTGGAGCAAAACGCTACAAATACCTGAGAAGGCTTTTTCGTTTTCGGCAGATGGACTTTGAGTTTGCCGCGTGGCAGATGCTTTACCTGTTTACTTCCCCACAGAGAGTTTATAGAAATTTTCATTATCGAAAGCAGACAAAGGATCAGTGGGCCAGAGATGACCCTGCTTTCTTGGTCCTGTTGAGTGTATGGCTCTGTGGTAAGTGTTAGTTTCTCTACAAGAGAGTTGAAGAACAAATTGTTTTAGATTGAACTTGTCATTTGGAGACTCTTTTATTATGAACATATTGTGGGTCAGAATTTGGGATATTTGAATCTATTTCTCCTTTTTGAAGCCTCAAAAATATCACAGGAGAGAATGTTCTATTCTTTCTGGTTCTAAAGGTCCCACGCAGATGTCAGAGTAAATTGTTCCTTTGGAACTTTGAAAAGGAGAGGACAGAGTCACTCCGGGTCTTTATTTACCAGGGAGTGGTAAAAAAAAAAAAAAAAAAAAAAAAATTGATACCAAATGCAAACTTACTGTGAAAAGAAATATCAAGATTGGAATTTGCATTTCATAGGCAAAATCCAGAGTGAGAGCTCTAAAAATACCGATGTGAACTTGAGAAACTACTTTTAAGTTCTACAATAATGTAGTGTGACAGTCCTAACTACCGTTAGGATGTTAGGTGTAAAATGTAAGATTTTTTTTCACCTTTACCTGAACTTAAATATGTGAGTGCCTTTCCAGAACTAGTGGTGTTTTAAATGTTGGGACTACCCTGCTGAACTTCAGATACCTCAGTAGCCATTCTGTGTTCCAAGGTAGTCTGCATTTCTCTGTTAATATATATACACACACACACATACATAAAAAACACATCTTTGGGGTTTTGTTTACCTGACAGTCTCCTCCACTACACGTGTGGGCATCTGGAGGGCAGGGACTATACCCTGTATCCCCCAGAACTTAGCAGAGTGCCTGAATTTATCATGTAAATCTTGTTTCAGTGTCCACCATAGGATTTGGCTTTGTTCTGGACATGGGATTTTTTGAGACCATAAAGCTTCTCCTTTGGGTTGTATTCATAGATTGTGTGGGCGTTGGTCTTCTCATATCAACCTTAATGTGGTAAGTACCATAACATCGGTTTTACAAGTACTGCTGTAGAGCCTGCATTTGCTTCTTTTAGAGATAAAGTAGCTGATGGAAATTGAAATGAGATAGATGAACTGAAAGCATGAATTAAAAATTGTTGTATAGTTGACATACGGTGTTATATTAATTTCAGGTGTACAACATAGTCATTTGACAATTACATAGATTATGAAATATTATGTATAGTTAGTATCTGTCACCATGCAGTATTGTTAGTGTTATTGATGTTATTCCTTATGCTGTATTTTTTGTCTTCGTGTTTGATTTATAAGGAAGTTTGTACCTCTTAATCCCCTCCACATATACCACCCATCCCCTCAACTCCATCTCCTCTCCTAGTTTGTTCTCTGTATTTACAAACCTGTTTCTGCTTTTTGTTCATTTTGTTTTTTAGATTCTACATGTTAGTGAAATCATACAGTATTTGTCTTTTCTGACTTATTTCACATTATTTCCTGTAGGTCCATCTGTGCTGTCACTAATGGCAAGATCTCATTCTTTTTTATGACTAATATTCTAGATTGTGTGTGTGTTTGTGTGTCTGTGTGTGTGTATATATGTATACACCCCATATCTTCTTTTTCCATTCAACTGTTGATGGACACTTAGGTTGCTTCCATATCTTGACGGTTGTAAATAATGCTGCAGTAGATGTTCATGTGCATATAACTGTTCAAATTAATGTTTTCATTTTCTTTGGCTAAATACTGGTATTGCTGTACTGGTATTGCTGGATCATATGGTATTTCTGTTTTTAATTTTTTGATAAACCTCCATACTGTTTTCCACTGTGGTTGCTCCAGATTACATTCCTACTGGCAGTATAAGGGTTCCTTTTTCAGTGCATCCTTGCCAATACTGGTTATTTCTTGTCGTTTTGACACTAGCCATTCTGACAGGTCTAAGGTGAGATCTCATTGTGGTTTTGATTTGCGTTTCCCTGATGATGAGTGATGTGGAGCAACTTTTCATATTCTTTTGGCCATTTGTATATCTTCTTTGGAAAAATGTCTGATTAGGTCCTCTGCTCATTTTTTAATTGGACTCTTTTTGGTGTTGAATTGTTTAAGTTCTTTATACATTTTACCTGATCATTTGCAAATATCTTCTCCCATTTTCTAGGTTGCCTTTTTATTTTGTTCATGGTTTCCTTTGCTATGCAAAAGCTTTTAATTTTGGTGTAGTCCCAATAGTTTATTTTTGCTTTTGTTTCCCTTGTCTGAGGAGACGATCCATAAAAATGTTGCTGAGGCCAATGTCCAAGAGATTAATGCTTATGTTTTCTTTTAGGAGCTTTATGGTTTCATGTCTCATGATTAGGTCTTAAATCCATTTTGAATTTATTTTTGTGTATGGTGTAAGAGAGTGGTCCAGTTTCATTCCTTTGCATGTAACGGTCCATTTTTTCCAACACCATTTATTGAAGAGACTGTCTTCCCCGTTGTATATTCTTGTCTCCTTTGTCATAGGTTAATTGGCCATATAATTGTGAGTTTATTTCTTGGCTCTATATTCACTTCCATTGGTCTGCCCATTTTTGTGCCAGTATCATACTGTTTTGATTACTATAGCTTTGTAGTGTATCTTGGTATCTCATTTGTAATATCTCCAGCTTTGTTTTTCTTTCTCAAGATTGCTTCGGCTATTTGGGGTCTCTTGTGGTTCTATACAAATTTTAGAATTCTTTTTTTTTTTATTTTTTTATTTTTTAAGTGTTTATTTTATTTTTGAGACAGAGACAGAGTGTAAACAAGAGAGGCGCAGAGAGAGAGGGAGACACAGAATCTGAAACAGGCTCCCGGCTCTGAGCTGTCAGCACAGAACCCGATGTGGGGCTCGAACCCGTGAACCGAGAGATCATGACTGAGCTGAAGTCTGACGCTTAACCAGCTGAGCCACTCGGCGCCCCTACAAATTTTAGAATTCTTAATTGTTATAGTTCTCTGAAAAATATTACTGGCATTTTGATAGGGATTGTATTCAGTCTACAGATTGCTTTGGGCAGTATGGACATTTTAACAATATTGGTTCTTCCGGTCCATGAGCATGGAATATCTTTCCATATGTTATGTCCTCTTCAGTTTCTTTCATCAGTATCATACAGTTTTTAGAGTATATGTCTTTTATCTCCTTGGTTAAATTTATTCTTAGGTATTTTTTAATGTAGTCATAAATGGGATTGTTTTCTTAGTTTCTGCTACTTCGTTATTGACATGATGCAGATTTCTGTATATTAATATCGTGTCCTGCAACTTCACTGAATTCATTGATTAGTTCTGATAGGTTTTTGGTGGAGTCTTTCAGGTTTTCTCTATATAGTATCGTGTCATCAGCAAATAGTGACAGTTTCCTTACCAATCTGGATGCCTTTAATTTTTTTCTTGTCTGATTCCTTGATTGCTATGGCTAGGACTTCCACTACTATGTTGAATAAAAGTGATGAAAGTGGACATTCTTGTTTTGTTCCTGATCTCAGAGGAAAAGCTTTCAGCTTTTCACCATTGAGCGTGATATTAGCCGTGGGTTTATCATGTATGGCCTTTATTAGGTTAGGTATGTTCCCTCTAAACTTGTTTTGTTGAGAATTTTTACTGTGAATAAATGTTGAATTTTGTTAGATGCTTTTTCTGCATCTATGGAGCTGATCATATGATTTTTATCCTCCATGTCATTAATGTGTATCACATTGATTTGCAAATAATGAACCATCCTTGCATCCCTGGAATAAATCCCATTTGATCAAGTGGAATATTCTTATAATATATTGATGAATTTGGTTTGCTAATATTTTGTTGAGTATTTTTGGATCTATATTCATCAGGAATATTGGTCTACAGTTTTCCCTTTTTGTAATGTCCTTGTCTGGTTTGATACCAGGGTAATGCTAGCCTGATAGAAGTGATTTGAAATTTTTCCTTCCTCTTCTATTTTATTGCAATAGTTTGAGAAAAATAGGTATTAACTTTTCTTTAAGTGTTTGTTAGAATTCACCTGTGAAATCATCCGGTCCTAGACTTTTGGTTTTTGGGAAGGTTTTGACTACTCATTCAATTTCATTACTTGTAATAATACATCTATTCACATTTTCCATTTCTTCCTGATTCAATTTGGATGTTTTAAAGGAATTTATCCATTTCTTCTTATTTGTCTAATTTGTTGGCATATAAATTTTCATTATAGTCTCTTGTAAACCTTTATATTTCTGTAGCGTTTGTTGTTGTTTCTCTTCATTTCTGATTTTACTTCTTTGAATTCTGTCTCTTGATGACTTTGGCTGAAGGTTTATCACTTTTGTTTATCTTTTCAAAGAACTAGCTCTTAGTTTCTTTGATTTTTTCTATTGTTTTTTGGTTCCTCCTTCATTTATTTCTACTCTGATTTTTATTATTTCCTTCCTTCTATTAACTTAAGGCTTTGTTCATCTTTTCGCATTTCTTTAGATGTTAAGTTAGTTTGTTTGAAATTTTTGTTTTTTTCATAAGGTATACCTGTAAGAACTTGCCTCGTAGAACTGCTCTTGATGTGCCCCAAAGATTCTTAGGATGTTGTGTTTCCACTTTCATTCATCTCAAGGTGTTTTTTTAATTTCTTCTTTGTTCTTTTGTTTTTGTTGTTGACCCATTATTTTAATAGCTTGTTACTTAGACTTAACGTTTGTGTTTTTTCCATTTTTTTTCTTGTAATTGATTTCTAGTTTCATGCTGTGTGATTAGAAAAGATCTTGATATGATTTCAGTCTTCTTACATTTATTGAGATTTGTTTTATGGCCTAAAATGTGATATGTCCTGGAGAATGTTTCATATGCACTTGAAAAGATTGTGTGTTCTGCTTTTTTTGTATGAAGTATTCTGTGTGTGTGTGTGTATATATATATATATATTTTTTTAAATTTTATTTGAGAGAGAGAGCATGAGTGGAGGATGAGAGGGACAGATACGGGGGGGGGGGGAGAGAGAGAGAGTGAGAGAGAGAGAGAGAGAAAGAATCTCAAGCAGCCTCCACTGCTCAGCAGGGAACTCAATGCAGGGCTTGATCCCACAGCCCTGGGATCATGACCTGAACTGAAATCAAGAGTTGGATGCTCAACTGTCTCAGCCACCCAGGCACCCTATTCTGGGTATATATGTGAAGTCCTTTTAGTCTAATATGTTGTTGACAGCCACTCCTTCCTTATTGATTTTCTGTCTGGATGATCTATCCATTGATATAAGTGGGGTATTAAAGTCCTCTTTTTTGAAATACTATCCGTTTCTTTATATCTGTTAGTATTTGCTTTATGTATTTGGGTGTTCCTATGTAGTATGCATAATTATTTACAATTGTTGTATGTTGTTGGATGGAGCTATTTATCATTATGTAATGCCTTTTTTTTGTCTCTTGTTACAGTCTATGTTTTTATATTTGTTTTTATTTTTTTATTTTTAAAATTTTTTATTATTTTATTTTGAGAGAGAGAGAGAGCGAGAGCGAGCAGGGGAGGGGCAGAGAGAGAGGGAGACACAGAATCTGAAGCAGGCTCTAGGCTCTGAGCTGTCAGCAGAAAGCCCGATGCAGGGCTCGAATCCACGGACTGTGAGATCATGACCTGAGCCAAAGTTGGACACTTAACCGACTGAGCCACCCAGAGGCCCCTCAGTCTTTGTTTTTAAAGTATATTTTGGGGGCGCCTGGGTGGCTTAGTCGGTTGAGTGTCCGACTTTCGCTTAGGTCATGATCTCGCGGTTCGTGGGTTCGAGCCCCGCGTCGGGCTCTGTGCTGACTGCCAGCTCAGAGCCTGGAGCCTGTTTCAGAGTCTGTGTCCCCCTCTCTCTCTGACCCTCCCCTGTTCACACTGTCTCTCTCTATCCTAGAAATAAAATAAAAATATTTAAAAAAAAATAAAATAAAATAAAGTATATTTTGTGGGATAGAAGTATTGGTACCCAGGCTTTTTATTTTTTAAATTTTTGGTTTCTGTTTGCATGGAAAATCTTTTTCTACCCCTTCACTTAGTCGGTATGTGTCTTGAGGTCTGAAATGAGTCTTGTTAGCAACAGATAGCTGGGTCTTGTTTTCTTACCCATTCAGTCACCCTATGTCTTTTTTTTTTTTAAGTTTTTATTTTAATTTCTGTTAACATACAATGTTACATTGGTTTCAGGTATACAGTACAGTAATTCAACACTTCCATACATTATCCTGTGCTCATCACAAGTGCACACTTTAATCCCCATCACCTATTTAACCCATTCCCCCTCCCATCTCCCCTCTGATAATCATCTGTTTGTTCTCTATAATTAAGAGTCTGTTTCTTAATTTGTCTCTTGCTTTTTTCCTTGCTTGTTTTGTTTCATAAATTCCATGTATGAGTGAAATTATATGTTGTCTTTCTCTCACCTGTTTTGCTTAGCATTATACTCTCTAGCTCCATCCATATGGTTGCAGATGGCAACATTTCAATCTTTTTTATGGCTGAATAATATTCCTGTTTGTGTGTGTGTGGGCGCGCATCTTCTTCATTCATTCATCAACCTATGGATACTTGGACTGGTTCCGTATCTTGGCTATTGGAAATAATGCTGCTATAAACATAGGGGTGCATGTATCCTTTGAATTAGTGTACTTGTGTTCTTTGGGTAAATCCCCAGTAGTGTGATTGCTGGATCATAGGGTAGTTCTATTTTTTTTTTTAAGTTTTTATTTATTTATTTTGAGAGAGAGTGAGTGAGCAGGTGAGGGGCAGAAAGAGAGAATTCCAAGTAAGCTCCATGCTCAGGGCAGAGCTCAATGAAGGGCTCAAACCCACGAACCCCGAGATCATGACCTGAGCCCAAATCAAGTCAGATGCTTATGACTAAGCGTACCAGGCTTCCCTCGGGAAGTTCTATCTTTTTTTTCTTTCATAGTTTGTTATCAAGTTGGTTTCCTTATAACACCCAGTGCTCATCCCAACAAGTGCCCTTCTCTATGCCCATCTCCCCCCTTCCCCTCTCCCTCACCCCTTCCAGCCCTCAGTTTGTTCTCAGTATTCAAGAGTCTCTCATGGTTTGCCTCCCTCCCTCTCCCCAACTATTTTTTCCCCTTCTCCTCCCCCATGGTCCTCTGTTAAGTTTCTCCTGATCCACTTAAAAGTGCAAACGTATGGCATCTATCTTTCTCTGCCTGACTTATTTCACTCAGCATAACACCCTCATGTTCCATCCACGTTGCTACACATGGCCAGATTTCATTCTTTCTCATTGCCATGTAGTATTCCATTGTATAGATGAACCACATCTTCTTGATCCATTCATCAGTTGATGGGCATCTTTCCATGATTTGGCTAGGGAAGTTCTATTTTTAACTTTTGAAGGAATCTCCATACTATTATCCAGAGTGGCTGCACCAGTTTGGGTTCCTACCAACAGTGCACGAGGGTTCATATTTCTCCACATCCTTGCCAACATCTGTTGTTTCTTACATTGTTGATTTTAGCCATTCTGACAGGTGTGAGGTGGTATCTTAATTGTACTTTTGATTTGCATTTTCCTAATGATTGGTAGTGTTGAGGATCTTTTCATGTGTCTTTTAGCCATCTCTTTGTCTTTGGAAAGATGCCTAATCATGTCTTCTGCTTATTTTTTAATTGGACTGTTGGTTTTTTGGATGTTGAGTTGTATGAATTCTTTGTATATTTTGGCTACTAAGCCTTTATCAGATAAGTCATTTGCAAATGTTTCCCATTCAGTAGGTTGCCTTTTAGTTTTGTTGATTATTTCCTTCACTATGTGGAAACCTTTCATTTTGGTAAAGTCTCAATAGTTTATTTTTGCTTTTGTTTCCCGTGCCTCAGGAGACACATCTAGAAAGAAGTTGCTACTGTTCTGAAGCCAGTGTCAAAGAAGTTACTGCCGTTATTGCCTGTATTCTCTTCTAGGAGTTTTTTGGTTTCAGGTCTCACATTTAGGTCTTTAATCCATTTTGAATTTATTTTTCTACGGCTTTGTAACAAAGTGGTTACAAAGTGGTTTTTGTACACTTTATAACAAAGTGGTTTAGTTTCCTTTTGCATGTAGCTGTCCAGTTTTCCCAATACCATTTGTTGAAGAGACTATCTTTTGCCATTAGATATTTTTTCCTGCTTTATTGAAGACTGATCGTATAGATTGGGATTCATTGCTGGGTTTTCTGTTCTGGGCCACTGATCTATGTGTCTGTTTTTGTGCTATACTGTACTGTGTTGATCACTACAGCTTTGTAATATAACTTGAAATCTGGAGTTGTGATACCTTCAGCTTTGTTTTTCTTTTACAAGATTGCTTTGGCTATTCAGGGTCTCTTGTGGTCCCATTCACATTTTAGGATTGTTTGTTCTAGTTCTGTGAAGAATGCTGTTGGTATTTTTATGCGGACTGCATTAAATGTGTTGATTGTTTTGAGTGGTATGAATATTTTAACAGCATTTGTTCTTCCAGCCCACGAGAATGGAATGTCTTTCCATTTCTTTGTGTCATTTTCATTTTCTTTTATCAGTATTTATAGTTTTCAGAGTACAGATCTTTCATCTCTTTGGTTAGGTTGATTCCTAGGTATCATTATTTTGGGTGCACCTGCAAATGGGTTTTCCTAATTTCTCTTTCTGCAGCTTCATTATTGGTGTATAGAAACACAGCATTTTTCTGTATACCGATTTTGTAACCTGCGACTTTACTGAATTAGTTTATCAGTTCTAGAAGTTTTTTGGTGGAGTCTTTCAGGTTTTCTATATATAATATCAAGTCATCTGCAAATAGTCAAAGTTTTACTTCTTCCTTAACAATTTGGATGCCTTTTATTTCTTTTTGTTGTTTGCTGTGGCTAGACTTCCAGTATACACTGTGAGTTTTGGTTGGAGCATTTAGAGCATTTACATTGAAAGTAGTTATTAATAGGGGCGCCTGGGTGGCTTAGTCGGTTAAGCGTCCGACTTTCACTTAGGTCATGATCTCGCGGTTTGTGGGTTCGAGCCCCGCGTCGGGCTCTGTGCTGACTGCCAGCTCAGAGCCTGGAGCCTGTTTCAGTCTGTGACTCCTTCTCTCTCTGACCCTCCCCTGCTCACGCTGTCTCTCTCTCTCTCTCCTAGAAATAAATAAAAATATTAAAAAAAAAAAAAAAAGAAAGTAGTTATTAATAGGTATGGACTTATTCTGATCTTGTAAGTTTTCTGGGTTGTTTCGTAGTTCTTTCTTTTCTTGCTCTCTTCCTTGTAGTTGTTGACATCCTTTAGTGTTATGCTGGATTCTTTTCTCTATTTTTTGTGTATCTGTTAAAGGTTTTGGTTTGTGGTTACCATGAGGTTCATATGTAACATTCTGTGTGTATAGCAGTCTCTACTAAGTTGATGGTCACTTAAGTTGGAACACATTCTAAAAGCACTATATTTTTATGTCCCCTCCATATTTTTTGTCATATTTTACACCTTTTGTTTTTGTTAAGTCTTTTAACTAACTTTTAGGTGTAATTGGTTTTACTGCTTTTGTCTTTTAAGTTTCATACTGGCTTTATAAGTGATTGATCTTCTACCTTTATTGTATGTTTGCTTTTACTTGTGAAATTTTTTCTTTCACATTTTTCTTCTATTTATGGCCTTTTTCCCCCTTGCTAAAAGAGCTCCCTTTAACATTTCAAGGACAGTTTTGTGGCAGTGTGAACTCCTTTAGGTTTTGTTTGGAAAACTCTTTATGTCTCCCTTCAATTCTGAATGTTAACCTTGCTGGGTTGAGTATTCTTGGTCATAGTTTTTTTCTTTCAGCACTGTGAATATAACTTGCCATTCCCTTCTAGCCTGCAAGTTTCTGCTGAAAAATCAGCTGACAGCCTTATTGGGCTTCCTTTGTACATAGTTAATTGTTTTTCCCTAGCTGTTTTAAGATTCTGTCTTTATCTTTAATCTTTGACATTTTAATTATTAGCTGCATTTGTGTGATCCTTCTTAGGTTCATCTTGTTTAGGGCTCTCTCGCTCCTGTACCTGGATGTCGGTTTCCTTCCCCTGGTTAGGGAAGTTTTCAGCTATTATTTCTTCAAATTCATTTGCTGCCCCCTCTCTCTCATCTTTCTGGGATTCCTATAATGCAAATGTTAACATGCTTGATGTTGTCCCAATGATCCCTTAATCTATCTTTATTTTTGTTTTTGATTTTTCTTTCTTTTTGTTGTTCAGCTTGGTTGCTTTCCATTTCCTGCCTTCCAGATCGCTCTTCCATTCTTCTCTGTCCTTTAATCTGCTGCTGTTTTCTCTCTAGTGTAGTTTTCATTTCGGGTATTATATTCTTCAACTCTGATTGGTTCTCTTTTATATTTTCTGTCTCTGTTGAAGTTCTCACTAGGTTCATCGAACCTCTCGTTTCAAGTCTGGTGAGTATCTTTTTGACCATTACTTTGAACTGTTTATCAGGTAGATTGTTAATCTCATTCTTTTACTTGGGGTATATTCCTCTGTCTCCTTATTTTGTTTTACTTTCTGTATTTGTGTCTGTGAATTAGGCAGAACAACTACTTCTAGTCTTGAAGGATTGGACTTGTGTAGGAATGCCCCACGTAGACTGGGTATGCCTGCTGGCTTCGGCTGGCCAGACCTGTATAGTGGGCCTGGGTTTGGCTGGGGTAGGGGGCCCTGGGTGTTGTACACAGGGTGCACCCCAGTGGGACATCTGAAGCTACAGTGGGCATGGGCTGGTGGTACCCTGGTGGAACATTAAGAGTTGAAGTGGGCTCAGGCTGCGGGGGCGGGGTGCAGGGGCGTCCTGGGGCACTCTGCACAGTGGGGGCCCTGGTAGAATTGGAGCTGACGTGAGTGTGGCATAGGCGTGTGGGGTTCACTGAAGTGCTGGCCGGTTAGGGCATCATACCCTGTTCCAGCTGGAGTGATCAGGTGAGGTGGGGGGACATAAACGTGGCACTCGCCAGCCCCTTTGGTGACAGAATGCATTCCCACAGGCCTTGGCCATTTGGCTGAGGGTTTTTTTTTTTTTTTTTTTTTTTAATATTCTAGTTGGCTTTTAAACCACTGCTTTGGTGTGTGTGCCTTTGTGGAGTTTGACTGGTGTGGGCTAGGTTCCCAGGGTTCCCCGAAGCAGCAGGCCAGCTATCTGTGCTGTCAGTGTTGGCTTTGTGGAGGGGGGCGGGGGGTCATCAACAGCGGCACTTGCCAGCCCTTGGACCACTGGAGGCCAGTTCCTGAGATCCCAGCTGTTTGGCAGATGCTCAGGGACTGGTTCCTTTAAATTCTGGTGGCCCTTTTAAACAATGTCCCCGGGGAGGTAGAATCTGTTCCTGGTTCTATGGCCCTGTCCCTCCACACACCAAGCTGGCAGCATCAGGGGTGGGTGCCTATTGTTACTATGTCTCTGTCTGTCCTGCTGTTGTCTATGTGGCCCTTCCCTCCTTTGTTGTGCAGAAACTCTTCAGTCAGCCCTCAGTTCTTTTCCCAAAGGAATTAGTCCATATGTTGTTATAGATTTAGTGTGTCCATGGAGGGGAGGGAGTTCAAGGTCTTCCTCCATCACTATTTTGGACCTTGTCTCTTGAAAGCATCAGTTTTGACTATCAAGATTATAATAACTTGATCTCCTAAGTCACTGTTTGTATCAGAAAATACTCTAAGGATGGTTTGTATTGTGAAAGTGCAGCAAATAAGTGAACTGAGGTCATGATTCTATCATATTAACAAAGTCCCTGGTTTTGCAAAAATATCATGCAGTTAGCCAGTTCTCCTTAGGTTGCCTGGATGATGGCACGATTTCCTCCTACATTTGTCAGTGGATCACTTCTAGGTGTTTAAGCTGTAGAGGGTTATTTCATGGAATTTTACTCTGAATATTTGACATTAAATCAAGTACATTCGAAAAAGGATTTGTTAAACTTTTGGTGCCTCCTTGCTCACACACACACACACACACACACACAGGTTTTACTGAACAGGTGTGCGGTCTGACTTCTGGGTTTGGTTTAACAGTGGTAGCGTGCTGGTCTAAGTGTAGAAATACAGCATTTTCTTTTTCTGTTTTCTCAGAGATACAGGCTCCACTGTGGTTGCCATCCCGGATTAGGGGAATGGATGTGTCGAGGGAGTTCATAGAGGGCCAGTGGTTGAGTAGAGGTTATGTGTATCAGGGAAAACACTATGGAAATTTTAGTCACAGATGGGCCAACGTTCAAATGCCAGCTCATTGATGTAACTCTTAGTTAGTTAGTCCCAGTGTCCCTCTTTTGTAAAATGGAGTTAGTTATTTGATTTGTAAGGTATTTGAAAAAATTGTGGTATTGAAAAGTGCCCAGCAGTTTTAAACAGAATTTTAAACAAAATCCTAAGACTGTAACCTGATGATACAAATGTGTTGTTTTCATTTGTAACTTCTGACTAGTACAGGTTGTGTGTGCTTAGTAGTCAGTAAATGCTCTGTGTCATTAATTTAGAATTCTAAAACCTAGCTTAAAAATAATACTAACTAATGTAAGTCACATATTCATTCTGAAAATACTCATGGAAAACATGGTATATGAAACAATTCCAATAAATAAGGCTTTCCGAGGAATCATTTGTAGCAAACATTCTACCATGAACGCACGGACTCTGGAGGGCCACAGAAACCAAGTCATCCTGGAGCTCAGTACCTTTACTGAGTCCATATTACAGCTTCAGTTAAATAGAAAAGGACTCTGTATATTTTTGAACACCTACATTGTGTTGTGAATGGTGTTAGAAGTAGGAATGATGGCACGTGGTTGCTGTCCTCCCAGAGGCGCCACAGGAACCAGCAGGAGGAGGTGTTTGGGGGAGACGGGATCCTGGATTCCTGGTACCGGAGGCACAGGCCCAGAAATGAGGAACAGCATGCGGGGTCTGGTAGCGCAGGGTGACACTCCCCGGTTCAGGAAGGTATGCGGCCTTCAGTGCAGTTCAGAAGAAAGCACTGGACTTTTTCTCAGAGCTTGCATGTGTTGGTTGCGGAGTGGAAGACAGGTGGGGAACTTGGAGCCTTTGGAGTAAAGATTTAGGGAAAATCTCTTCTGAGGCCATGAAGAAGCTGAAGAAGAGTGGCAAGGCTGGATTCACCTGGTGGGGCACAGGTGTAGAGCAGGCCCGGACAGTGCAGTGAACTCAGGAAAAGAGGAGAGGGAGGTGGGTCATGGGGGCAAGATCGGGGAAGAGGCAGAGGCCTTCTTGAGGAGAGCCTGCAAGACTTTTGGCGCAGGCGTAAGTGGCAGGTGAGGACAAAGCATTCCATGTTGGACATGTTGAGTTCTGATGGCTTGAGGATTTTAGTGGAGAAAAAGGTACAGTAGATGCTGGGTTCGGGGACCCCGAACCTACTACAGTCTGTGCCCAGAGGAGGACCATGGCTGGCATCATTAGTGGGGAGGTGGGAGGTGAAAACCACAGGTGTCTGAGCTCTCTCAGGAGTGTCTGTTCTAGAGAGAAGACTCGAACTGGGGACAGAAGCCTGGAAAGCGCTGATGTAAGGGACAAGCAGAGGGGTAGGAGCAGGGGGGCCACAGAATGGGAGCTCTCGGGTAGTGAGCTGGGCGTTGATTGTGTTCTTTCTTTTTAAAAATTTTTAACGTTTGGGGTGCCTGGGTGGCTTAGTCGGTTAAGCGTCCGACTTTCGCTTAGGTCATGATCTTGCGGTTCGTGGGTTCGTGGGTTCGAGCCCCGCGTCGGGCTCTGTGCTGACTGCCAGCTCAGAGTCTGGAGCCTGTTTCAGTCTGTGACTCCCTCTCTCTCTGACCCTCCCCTGCTCACGCTGTCTCTGTCTCCTAGAAATAAATAAAAACATTTAAAAAAAAATGTTAACATTTATTTATTTTTGAGAGACAAACAGAGCATGAGCAGGGTAAGAGCAGAGGGGGGCGGGGAGGGGAGAGAAGAATCTGAAGCAGGCTCCAGGCTCTGAGCTGTCAAACAGGGCCCAAAGCAGGGCTCAAACTCACTGAGATCATGGCCTGAGCTGAAGTCAGGCACTTCCCTGAGTTGAGCCACCCAGGTGCTCCTTATTCTGTTCATTATAATGGCCCATGTTCTTGGCTAAAATGGAACACATTTTGATAACTTAAGAGTTTATTCAAACAAAGCTGTATTATGTTGATATCTTCAGATAACCGCGTACAGGACTATTAGCACTGTACTACATACCTCTTGTTTAGTTTTTCATTTCCACAGTAGGCATAGCATTTTAACTGTACCCTTGAAATGAAACCACACACATGAAAGGTCCACTAAGTTTCTGCAGTTGTGTTCATAGTACAGATCATCCTCTTTGTTATTTTCCTTTGAAGGTCTAGTTTTCTATGCCCCAAATCTGGGTATTTTGCTTTTCATTCACTCATCACTTAACTGAACTCATAGGCTATGCTGTGGAACCAGTGACAATTGTTCTTACGGCCAGATCAGTCACTGGTCACTTTTCACTTCCTGGTTCCTCCAGATTCTTGACCTTTTAATAGAGGAGTGACCTTTTGGGTGTTAGGTCTTGGACCTATTCTGTATCTACATTCTTTGGGGAGGGTGTCATTTAGGCCCATGGCTTTCAATATATACACATGGATGAGTGTGTCTGCATTTCAGACCTCCTCTAAATTCTAGACTTCATAGACTTCTTACTCCATGTTAATAGGCATCTTCAACATAACAGGTCCAAATCCAAACTCCTGCACTGCCCCAGACTACTTTGTGCAGGCATCCCCACTGTAGTTAATGGTAACTCAATCTTCCATTCGTTTCAGGCAAAAATCACTCAGTCATCCTTGCTTGTTCATTTTTTGTCTTACTCTGCATGCAGTAAACACATCCTGGCTCTGCCTTCCTGTATAGCATTTCCCACACGTCACTACCTCCTCTGCCATCACCCCTGCTCCTCTCTTGCAGTAGCCTCCCAGCTGGTCTCTCTGCTTCCCCTCTTGTCCCTGAAGTCTGTTCCCAGATCGGCAGTCAGAGGAACCCCATCCAAACAGCGAGTCAGACCCTCTTCTGGGAACTCCGGTGACTTATTTCATCAAGAGTAAAAGCCAAAGGTCTTAAAGTGGCCATAGGCTTCATACCATCTGCTCCCTGCTTCATTTCCTGCTACTCTTCTCGCTTGTTCCAGGCACACTCGTCTCCTCACACAGGCCAGGTACCCTGACACCTCCTCCACCTCTGTGTTCGGACTCCCCTCTGCCTGCAATGCTCTGCCCCAGGTAATTCCCTCCTTGCCCTTGGTCTTACTCAGATAGTACCTTCTTAGGACGATTCTGTTTAATACTGCATTTCAACTATTTTATATTCTTCTTCATTGCTTAACTTTCCTACATAATGCCATCTGATGACGCCAACTAGATCGAAGGCAGAGATTTGTCTGTTTTTGTTGACTGCTTTATCTCCAGTATCTGGAATAATACTGGGTACACGGAAGGTAGTCAGTAAATATTTATGAAATTAACTTTATTGTATTATGAAAGAAATTTTAACTTTGCTCTTTAGGTTTATCTCTAACAAGTATTTAGTGAAACGGCAGAGCAGAGACTATGATGTGGAGTGGGGCTATGCCTTCGACGTGCATCTGAATGCTTTTTATCCTCTCCTAGTCATTCTGCATTTTATCCAGCTTTTCTTCATCAACCGTAAGTAGCAGGTGCTTCTCAGATGATTGTAAAATGTCATCACTGTATGTACTGAAGAGATTCAGTGTACGTATCTCTTCCACAGATGTTATCCTGACAGACACCTTTATCGGGTATTTAGTTGGAAATACCTTATGGTTGGTGGCAGTTGGCTATTATATCTATGTAACCTTCCTAGGATACAGTGGTAAGTCACAAATTGTTTTGGTTGACTGAAAAACGTAACTGGGAGAGGGAAAGGTTGCAATAGTAACACGATCGCTTACTTTTACATGCATTGCCTCATTTACTTAACCCCATTTTTCAGATGAGGGCACCCACTGAATAACTTGCCCCATGGCCTTGCAGCTACAAAGTGGCATGGCTGCGCTGTAACAGATTTTGTAATTCTGAGGAACCATGTTAAACCATATTGAATATCTCCAAGTTACTTGCAGAAACACACGACCCGTTTCCTTTTCATCCTGGCTTTCCGGTTCTCTGTCCGGCAGCAGGTCAGAGTGAGGCATGGGCTGGGTATGTGGGATGGTCACATAGGTATAGAAACCTTTACAAGCCATTTTCATGGTGTTTAAAAACCTTTGCCTCACTTTGGTTTTACAGTCACTGTGTGGTTCTGCAGATGGTCACAGATCAGGCCCAACCTCTACTGACCAGAGGATATGTTTGCAAATTTACTATTAAATCCTGCTAGAAGCTGCTTTTTCTTAGTGTGAATGAGAAACTGATTCAGCTCTTCTTTCTCATCACCTGAGTTATTAGGACCTTAACCGTAAATACCCCTGGTGCTCATGTACAGCTGGCTCCTCTGGCCCTTCCTACCCCACCCTGCTGGCCACTTTGCCAGGGAGCACATAACCCCCTCAGATTGTAATACCTTGTTCTGGGCATGGGGAGTCCTTTCTACATTCCAGGGGACAGGTTTGTGACCGATTTCTAATGAATTTTCACGTTTTGAGAAAGTTTTAAATTATGATTAGTATACTGTAACATTGTGGTTTCTTCAAATGGAGATTTGCTCACTCTGGGCAGCTCCCTCCAATTTACTTGAGTGTGGCTCATTTATCACTTCGGGGGCTTCCTGGAGGAGAGATGTTCAGGTTGGGATGCGTGTGGTAGGCACCCACTAAGTAAGTACTGAGCAAAAGGAGACGTGGATATTTGGGGACAGATCTTATATCTGAGAGGTTTAGCTCCTTCCTGAGCCTTGGACACTTACTGGCTGAGCCCTCCTCTTCTCAAATTGGAGGTGTGGTGCTTTCTATCTTGGGACATCTTCTTCCTGTAACCCCCACCTCTGCTGGACTTGAAGATGAACTCTTAGAGGCCTCTGAGGCAGTCACCTGTTTAGATCCACCACTGTCTTCATTGCTATTTGTGATGTTTGTCCCTTACTTGTAACCTCTCAAGTCCCGAATCTGCGCCTCTCTCAGCCTTCGTGCTGAAACAGTCCCTCGTCCTGGCTTCTTCACAGCTGTGATGAGGGGACAACACAGTGAGAGTAGCCTATTCTGGCTTTAGAGCAGCATCTCCCGGAGTCAAAACATCTTCTGGCTTTCTTTTTGGCCCCACCTGTTGTAATAAGAAGAGCTTTCAGAATGTTCATGAGTCATAATTACTTTCTTTAAAAATTGAATCTGGATTTGTTTCTTTTCCAGCATTGCCATTTTTGAAAAATACAGTAATTCTTCTTTATCCATTTGCACCTCTCATTCTGCTCTACGGCCTGTCACTAGCACTAGGATGGAACTTCACGCACACACTGTGTTCCTTCTACAAGTACAGAGTGAAATGAAAGCGGTGGTGAGACCAGCCCGGCTTCCCTGCGCAGCAGGCGGTCTTGGGGAAGTGATGATTTCTCCTGAAACTTGTAAATAAACCATCTTTGTAGATATCTTCAGGGTGTAAAGTTTGCAGAGAGTTGAAGAAATATATATGTTAACACTATTGTCAAGTACATTCCTTAAAACTAATTAAGTATACATTTCTATAATAAATATTTTTTAAACTAAACTAAAGCATGTATTTTATTCATTCTAAAGTTTCACCTGTTTTTGAAAGAATAACCATTCGGAGAACATGGGGATAGTCATGTGCTCCTCACCACTGTTACTCACAAGGTACTTGGTCTGGCGCGTTGCTAATGGGCTGTATTTTAAACATTTCTGTAGACCGCACGACTCAAGCTGTAATGTAACTCAAATACGAATCACTGTACTGGGCCATAAAATGCTTTACAGCATTTTCTTTACAAAAGAAACCCCAACCAATATATTAGATCGAAGAGGCACACAGTGACTCCTCTTCTTAGCAGACATATGACTGAACACCTGTATCTCTTTAACACTAAGACTTTTTTTTTCCTTTCTTTGAAGACCTCTCCAAAACCCATATAACTAAAACTCGATCAATGTCAATAAAACTTGCTACTCATTAAATGTTTTATCTATTTTTATTAGAAGAACTCTTGAATTCAGCATGGCTTCTTAAACTTCTTTATTTCGAATACACATGAACGGTCGTGGCACAGAGAAACAGTGATGAAAGGCACAGTCAACAGGACCAGTTATTAGGTTTTCAATTATAGCAGCAAATTTGAAAATAAATAATCTTCCTTTAAAAATCTAACAGGTACCTAAAATATTTCTACAGTTACCCATTCACCTAATGAAAACATTTTAAGGAAAATATGTACATTAAAGGAGGGAAAAGAATCTGGTACAACCTGGAAAAGCAATTCCTCAGATACCTTCTCTAACAGGTGCTTCCAGAAACAGCCATAACCTTTCCAGTGTTCTCAACGAGAAACACACTAGTTTTTCATTCCATAAATGAAACAGAGTTGTTACGTTTAATCACCCGATTTCTAAATCTTTCTTAGAAAACATTACTGAAATGAAAAGTATCAAATCTGCTGGCAGTGCATCTTACAGTACTGTCGGTATCAGCCATTTTTAAGGCTCAAAGAATATGTCTTCAAAAGGTATTTTCACCCCATTTCCAGCAAATATTTCAGTTAATGGAATGCTAATCAAACAAATACCAAACCTTTGACTCCAGGAGGATCTGCTAATTACTAATCAGAAAACAACCAGGAGCAAGTGATATATAAAGTAGCCTCCCTAATGTCCAAGATATCATTAAATATTCCCCACAACAAACTGCTTATTTGGAGAACAATTTTAGCACCACTATTAACATTTTTACTGCAGTGTGAACAACGCTGGGAATGATACTTTGCACAGAGTGCTTTCCATTCAGTACCCAGCCTATTTTCTTAAACAATGTCTTCTAAATTCTCAACGCGCGTGCGCGCACACAGGCACACACACACACATGCTGGAGTGCCAGCTCTTTCCTTTTTGTTTCCTTGAAATGGTCTAGTTAGTGCCCAAAAAGGTGGAGTGTTTCAGGCAAGAAGAGTTTACATATAGGTATTGATGATCGGGATATATATATATATATGACATCCTTTTTTTTTTTTTAAATACTGTGGTAGTAGTCTTTTCAGAATTGTATGTTTACATGCAATAAAGAAACTAAGCATACTAGTTATGGCATATATCAAGACTATTAAAATTATACAGCTATCAAACAGTTTCACACACTGTAAGTAATGCTACATAGATTGGAAAAGTTTCTTTTTCTATAAAAGAGTGAGCTGGGCTATTTGAGTTCCCTTAGAACACTAAGATGATTATGACTCCTCCGATTTCTGATCTCCTGATAGTCTTAGCCTCTCTCGTTTTCTTCCCTTTAGCTCTGCTTTTCTTCTATTAAGAATCTGGCAATATAGTAAAAATAAGCACAAAAATTAAAGTACAAAATTTAAAGGCTTGTAAAAACAAGCCTCACTAGCAATTAATGGCTTGGCTTGGAAGCAGAGAGATATTTTAGAAATTATTTGCAAAGTATAAAAATTTGGTTGACACCTACAGGATTTGATCTGTGCTCAGACAATAAACAAGTTTGGGTTTTAAAAAAATTAAGTTCTTCAATACAGAGTAGATTATCTGATCTCTTATATAAAGACAAGTTTTTTTTTTTTTTTTTTTCCTCTCTCCTAACATTTAAAACACCACTGTTCATCATTCTTAAATAATATACTGACAGGCTCAGAGCGGACTAAATCAGCACAAAGTAACACCTCTTCCAGGAAAGATTCTATATACACTGGGTCCTCATTCTAGTATGAGCACAATACCATTCTAGCAGTTTCCTTACAGAACACTAAGATACACTGCTAAGATGTTTTTGGCAACAAACTTCCAATCATGGTTACTTGAGATTCTCTGGGAGGGACACTCAAGAAAAGCCGAGGTTAAAGTTTGCTAGTGTAAGACTTGACTCACATGGTTATGGAGAAATATCCAACTTAAGTACAGGGAATCACGTATGAAGACTTGTCATCTCTTTTCAATATTCATTTTCTACTGCTGAATAACAAATCATGAATTCAGAAGCCTAAGACCATACCTATTTATTATGTCACAGTCTGCAGTCCAGCAGTCAGGGCGGGCTTGACTTGAGTTCTCAGCAGTGGGTCTCACGAGGCTGGAATCAAGGTGGTGGTGGGCCAGGCTCTCCTCGGCTGGAGGAGATTCATTCAGGTTGTTGACTGACTGAGCTCCTGTGGCTGTAGAGCTGCAGTTCCCATCCCCTCGGCTGCCAGCGGAGGCCTATCTCAGCTCCTTCCGGGCATCTGCATTTCTTCTCCCGTGCCTCCATCTTAAGCCCGCAGTCATGCATTGAGTCCTTCTGCTCGCAGTCTCTGACTTCTGCTACCAGCCTGAGAAAAGTCTGCTTTTAAAGGGCTCACATGATTAGGTGAGCTGTCCCCAGATAATCTCCCTTTTGCTGTGTAACAGTTATGGATGATATTCATGGGTTCCATCCACACACAAAGTGGGGGGGATCTCCTATAGGTACCTGAGTGTCATGTGCAGAATTCTGGCTACTACAAACACACACCGCTATTATAGCAATCGCTCCAAACATGCTGTTTGCACATAACCAAACTTGTCTTTGAGGACAGCACTGATAGGAGACAAACTTTTCATTACGATGACAGATTTAAAAGAAGCCTTCAGAATGTTGCTGAAGCTTTTTTAAATTATGACACCTAATCACTTGCTGGTGCCACCACTGATCTTAGAAGCCATACTTTTTTCAAAGATCTCTCCAGTGGTTGAATTAATATACACAAACGTGTCTACAGCCTGCCTGCTAAATTATCTGTTTGCATTCACTTTCTCCAAAGCTCTTCAATCTCACTGCCTGAAACCACTGTTGTTGTTTTGACTACACAGTGCAGCACTGTGTGGGCCGTAAAGAACGCAGGAGACTTCGGGAACTCAGAAATCTTAGATCTTAAGAGTCTCACGAACAGTCCTCGACCTTCTCCACACATCATCCAAACACATCATCTGCGCTATGATATATTCTGCATGTCTGCTTTTAGCAGACATGGTTTAGTCTGGTTTCTGAAGTGTTCACATTAGAACATGGCGCTGTCCAAAAGAACTTTCTGCAATGGGGGAAGGCTCTAGATCTGTGCTGTCTGTTCCAGGGGCCACTGGCCACATGTGGCTTATAAGCACTGAACTGTAGCTAGTGTGACTGAGGAACTGAGGTTTTATTAAATTTAAATAGCCGCCATATGCCTGCATACTACCGTATACCGGACAGCGCAGCTCTAGAGTCTGAACAATTTATATGTTTGTGTTTACTCATCAGATGCAAACCATGTTTGATTTCTCTATATATATTAATAATTAGTCCCACCACTAGACACTTGCTCACTCACAATTCTCATAAAAGTGGTTCAGTGCCCTCTGAAGGCTAGGCATCTCCTGCCCTCAGTCCCAGGAAGTCTTCACCTCCTCTAATGCTCTGCCCCAAATACTCTCAGGGCGACCAGGGCGACCACTACGATGTCTTGCCTGAGGAAAGCATGGCTGTTTCTAATCTTCTAAGGAGGAAGTAGGGGAAGGGAGAAACTAACAGTGAGGCGATCGGAGCACCGGCTGCAGCAGAGGACAGACAGGAAGGATGAGTCCCAGGCTTTGTCCCCAGGAGCGTGAAGCCTGGTCGGTTGGAGAATGCATGCGCACACACGTACGCACACAAACACACGCCTCGTGAACCATCAGAAACTTGAGAGCCGAGTGTGTGTGTAAGAGTATGGCAAGGAACGTGGGTAAAGGGAGTTAAAAACAAAGAGGAGTGTGGGTGACTCAGACTGGGCACCAGCCACGTGCCAGACACTGTCCCAGGAGCTACGAGGCACTGCTAACAGTTCACGGGGAGGAGTGCACAGGAGTTTCTGAACGGTGGGTCAGATTTGGCTCTGAGTATTCTTGGGAATGGGAGGGGTGAGCTAAGCGTGGCAGGGGAGGCTGAGCATGAAAACAGGGAAAGGCTGGCTACTAAGGTTTGTCAGCCTCAAGACAGAAGCCCTACCAAATGGCGACGCGCTGTGACAACTGTCACCTCCCTAGATTTTCAGAGCACGGCTTTCTCTCTAAAGTCAGAGTGTCCTACTGTGGAAGCAGGGAAACAAGAGGGTGTCTCAACCCACCTCCAGAGCTTCCCCCTGGACCCTCACTTGTCACAACAGTCATTTAGTATCTGAGGCAGCTGCCAAAATTCTGTAATGAAAGGTTAGTTTTTTAAATGAAATCTGCCTGCAGGCATCAGGCCAGGGAACTGTGAGGACAAAATCAAAAGTAAATTTAAGAAAAAGGAAAAGTAAATTTTAAAAACCCAATAAAGATTTTTAACTGACTCTGACATAAAGCGTAACTCTTTAATCAAGAAAAGTAACTAACGGTGATTCGGACAGGAGGAATGGACAGCTGTACCCTTTCAGGGTTTCCCAACACCTTTCCCCCCGGCCACGCCGTCTGGACAAGAAGCTTGTCTGGAAGCTCCTGGTGCAGGATCCTGGGTGACCACACGAAGCTCCTCCAGACCAGAGGCAACCGGGGGGGAACCTCCAGCCGCCCGAGGCTTCAGCCACTGGCTAGTCTGAGAGGTCCCGGATCAGCCTCTGCACATCCGTAACCCACCTGCACCCCGCCTGAGGCACACCAGACTGCCTGGGAACTGATGCTGATAATGTAGAACTTTTTAAAAGTAAAATACTTTTGTAAAGATTGCTGATTGCTAAGGCTGATATTTTTGTTTACAGTAGTAATAACATTTGGAATTACATGTTTAAGAGTAATAAATACTCTTCAGATATAAATTTACTTGTAAGTGTATAATGCAATAGAATAAATCATTTTGGAAAGACATACAACTGCTACAATACCTCTCCCTAAAAACCAATTATTACAATTTTATTTTTCTTTAAAATTAAGTGATTTTGACTCATACAATAACATTACCTAGAAAACATTTTGTCAGAACTCATAAAATGGCTGCAGATACAAAAGGATAGACAAGAGATAATGAATCTAACTCATGGAGTAAAGACAAAGATTAAAAGAGAAAAAAGAGTCTGTCATCTTACATTTCAGAGGGAATGTAATGAGTTGAGTCCATGGTAATTTGGGTTGAAGGTATGACCCCTGCACATTAAAATTTATCAGACTGATTTTTTACACCATAAACAGTATAGTAAAATAACCCTCAAGAAGGACATTGGTCTTTAAAATCTTGGCTTTAAGGAATGACAAATGCCTTTGAAAATATTTTGTTCAGAATCACTGCGATTATAAAAGTACTTCAGTTAGGAAATCAATCTAGAATCATTCTTAAATGGCAGTGCATTTGAAAAATGGCATTAATTTGTAATGTTTGCATTTCCAAAGAAAAATATAGAAAGAACTTAAAAAAGCAAGGTAACTTTCCAAAAAAAGTATTGATTCAAAAATTTACTGCACAAAAATATGTACTTCTTAAATGTTTCTAATAAATTAACTCCATAACATTTTTATGTATATTTATATATTTATATATATATAATCCCTGATAATCTATAAAAGAGGGTCTATAATAGTAAAATAAATGAACTTCAAAAGTACCCCCTTCATAAAATGTATTTAACATTAATTTTTCTCAAATTTAAGGAATGTAACAATATGTACAACTCTTATGTATTAGTATAGTACCAAAAATAGTACAAGTCATATTAACAGGCTGTCGTAACTGTAAAATGTTTTGAGTCAAGTTAAAATTGGAGGACAGCTTAGGTTCGAATGAATGCAATTACCCATGGGAGGTTCACTTTCCAAGTGGAAATGACAATCATCTTATCTACAGTAGATTTCACAAGAGGTAGTGTTCAAGTGTAAAAAAAAAAAAGTACATGCTTAACTATCTTTAATTAACAAATTCACAGGAAAAAAATGTACTGGATTCTTAGCAGATGATCAGTTGGTGACTTTTTTAATATGAATCTGAAATACAAAATAATGAGAAGTACAATAAAGGCCTTAGACATGAAATCAAAATGTCATAAAAAATGTACAATCTTTTTCACCGATTTAGCATATTGTCTTACCTCGTTAAGAATGGCCCAAACAGCAGAATTTTGAATGACTGAAAGGCGAAAGGCTGAAATGGGGTTTAGACTGGGATCCACCATTCCTTCGGCAACACCATTCTCAAATTTTCCTTCAAAATAAAAATCAACACACATTGGGGAGACTGAAATAAGTACACGTAGAATATCACTGACTTAAAGAAGGAAAGAAAAACACCAAAGTATTTCCAGTGGATGTCTTTACACAGGGCCTGGTGAATTTTTTGCCTCCTTTCTACTTTTATTCAACTTTTTTTTTTTTTTTTTTACAAAGAGTTTATTGTCAAGTTGGTTTCCATATAACACCCAGTGCTCATCCCCAGAAGTGTCCTCCTCCATGCCCATCTCCCCTCTCGCCCCCACAACCATCAGTCCTGTTTCTCAGTATTCAAGAGTCTCTCATGGTTTGCCTCTCTCCCTTTCCCCCACCATTTCCCCCATTCTTCTCCCCCATGGTCCTCCGTTAAGTTCCTCCTAATCCTCCTATACGTGCAAACATATGATATTTGTCCTTCTCTGCCTGACTTATTTCGCTCAGCATAACACCCTCAAGGTCCATCCATGTTGCTACACATGGCCAGATGTCATTGTTTCTCATTGCCATGTAGTATTCCATGGTATAGATAAACCACATCTTCTTGATCCATTCGTCCGTTGATGGACACTTAGGCTCTTTCCATGTTTTGGCTATTGTTGAGAGTGCTCCTATGCATCAGCATTTCTGTATCCCTTGGGTAAATTCCTATCAACTTTCAAATTTTTCATGAAGTAGTGTAGGCTTTCATTAGAAGCAAGCTATTAAAACAGGCAGAGCTCTGCTTTTTTCTTATTGCAAATTAAGACATTTATTTGTTCTTGCATCAAAGATGTTTTAACATGTAGGTTTTTAACAAAATGTGACTTAACCAAACCTTACCAAAGTATACACTATACCATCACTCAGTCTGACTCCTCTGAGGGTTAAGTCAGTAACAACATATTTCAATGCTTTTAGACATATATACAATGGATGGCCTTAGAGCAGGGGCTCAATCTTTATGTATTCTTTCCAAGGTCACATCTAGAAGGAATTAACAAGTGATACCTCTAGGCAGATCTAATACAAAACTCCATTATAAATGACAAGCTAAAAAAGCTCTCTTTAGGGATAGGACCAAGAAGTTGTATAAAAAGGCAACATGCTCTGTACCCACTTTTTCTTGCTGTGAGGAATATTTTTAAAACAACAACAAAAAGCTGCTGAAAAAGTGACAGAAAAATGGTGTGTTCTTGGCCACATTTCTCTAAGCCAGGAACTGGCAACCCTTTTCTTATAATAAAGGGTAGATAGGGGCGCCTAGATGGCTCGGTTGGTTTAAGCATCTGATTCTTGATTTCAGCTCAGGTCACCATCTCATAGTTCATGGGATCAAGCCCCACATCAGGCTCTGTGCTGACAGCATGGAGCCTGCTTGGGATTCTCTCCCCTCTCGCTCTCTCTGCCCCTCTCTGGCTTGTGCATGCAACTCTCTCTAAAAATAAACAAACATTAGGAAAAAAAAATAAAGGGCAGACAGTAGATATTTGGGGCTTTGTGGACCAAGAGGAAAACGAAAGATACCAGGTTGGTACTGATATAGAGAAAAAATTTTCCAGTTTTTATTGATGAAATTCATGTTATAATAACTACCACTGAATTCGTCTTTTGCTAATGCATGTGTATTAAGGAGAACATAATTCCTTTTGCAGGGGTTAACATTTTAGTTCACTGGGATTCAAGGTGATCCTCATCAAAATCGACTGCAATTGTTCATCTGTTAAAGTGGATCTATAATGAGATTTTAGTTACTCTACCTTGGATATTTCCTTTCACACAGCCTACATACTGCAAAATACTGACATGAGTCCACAAGCACATGATTTTAATGGAACATATCATCACTTAGAAGGTATTTATGGAATTCCATTAGGTTCTTCTCCTTGATATTTGCCTTGTGTCACCACATTGCAGATGAGTCACTTTCAAGCAAAAGTTCTGTGGAAGCTCCTTGATTAGTTTGATATTACTTGTAGTTCAAATAATAATTGTCATCAGTGATATGACTGAAACACAAGATTTGCATGTGGTACTATTCTTATAATTTTAGGTTGAATGAAGAGACACTATCAAGTTTGCAGGAAACACCAATTTTCAAAGAGAGAATAGTGGTTGAGGGAAGTTCTTGTCACTGGGAAAATTTTCAATCTTGTTGAAGTTAAAAAAAAAAGTTTCGTTTTTCACAAAAAAAGTGTGATCAGTGCTAGGCCCCAGAACTGCTATACAGTACCACAAGTCATGCTCTTCAGTTCCTATTTCTAACACAAGTTCACAGAAATGATTATGGGAAAGTCCATGAGACTGAATGGATGTTCACTGCTGATGCTGCTGGTTCAATACAGTAAAGACGCAGGTGTACCTGCTGGCTCAGTCGGTTAAGCATCCTGCTCTTGGTTTCAATTCAGGCCATGATCCCATCTTCGTGGCTTCAAGTCCCGAGTTGGGCTCTGTGCTGATGGCACAGAGCCTGCTTGGAATTCTCTCTCCCCACCTCCCCCACCCCTCCCCTGCTCTCTCTCTTAAATGAAATAAACTTAAAAAAAAAATAATGATGCATGGCAGATTCAAGTATTTCCTTTAAAGTACCTGATGAACAATAAAATAAATAACCAGAGGCTAAAAACACCCTACATTTTCACAAGCTTTGTAAATTTACCCAAGTAAGCTTTCTTTTTCATACATATTTTTACCACCATTCGCTGTAACACATCCTGGCAGATTCCACTTTAGGCGGTACTCAATTTGTGTTTTCTCATCTTGTTTGAAAATATTCTTGCCTGTACTTGGTGCCATGCAGACTTTTCAGAGGCCAATTCTTCAGTCACTTCAAGCTTGGCATTGACTCCAAATAACAACTGGGCAGTACCAGTTAATATCTGTCAACTTATCAAGAGCCAAGAAAATAATTTGCTTTTTTTTTTGACTAATATCATTCCCATGTCTTCAATTCTTCAAGGAATTGTTGCCAAAAACTTGATGGTCTTAAAAAAATATTTTTTAATGTTTATTTACTTTTGAAAGGGAAAGACAAGAGTGCGAATGGGGGAGGGGCAGAGAGAGAGGGAGACATAGAATCTGAAGCAGGTTCCAGGCCCCGTGTTGTCAGCACAGAGCGGGACATAGGGCTTGAACCCACAACTGTGAGATCATGACCTGAGTTGAAATCAGATGCTTAACCAACTGAACCACCCAGATGGTCTTAAATAAGGTTATTTTATCTGCACACGTATCTTTGGCTGCTCCAATTAAATACGACTTAACTCACTATTGGTAACTGATTTTACTTACTTGGCTAACACACAAGCCATTTTGAAATTCACTTTGGTTATAGCCTCATCTGAATTTTTTATTTTTGTGAAGAAATTATGCTGTAATAAAATATTCTAATTTTCTGAACATTGTGTTCCTGTGAGTTGGGAATATTGTGAGTGTTCAGAACAGTAATGTCTTCTCTAGCACTGCTATTGCATCACTGCCTAATAACCACAACAATTTGCCATGTGATTTTGTGAAATAACCCCCATTTCAGTTGTTAAAAAGCACTGACATTCAAAGTCCACTTCTACTGTTTTGACATGATGGGTAAGTACTGGTCATTTTTTTAAAAAATGTTATACTACGGTGGTGTGTGGGTGTGTGTGGACTAGAAACTGTCAAATTATGGGGCACCTGGATGGCTCAGTCAGTTAAGCATCTGACTTCAGCTCAGGTCATGATCTCACTGTGAATTCAAGCCCTGCGTCGGACTCTGTGCTGACAGCTCAGAGCCTAGAGCCTGTTTCAGAATCTGTCTCTCCCTCTCTCTCTGCCCCTTCCTGGCCTGCACTCTGTCTCTGTCACTCTCACTCTCTCTCTCAAAAATAAACATTAAAAAAAAAGAAACTGACAAATTATGGATGTATCATTGCTATTTGGAGTGCACTGGAGTGTCAAGTGGAAGCAATCAGTGCACCACCTCAATCTCTATGGCAACTACTTGCTCACCTCTGCCAGGGGCACTTGGCTGGCTCAGCTGGTTAAGCATCTGGCTGTTGATTTCAGCTCAGGTCATGATCTCACCATTGTGAGACTGAGTCCTGTGTGTCGGCTCTGTGGTGACATCGCAGAGCCTGCTTGGAATTCTATCTCTCCTCTCTCTCTGCCCCTCCCCTGCTTGTGCTGTTTGTCGGTCTCTCTCAATATAAATAAACATTAAAAAGATTTTTAAAGAAAGCACATAGACAATATGTAAATAAATAAGCATGGATGTGTTCCAATAAAGTTTTATTTATGGATGCTGAAATTTAAATTTTTTATAATTTTTATATGCCACAATATATAATCCATTTTTTCAAACCATTTAAAAATAAAAATGAAAAAAAGATGTTAAACATTCTAAGCTCATGGTCCATTCAAAAACAGGAAGTGAGGGAGAAAAACCAGGAAGTGGGCCAGATATGGCCATGGGCTATCATTTCCTCATTATTCAGCAGTCTATTCTAGAGTTTTACAATATAATGATTAGGCTCTTAGTAAGATGAGATACATTCAAAGTGAAAACCATACCAGAGAAGACTTGCATTCATACGTATAAGAAATACTAAGTATATTAACTTCCAAAGTAATCTGTTTATTAAAAAATTATTAACACACTATTTCATAAAAGCATGTCCACATTTTGGGGCTGGACTGGGGTAGGGAGCATATGCTACCAAAAGTATTACTGAATTATTAAATTAGACGGGGGATTTAGGGCTGAAAAATACTGTGAAACTGAAAACACTTAATGAGATATCATACTGTCATCTGATGAGCTCATTTAATTAGAAAAATTATCTAACAATATAACTGGCCTCATTCAAACACATTCACCCAGCAATTTTATCCTGCAGACATACTCTCACACGTCCAAAAAGAATATATATATCACAGCAAATAATGCAAACCACCACCCATTGCTAGGTGACTGGCCATATCAATTATGATGTGCTAACACTAGGGAATACTAGGCAGCCAATTAAAAGACTGAAGAAAGAATACAAAGAACAAAGTAACATTGAAGATAATGTATAAAGAACTACTTGCATTCCCAATGTAGAGAAACTCCCTACATGTGCAGCAGAGTTCAAACCAGCATTGTTTATAACGGCAAAAAAAAAAAAAAAAAAGGAAAGAAAATGAAAACAAGAGAACAGTGATACATTCATCCATGAAAATGTGCACAGCGGTGAAAATGATGGAATTGTAGATACTTGCACATACAAGGATGAACCTCACGATGGTGAGAGACAACATGCTGCAGGCTACAGAACGGTACCGTTTATCTCAAATTTAAGGACAAGCAAAATAACACTGTGCTTTGTTCAGGAATATATCCTAATGTGCACTAGAAGTGTACGTGCAAATAGTAACCGCAAAATGTATGACAGCAGTTACCCTTGGTGGAAAGAGAAAAGAAGATATTAGGAAGAACAACTGAACTGGCAAATCTTAAACTAGATACACAGATATTCATTCAATTACTATTTGTATCTTCTGTACATCTGAAATAGTACAACTTTTTAGAATGTTCATTTTCCATATGTATTTGGTCAGTGAGAAGATGCAGAAAAACATCACAGAGTACGTATGTTATCTGTGTGTGACTGTGTTTTTAAAGAAAATACTCATATATTTTTATTTATGAACAGAATACTTCTGGAAGGACACAAATCATCATTGGAACTACTCTGGGAAATACTGGGTAGGGGGGAAAAGAAGAGGGAGGGAGACTTAACTTTAGGCTTTTAAATTTGTATTTGGTACCATGTGTGTGTACTATCTTTCCAAATTACAAATTTAACTTTTGTCCTTAACCCGGCGGCCTGATAGGTCAGCATTAAAGGAAAGGAAAGAAGGGGAAAATGAAGGAGGAAATTACTGAAGAGCACCTAGAATTCCCAAACTCTGGCCCTGGGCAGGACTTCCAAGGTCAGGCCCCCTGTGGCCCTACTGCTGCACCCTGACCGGAGGTCCATCCCTTCCTTCCAGTGTTTCCCTGGAAAGGCTCTTCTCCTCACAACTTGGGTTTCGAAAGAAAACAAGACTGTCCTTAGCTATGATTCCACACCAAACACCCTACCCCACCCTCAGCCATCAGGTTTCTCTAACTGCCAGCTGACTGTTTAGTTTTCAGCAACGCCTTCCAGCATAAATTGCTGCATACTCTGATCCAATTAAATCCAGGCCCCTATGTAGGGCCAGTCTTTGTGGCTTGTTCCCACCTAGGAAGGCTCTTATTAGCTATAGATCTCTTTCCCTGGTTCTCTCTCTCTCAAACTTCTGGATGGACTACAATTTAACTTGAATATAGCTACCAGTGTCCTCCTAATCGCTTACCACAAAAACGTGCCTTGTATTCCACAGTGCCTTTAGGCTTCAACTCTCTTCCCCCCCCCCCCACCTCCAACCCCATCCCCCATTCTGTGTCAAGCAAGTTAGTCTCCTCAGGGAGAGCTACCAAGTGTGTGCTCTGACGGCCCTACTCTCCCAGAGAACAGCTCTGCACCACAGCTCAAGGGTTTGGGCAGGGACAGCAGCCCACTTCCCTTGGAGCAACGCCCTGCGCTACGAGTACGTTGCCGGGTTGTAGCAGTAGCCCCTCGTTCTCCTGGCTTCTCTCTCCCAGTGTGCTGGGGTGAGTGAGTTCAAGTGAGCATGAGCAGGACCACTCCTGCCCGGCTGTGCCTGGAGCAGTTTCAGCCCCGTATTGGAGGTTAGGAAGAGGAAGGAGCCTCACACCTCTCAGCCGCACTGTTTCTACAATATGGAGTTGAGGATGAGGGCAGACGCTGGTGGCCTGCCTGCCCTTGCTGGTGAGGAGCCACAGCCCTACAGCGGGAGAAGGGAGTCTAGTGCTCTCGGCTGCACCTGCAGAGCAGAACTCCGTTCAGCCTCACCGAGCTTGGGCTGTGTGGGTGTGGGGGGGTCAGGTCTCTCATGCCACAGACTCTTAGTGTTCTTACTGAGATTCAGATTTTCATGACTAAACGTTTCTCCATCTGCTGTATTTTTAAAAAAATACTTTTCACCAGCTATGGCTGTTTAGCTAGGGGGAAGGTCTGTGCAGTTATTCCACTAACGCATACTTAGGGGAGCAGAATTTTTGGTATTCAGTTGAAAAAGATCAGCTGTTCTGTTTCTGATGTACCTTTCTGTTACACAAGGCCCTAGGCTGGATGATCTCTCAGTCCGAAACAAGTTCTAACCAAGTATGTTCAGTTCCACACAAGTATGAGTTGATGTTTTAGATGGTCAATATCTTAAAATTATTGCAGAGATACTTCATAGAGATGTCTCAATTTCCTCTTTTTCCTAATCTAGAACAGAACTTTCTCATAAACTAAACAACTGACAGGTAATAGGGTTAATATAGGTCTTGGATATGCAGCCAATTTATGTACATGTCTAGAAATGAGCTAAGATATAACTCAAATATGAAAATAATTAAACTCCTCTATCCACCAAAACAATACACAAATTAGGGTTATTGTACAAACCTTGTAGCAGAAACAATGATACCAAAGGTAAAACTGCTCTAGAGTTTTAAGAATGGGCCTGTCCTGCATGCCTACAATGTAAACTTGCCAACATTCTCTTCTGCCAGCCACAAAGAAGAGCATTAATGTGTTTTACGTAAAGGGAAATACATAATCATTCACTGAGTTGACACCTATCAAGTGAAAGGCACTACATTAAGCGCAGGAGACACGTGAGGGACAACGTTCAGCCCTTCCCCCAGCGGGCGCACGGGGCTGCGCTGCGGCATAGGAAGATTATGCTGTAAAGGCGCATATACTGGGTAAGAAGAGCAGAGGAGAGGGGGCAACTACAGTGTTTTATAAAGAACGAGAAAGCATTCATGGGAGAAATGCCAATCGATCACTTCAAGTGGACAAAATGGCCTGAAATGTGGCTGCACATAAAAGCAGAGAGCATTCTCCAGTCCTAAGACTAAACGGAAAGCAACAAGACATGAAAGTGGATGGAAGCTAAGGACTCTGATAATGGCTAACATAATGGTAATATCTACATTTTGAAAGGTAACTGCAATGACTCTGTGGAAAGCCAGCGACAGGACCCAGGGAGATGCCGTCCTTCTCTGGCCCAGAGACGGAGGCTGAGCCTACAGCACTGTCACACGTGAGGTGACTCTGCATTCACATACAGACCTATCTTATGCTAACGGACAGTAAAAGGGGGTGAGTGTACAGGGTGCCTCCCAAGGTTAGGCTTAGGCAGCCAGATGAATAGTGACAGCAAAAACCACGGTGACCAAAAGAAATGCCTGTATTACAGATGCTCAGAGTAGGCGGCTGTGTGGCCTCCAGATGGCCAGGTCCAAAAGCGTCTCAAAACAGACCTAATGCTCAGGAGGGAGGCAAGAGGCTAAAGGCATAGATTCTGGCACATAGATGTTGCTGAGACCCTGTGAATGGCGAAGGTCACCCAGTAAGAGACTGTGGAAGGCAGCGGAAGGCAGATTCTCTATCAGAGAGTATCAACAATGAAACAGCAAGTGGAGAAAGAAAGAGGAACCAGCAAATGAACCTTTGATCTGAAACTCTGGTTGGGTCAAGATAATAAAAAAGTCTGTACTAAAACACGAGAATATAGCTTGGAGTACATTGGTAATTGTAACCCTAAAGCCGCTTAACATCTGACAAAAGTTTAAAATTCCTTTAGGAGTTAAGTCCAGACAAGTTGAGGATAATTTACCAGTTTAAAGTAGGAGGTATTACCTATTCTGAAATAACCATCTTCTAATCGTTTGTCTTTGGTTTCTTTGCTTATTTCCAAACCTTCACTCTGAAACAGAACAAAAACATTAATTTTGCAAATGATTACTTCTATTTAAAACAGAGCTAATTTACCTTAATAAATAGAAAGGTGGCATTTGTGGTACAGCTGTCTTTAAAAAAGAGAAAATGTCATCTCTGTCTTGAACTTTAAAAAGCCTATCAATACATGTATTCTGTTAACTACCTGAATCTGTACATCAGTGGCTAGAAAATTTTAATTTTAATTAATTTTAAATTTAAACCTATTTAACAGGGCACTATTTTTTATTAAGAATACATACAGTGATGGTGTTAACTTGAAAGAAATCTAAGCACTCCTAAAAGACCAATACATTAATTTTGTGTATTAATCAACAGGCATTAAAACCACATAGTATTTCGGGACTCAAAATATAAATAACAGAGTAAAATGAGGATTCACTTATTTTCCTAGTATGAACTTCCCAGTTATTTTCCAACAGGAAACAAAATGAAGGCTCTTTCTATGAATAAGACAAAGAGGACAATATATTAATGTTCCTTAACAGTGCTCACCACTGAATTCCTGCAATCATGAAAATTTTCCTTCCTTTCCTAATCAAGAATAACCTCAAGCTAAGTCTACTGATCTTAGTTCTTAAGAAAAATCAGGGGAAAAAACGGGCATACCTTTAAAGGCAAAACTTCCACAGTTGTGTTTAGCAGAATATCTCCTGGATGTTCTTGGTTGCCACTATGGAACAAATAACTGAAAATACAAACATAAAAATAAAAATATGAGTCAGAGTAGACTTTAAGAAGACTCAGGAAGATGGCCTTCCTCCGATAAGCTTTATCAACAGGCTCTGCCTACAAAGCTGACAGCACCAGAACTAGCAAGGGCACATTACGTACTCGGAATAGTTGTCGGAAGCTTCAAACCTTAAGGACACAACCCTTAGGTGATGTGCTAATTCCTTCCATCAGAAGGGGCATGTTTGTTGCTTAACCAGTAATAATTAACTAGTAATGTATTTAACAGATTTTTTTTTAAGGACAGTTTTATGTTGCTCACTCCTTTAAATATATAAACCTCTCAAGAGGAATGAATAATCAAAGCTGCAGCACCTATATAATACTACTGTATCTTGTATCAGAGAAAACGTTTACTGGACAGCCGTGATCCATGGCAAATTCAAAGACTAGCTTTATCCAATACGAATAATTCTAGTATTAGTAGTCCGAAAGTAAATTAACCAATTCCAAATATCTGAATCATTCTACTTATCGGTACAAAAAAACATTTGAAAGATGACTACGATAAATCTAAAATCCTCTCTGGGTATGAGAATAATATCCTCAGGCTCTGATATCCTGAAAATTAATGTGCATATGTAAGTGGGCATGGGAGGTGGTAAAAATCAGACAGGGTATGCAAAGCATATCTAAATCTAACCCTAAAACTTAAGTTTAGCAAAGTTAAATGGTTAAAAGTTTATACTTAGAGTCAGAAAGACCTGGATCCAAATTCTAGAACTCTCACTTAATACAATTTTCACTTTTAGCAAGTTACATTAGCTTCCTGAGCCTGGGTTTCCTCTGTAGGGTGCAGAGAGTCCTACATACCTCATGTGACTATAGCAAGGAGGGGTTGTGAGCTGACCAAGGCTTTGCATATTAAAAATACCCAGCAAGGAACAGTTACAGACTGGCTAGGATATAGTATGTTATCTGTGGGCAAAAATCACCTGTGATGAAACCTGATTTTCAAATGTTACACAGGGCAGGGCACCCTCTAAGATTAACTCCCTCTAAGCTACAGCAAAAATTAATTCCAACATTTTCAGATGAGAGACACTTTTTTAAAAGGCATCTTTGATTCAGAATGCTGATTCCTAGCTATGGGCCACTCATTATTTCAGCTGCAGATGCAACAGTAATAAGGGACTGGGGAAGCCACTTCTAAGTTAGAAGAGAAGGATGGACAGAACTTGTAGTGTAGACAGACTGATTCACAGACGTTCACTATGTGATAGCTTATAGTGAAAAACGCAATACCACCTACAACGTTTAACATTAGAAGAAGTAAATGATGGTACAGCCACCCGATGGGATACTGTGCAACCATTAAAATGTTTATGAATGTCTTATAACAGGATCATAATGGAAAATATAAGACACAAAATTACATACAGACCATGATGGTTTTCAAAGTAAAAAGTAGACAGAAGTACCAAGAAAAATGTGGCAATAAGGTCACAGTGGTGGTGTTGAGCTGTGATTTTTTTCCCCTAATTATTCCTATTTTAAAATTTTTATACAATCAAAACATTTTTATATAGTCAGAAAACACTGTCCCTAACATTTCATGTATGTACTCATAGATACAACTTCTGCCTTACCCTTTATCAGCAAATAAGTTATTGTGCAAGTCGAAAAGTGATTCCTTTTCTCTATTCTAGGAAGGGTGGGTCTCTCCGAGAACTCTTATTCATACGGACTCTGATTTTAAAAGAATTGTGTTTTACTATAAATGTATTCTCACTGGAGCAAGTAAAATTACTTTAAAGAGGTTTATTGCAAATATATTTGTTAAGAGATGTGATCTCCAGGGGCACCTGGGTGGCTCAGGTGGCTAAGCGTCCAACTTTGACTCAGAGCATGATCTGACAGTTCATGGATTTGAGCCCCACATTAGGCTCTGTGCTGACAGCTCAGAGCCTGTGCTTGCTTCAGATTATGTGTCACCCTCTCTTTGCCCCTCCCCTGCTCATGCTCTCTCTCTCAAAAATAAAGAAACGTTAAAAAAAATTTTTTTAAAAAAAAGAAAAGAAATGTGATCACCCATATGAGTTCTTGAGCAGATTCTTTGCTGGCACTATTTTAATTTGTTAAAAATAAACCAACAGATATGGTTTAAGACTATTTTTATTTATGAGATGAAAGAAAATTGTTTGTAAAAGAAGATAACTCTTCTTTAGAATATTTTGAGTACAGTCGACACACAATGTTACATTAGTTTCAGGTGTACAGCATAGAGATTTAACTTCTCTGTTAATGCTGTGCTCACAAGTGTAGCTACCACGTGCCACCACACAGTATCACAATATTACAATATCACTGACTATATTTCTAATGCCATGCCTTTTATTCCAGTGACTTATTCATTCCATAACTGGAAGCCTATATCTCCCACACTCCTTCACCATTTTGCCCATCCCCCACCATCTCCCCTGGCAACCGGTTTGTTTTCTGTATTTACAGGTCTGATTCTGGTTTTTGTTTAATTGTGGGTTTTTGTTTGTTTGCTTGCCACAAATTCCACTTATGAGTGGAATTATATGGTATTTATCTCAGTCTAACTTATTTCACTTAGCATAATAACTCTACGTCCAACCATGTTGTCACTAATAAGATCTCATTCTTTATGTGGGTATGTAATATTCCCTTCTGTGTATATATACACACTGTATTTTCCTATCCATTTGTCTACTGATGGACAGTTGGGTTGTTTCCATATCTTGGCTATTGTAAACAATGCTGCAACAAACATGGGGTGCATATATCTTTTCGAATTAGTGTTTTCCTTTTTGGGGGGTAAATAGCCAGCAGTGGCATTATTGGATCACACTGTATTTCTCTTTTTAATTTTGGGGGGAACCCCCATATTGTTCTGCAGAGTGGCTTCACCAGTCAGCATTCCAACAGTGCACAAGAGTTCCTTTTTCTCCACATCCTCACCAACACTTGTTATTTGTCATTTTTCTTTTTGCTATTCTAACTGGTATGAGGTAATATCTCACGTTTTGACTTGCATTTCCCTGATGATTACTGACATATCTTTTCGTGCATCTGTTGGGTATCTGTAAGTCATCTTTGGAAAAATGTCTATTCAGGTACTCTGCCCATTTTTTAATCAAATTACTTATTTTTTGGTGGCAAGTTATAGAAGTTCTATATGTATTTTAGATATTAACCCCTTATTAGATATTTATGACTCTTTTAAGTATGGTAAACATTACCTCAAAGTGCTAAGTATCATGCTATACAGTATGAAAATGAACATGAAGTAACAACAAACAGGGGCGCCTGGGTGGCTTAGTCGGTTAAGCGTCCGACTTTCGCTTAGGTCATGATCTCGCGGTTCATGGTTTCAAGCCCCGCATCGGGCTCTGTGCTGACTGCCAGCTCAGAGCCTGGAGCCTGTTTCAGAGTCTGTCACTCCCTCTCTCTCTGACCTTCCCCTGCTCACGCTGTCTCTCTCTCTCTCTCTCCTAGAAATAAATAAAACATTAAAAAATTTAAGTAACAATGAACATATTATATGCTCATAAATGTGAAGAATAACGCAGAAATATTTTTATAGATTTTTCCAGTCATAGTCCCATTGCCAGATACAGTTTTACACATTCAAATTTCTCTTTAGAATCAGTTTAGAGTAACAAAATAAAATTAATAAATTTATAACTATGCACTATTTCTGACCACCTTAAATAGAATTATCCCAGATGATTTTGGGCAGGTTCTAAAAATTGGATGCCCACACATGAGAACATGTAACATAATTACATAATTATTTTTCATTCCGAGACTACATTTTAATGTATCACAGACTATCTGGAGAATACACTCAAAACTTAGGAGAGGTAGAAGGAATCATCATTATTAAAAAACAGGGAGAAAAGAGTCCTAAATTTTGTGAAATGAACATAAATTCTGAAAAACACAAAAGGGTTATAAATTCTTCCATGGTCATGTAAAAGTAATCCAGCATCTATAAACCACTGACCAGGGATAGTCAGAGTCTGTCAAATTTATCATCTCAGCCAAACTGCTAGGTAACTGACCAGCTCTCAGTGAAATCCTAAGGGATAGTCAGGAATAAAGACATGAAAACTAACTTTATATTTTGAGAGTTCCACATAAAAGTAATTTCGAAAAACTACACTAAATGTATGTTCAGAAATACCAATAGAATTTAACAAACACACCAAAGGCTGATATTATATCTGAAAACAATGCACCCATGTGATTACTGAGTTGTAGGAAATAGATTTCATAACCTAGCATTTGGGATCCACTGCCTCCTCACAGCTGTTATACACACAAAAAAGCCATCATAAATCACACATCATTAAGACATGTATAACTGTAAGACCAAATAGATTTCAATAGTCACTAACCTTTCTACATTGACTGGCTTATCAAATTTGAACAAGATGTAGTCTCCGGCTATTGGGGTTATAGCCCAGAAGAAATCTTCCCCCATGTAAGTTTTCTCCAGTGTATGTCCTTGGTAGACCTTCAAAGAAGTAGATATCTCTGCAGGTGGGTTTACATGGATCTTAAGAAGTAATGGTTTCATGTAATCTTTATCCTAGGAGAAGAGATATGTATGCTATTAAACAACATAGAGCTTATTTATATTTAAGAAGAAGAGCAATAACTATACCCTAAATAACAAACTATACGTGCATGAGAAAAATAAATCACCAACCGTGAGTTTCTGAATTTTTCCTGATAGAGAAGAATGCAGACCAACATGCTGGAAAAGGGAAGGTCTGAAGCGAATTCGTAGATTGGCTTTCTGTCTATCACAATGTTTCTTTAAAAAAAAAAAAAAAAAGTTAGCATCACATTGCAAAGCGAAATCTTATCCTCATCAGAAAAAACAGGTCTATTGAAAAGAAGGAGGTGCCTTGGTGGCTCAGTCGGTTAAGCATCCAACTTCAGCTCAGGTTGTGAACTCATGGTTTGTGGGTTCAAGCCCCATGGTGGGCTCTGTGCTGACAGCTCAGAGCCTGGAGCCTGCTTTGGATTCTGTGTCTTCCTCTCCCTCTGCCCCTCCCCTTGCTCACACTCTTTCTCTCTCAAAAAGAAATAAACATTTAAAAAATGAATATTGAAAAGAAAATCCAACTTAATTTCATAATTTCAAGTCGTATTTTTTAAGGATCCTCTTTAAGATTTGCTACCTATTTGATAAAAGGATATGATATGGAAATTTAAAATAAGCACATCTAAGAGAAGAGTTAAGGATTTAATTCCAACCATCTTTCAAGATACGTCAATGTAGATTTAACTTTTTTTTTTTTTTAGTTCATTTATTTTGAGAGAGGGGGAGAGAGAGAATCCCAAGCACTGCCAGTACGGAGAGTGACATGGGGATTGATCCCACTGAACCATGAGATCATGACCTGAGCCAAAACCAAGAGCTGGACCCTTACCGACTGAGCCACCCAAGTGCTCTGTAGATTTGACTTTTAATATTAAAATATACATACTCTCAACTAGAGGTTTGGTCCAGATATATAGAATATCTTTAATCGGACAATGAACAATTTGCAAATAATAAAAGGCACATTTTGTGGCATCAAAGTAATCTGAAAATGTGAGACAGTAACTTGCAAGTACATGATATTTAAAGTTCTACAAATTCAACTCAGCACAGTTACAGGATATTTGTGTTTCAAATCGAAGTATCTCATAGCCGAGACTTCAGATTACACCTTGTCCTCACTCTTGGTCATGGTGGGGGGAACCCATAGTGCCAGCAGGGCTCTCACTCTGGGTTAGTTCAGGACTTCAAGACATCCCCCGCTATTTTGTTAAGCTTTTATAAACTCTTTTCATTTTCAGGGACTTTTATAAGTTCTAGGCCAAGAACATACTGAAAATACATATTTGTAGGTCTTTAATTTGTGAGACATTTCCACTTTGAAAGGCCTCCAATAATTTACTGGGTATTAAAATGCTGCATTTTTCTCAAAAGGTTTTACTTCATTACTATTACTACTAACACTAGAATAGAGGTAATACAACATTTTATTTGTAAAAATTCAACTACTCAAGTGAAAAGGAGAGGGAGGGGAGAGGATAGGAGGAGAGCAAGGGGTAGGAAGAGGGAAGGTAGGGGACAGAGAAAAGAAAAGAACAGTGCCTGAGACCTAGGCCACGGAACAAGCAATGGATGCATTTGTGCCTGAAGAGGCCCAGGGGGCTGATAAACCTGTGGAAGAACGTCTGACTGCTCTGAGGGGTTTCTCAGACCACTGTCAGAGAGCTACTGTTTTGGAGGCCAGCAAGTGTGCAGTGATGGCTTCCCTGATACTCTAGAGGAAGCGACTGAAGAATTATGGGCCACAGAAAAATATGGCCTAAGGAGGAGTGACAGAATAGATAAAATTGTCCACAGGGCTGTGTGCTAAAATTTATAGATGACTTTAATTTTTACTATCGGAGATTTTCACCTCACAGGCTCATTTTAGAACCTAACCATATATTAGATAAAACTGCACAGGACCAATTAAATGCAGGTATAGTGTAGGAGTATAAAGATCACATGATTTTATTTGTGTCCTACAGTACAAATTCTTGTGAAGCACAAAGAAAATACAGGTCAGGACTTACATCATAAAAACAAAGTGTTCAAATCAATTTATATGTTAATCACTGTTGGAAAGTAGATACTTTGCTATTTGGCTATACTCTATGATTTGCTCTAAAAAAAGTGATTTAAAAAAGAGAGAACGGCTTATAAACACCACAAGACAGTGTCCTAAAAACTCACTGGCAGGTAGGATGATCAAACTATTTTAGAGAATATAATAAGGTCATGAAGTCAACTCAAATGTTTGTTAGAATGAATGCTAAGTCATCCCTATGAAGACACATGCCCATAATAAATATTTCATGTTATTACATGTCAAAATTGACTTATTTTTAAGAATGTGTATTCACATTTTATTTATGCTTACACCAAATAAATAAAATTTTTTTTCCAGTGGTACAATTCAAACTGGACAAAGAAAACATATCTAATTATTTTTTATAATAAGATCTCTATGGAAATAACATGATATTTGAATAATCAAAACAAAAATCATCGTTTAGTTACCTACCTGCCACCATAATCCCAAAGGTCATCATATTAGTATGAACATTGGCTTCTTGCAAGTAATACACTAAAAGGTACTTTTTTGACTTGCTATTGTTTTGGTATAAAATATTACTTCTATTTTGTTCCTTATTTCCAGATGTATTGGGGTCTGATATTGTCCCCAAAGTATTTGAAAAGGAACAGTGACAGAGTATGAAGAAAGCGGAAACAATGCCCCTGGGAAAGATATGAGAACATCTACAGCCAACAGTAACGAAATACCAGAGCCTAAAGAGGCACTACTAGCATTTATCAGCAATTTAAAGAAGGGTGGGCTTCCCTGATTTACAGGATTGTCCACTGTTATTTAAAATCCCTCTAACTGAGGAACTTTCAGTCAGATCAAGAAAGCAAGCAAGCACTTCAAATGTTAAGTGAAAACACTGTTTTCATTCAGCTATTTAACTGTTCATTTATAAAATCTGGCTCCCTAAAAGTCCCTTTCATGGGTTAACAGAAAAGAAGCCTCTTCCACAGTCAGAAGGTGGGGGAGGGACAGTAAAGTGTCCCTGGAACTGAGAAAGCACAGAATTTTATTCAAGGTAACTGACATCAGGGGGAGGAATTGGGTGGGATGATGATTCAATCGTGCAGTTATTCTCTGCAAAGTCTGGACCTTTGTCCACAGATTTTACTGTGAGAGGACACACTGTAGTGAGCAAGGGTTGTGTAGGGAGGTCAATGGATGTACATGCACTAACTGACAGACAGCTAACCTTTAATTAGACCTTGTGGTACCACCTGTGCATAAGAAGGGGAAAAGACTATATTCTCTCTAAGAGATACATGGGGAACCAAAACAAGCCTCTCCCCAGCCCAGCCTTATGTGGCACTTCTAATCCATGTGTATTAGTCACCATGGGGCCCTGAACACGTAGCCCCAAGAGAGGTCATGGAGTGAAGATGAACACAAAGAGGGGCCAAAGACGAAGGCAGTGTGGTCAGCACTCCTATATCCACCCTCATAAGAAACTGACTTACTGCATCTTTTTCAGGGTTGCAGACTTTTACCCAGAGTATATGGTCCAAGAGCCAATCAATGGGTTTCTCCTTATAGAACATAAATATGAATTCCACAATCAGAGTGAGGTCTGGTGCTTGAAACATTTTACCTGAAAAAACATTTTCAGTCAGTAGCTCTCATAAAGAAACCAAGTGTCAAAATGGCTTAAATAAATGAAACCTATACAACAAGTAAAGCTTGTGGTCTCAAATATAAGTCATTATGAATAATTTCCCCACTTGTCTTATCAAAAGCAAACAAACTTGCTTTAGCTAAACATTCTAGTTGTCACAGAACTACTAAACTCCTGACATTCTCCATCACAAAATCTGTCATAAGACTACTGACTCAAAAGGAGTCAAGAAGCAAGTCAGATTTTTCCTTTGTGTCTTATCAAGATTCTTCCCATTAGGAAAAAAAAAAAAAAAACTTTAGGACCCTTTAGGTTTAGGTAAAAAAAACCCAAGCCAAACAAACAAAAAAACCCAAACATTTAACAAAATAAATAAATGCAAAAAACAAGGCCTCCCAATTCTGTCTTCACTGAAACCTTCACAAAGATGTTTTTGACTCTTAGATAAATGATCAACAAGGTCAAAGGCCTATCCTCTACTACAAGAAGTGAAATGTTATCCACTCCATGTTTTTTAAAACCTGTAAATTTCCTGTAATTCTTCAACTTTAAACATATTCTAATTGTATAATTTAGGAGTTTTAGTAAAAAAATTTTTTTCAAAGAGTACCTTGACTTGTCTATGAAAGTGACAAATGTTTACGAATCAATCACTGTCAACTACTACAGCAAATGCCAGGAATTCGCACTAGAAAACATTTAGCATGGCCTTCTATTTAAAAGAACCCCAATGCTGCAAAAGCACAGGGCCATAAATGGTGAGCTGGAGGTGTCAGAGAAGAAATCAGACATGCTCAGGACCATGGATAGCTTTACATGTGTGCACAGAATGCCAGAAGGGCTGCCCAGAGAACTCCGCAGCAAACATTACAATCTTAAAAGTATCCGAATACCCTATTTCGGGTTTACCTTCATCATTTTAGACATGGAAGTTTACCTAAATTAAATTTCCTCAAAATCAATCTATTTCCAGAGGGATAAGAAAAAGACAATTTGAAGGTAAAAGAAATTAGTTTAAGATTCCAAGAGTCACAGTTATTTCTGAAAAGTAGATAAATCTGACACTTTTCTTACCAATGAAGCCCAGCTGGGAGAACTCTAGTATCATCCATTCCTCAGAAGAAAGTTGAAGTGCAAAATTTTTTATAGTGTTAAAGTAATTCTGTTTGACAATAATATCATCTTCAAGCTAAAGAAAGTTGAACCAGATTAATAAATCAGAAAGAGATGGAAAGATTTAGTTAAAAGGACATTCCTTATAAGAAAACTCAAACATACTTTTATAATACAAGTCAAGCAAACAATAGTCAAAATGATGAAAGTATAAAAATAAATTTTATTAAAAGAAAATGAGGAAAATAAAATGGAAGAGGCACACACAGCAAGTCACTAAACCACTCCCTTACTGTGGGAGACCACAGTACCACTCCATGAATTACTCTTTTCTGGTCCTTTCTGAGCACCCAACATGATTTCACACTGTCCTTTTTTATTTTTCAAAGAAGAGGAATTTTTGTAAGCCTTAGTTTTTTTTTAAAATTTTCATATAATACATGTATGAAGTCAAAGAAAAAGCCAGCAGCTTTCCTTCTCCGCCCTCTACCCTGCTAGTTGAGATAACCAATGTTAAAAGTTGGGTGTGCATCCATCTGCTACCTCCTATATGGACACACAGCACAAAAAGGTCCATGTGCACTTGCAGTTCCCATTCACGTGTACATTTTTATAAAAAAGGGATATTATCAAACTGTCTTTTGTCTCTTAATATATAATGAATATCTTTCCAGGCTGATACTTACTAGATGTATAATATTCCATGATATAAATGTGAAACAATTCATTCACCTCTTCCCTGATCATACACACACATCTAACTTCTCATTTTTTGATGAGAATGATGTAACAAATTTGCTTATATTTACATATTATTGCTTTTCATTTCTTTAGGATAGATTCCTAAAAGCTCGCTTTTTCTATTTTTTTTAATGTTTATTTATTTATTTTGAGAGAGAGAGAGAACACACAAGCAGGATAGGAGCAGAGAGAAAGGGGGAGAGACAAATCTCAAGCAGGCTCTGAGCGAAGAGCTCAGGGCTCAATCCCACAAACCATTCGATCACGACCTGAGCAAAATCAAGAGTTGGATGCTTAACTGACTAGCCACCCAGGCGTCCCTCACTTTTTGTATTTTAAAAGTTATTTTCAAAATACTTAAGAAGCTGTAGCAATTCGGAGTGCCAGTTAATCCCATATGGTTGGCCAACACCATGTGTTATTTACTCGGGATTTTTACCAATTCTACTGGAAGTTGACAAAGGATAAATGATCATAAGTGCATGCAAAGACTTCCCAGAATCTCCTCTCATAAAAATTTCAAGTCACAAGATGATTTTAAGGACCTTAACATTTTTTTTCCTTTTCTTAATGTCACATTATCACTTCTAGTTACCTGCTAAACAATTTTCACTTATTTTAGTATTTAGATTTTTCAGGTGTTTAAGTCCTACAAGCTTTCTTCTTCTTATCTGTGAAGGAACAGTAGGAGTACTTGGAAAGATGTGATGAGTCACCAAATATTTACTGAGCTTCTACTGTGTTCTAGACACTATACTAAACCCAGGGAATACATCAGTAAACAGGCAAGGCATGTTTAATGCTTTAGGGAAGTTGGAGGGAAAACCAGACAAAGCACAGAGACAGGCACCTAACCTTGCTTTCTGAAAAAATGAGGTGCCTACACTCAAACCTAAATACCATCTATACCCAAAGGAAAGATGATCCCTAACATCAGGCAATTCCAAATTTTTCCAATTAAGTAAATTCAAAAACAAGCATAAGACTACTTAAATGTATAGAGATGTAAATGAAATAGTCAAATACCTATTTAAAATTCAGTACACTAATTTTGGTTACCATACATAAATTCACATGAAAAATTTTTTTAATTTATTTTTGAGAGACAGAAGAGAGGCAGAGCACAAGTGGGTGAGGGGCAGAGACAGAATGAGACACAGAATCCAAAGCAGGCTCCAGGCTCAGAGCTGTCAGCACAGAGCCTGACATGGGGCTTGAACTCACAAACCATGAGATCATGACCTGAGCCAAAGTTGGATGCTTAACAGACAGAACCACCCAGAGACTCCCATAAATTCACATCTTTACATTAAATTAGGAAAATTGCTTTGTTCCACTCTCACATCTCATCAAACAACTTCACTTATTTCTGGGTTCTCTATTCTGTTCCATTGATCTATATGTCTATTTTGGGGCTTGTACCACACTGTTTTGATTACTATAGCTTTGTAGCATATCTTAAAATCTAGGATTGTATGACCTCCAGATTTGTTCTTCTTTCTCAAGATTGCTTTGGCCATTCAGGGTTTTTTGTGGTTCCATACAAATGTCACTATTATTTGTTCTAGTTCTGAGAAAGATGCTGTTGGTATTTTGATAGAGACTGCATGGAATCTGGAGATTGCTTTAGGCTGTATGGACATTTTAACAATAATAATTCTTACATTCCATGAGCATGAAATATCTGTTTGTATTATCTTTAATTTCTTTCATCATTGTCCTATAGTTTTCAGAGTATAGGTCTTTCACCTCTTTGGTTAAAGTTTTATTCCTGAGTATTTTATTCTTTTTGGTGCAATTATAAACAGGATTGTTTTCTTAATTTCTCCTCCTGCTTTGTTATTAGTGTATAAAAATGCAATAGACTTCTATGGATAAGCAACTTCACTTAAAAAAAAAAAAAACTTCTTGGAGCACCTAGGTAGTTCAGTTGGTTAAGCATCGGACTCTTGATTTCAGCTCACGTCATGATTTCATGGTTTATGAGACAGCCCTGCACCGTGCTTTGCACTGACCGCATGAAGCCTGCTTGGGATTCTCTCTCTTCCTCTCTCTCTGCCCCTCCCCTACTTGGCTGCACACGCTGTTTTTCTCTCAAAATAAATAAATATTAAAAAATAATAATACCAAGAGATCCCAAATACCTTTCACCCGGTTTTCCCCAATATAACATCCTCCAGTATAACTAACTACACTACAATATCACAGTCAATAAACTGACTCTGACACAATTTTATGTCCTTCCAGTTTTACACGCATTCAGGTTTGCATGTGTGTTTGTGTGTGTATTTAGTTCCATGCAATTCTGGGGAGACAGAACAGTTCCATCATGAGGATTCTTGGGCTACTGCTACCCCTTATATCTACAGCCATCTCCTCCGTTCCCCACTTCCAGCATCTGGTAACCAACAGCCTGCTGGCCATCTCTATGATTTTGTCATTTCAAGAATGCCACAGTTTGCAACCTTGTAAGATCGGATTTTCAAGTCCCTATTAATTACCTGAGATCCCAGATGTGGTGTGTACCGATAGTTTGTTTCTTTTAATAATTTAGTATTTTGTGGTATAGATGTGACACAGTTTTGTTTAACATTCACTCGCTAAAGATCATTTGGACTGTTTCCAGATTCAGGCTATTATGAATAAAGTTGTGATGAGCCTTTATGTACAGGTTTTTTAGTGAACATCTGTGCTTCTCTGATGTCAGTGTTTTGTCATGGCAATTGCCATTCTTTAAACAATATAACATCTGAGAGCACCTGGGGGGGCTCAGTTGGTTTAGTTTTGGACTTTGGCTCAGGTCATAATCTCACAGTTTATGAGTTCAAGCACCACATCAGGCTCTGCACTGACAGAATCGAGCCTGCTTCTGATTCTCAGTCTCTCTCTCTCTCTCTCTGCCCCTACCCACTCAGCCTCTCTCTCGAAATAAACAAACATTTAAAAAAATAATAAAAAATCTTACATCCCACTAGTGGTCACTAGTGTACAGAGGGAGGCTAAAAAACAAGATGCAAAACATTGTTTTTACAGTATGCAAATGGAGCATCAGAAAAAGAATACCATATGTATTTTAGCTTAAATTTTTTAAAAGTAAAGAAAGAAAAAAAAATTAATGGTGGCTATCCGTGAGGGAGGGAGGAAACAGAGTGACCAGAACAGAGATAAAAGTGAGACTTCTGGGGTGCCTGAATAGCCCAGGTGGTTAAGCATCTGACTCTTCATCTCAGCTCAGGTCATGATCTCACATTTCGTGAGTTCAAGCCCTGCATCAGGGCTCTGTGATGACAGTCCAGAAGCTGCTTGGGATTCTCCGTGTCTCTGTCTCTCTCTCTCTCTGTCCCTCCCCAACTCGTCGTCCTCTTTCTCTCTCAAAATAAATTAAATAATTAAATAAATAAAAAATAAGTGAGACTTCTGTGTAACTTAAAGTTATGATTTTGTAAGCTTTTTACAACAAAAAAGGATTTGAAAATGCTAAAACTAAATACAAAATGAAACCAAATTTCATTATTAATTTGGCAGCGTGATCATACAGTATAATTATTTCCAGTTACTTTATTTTTTTTTTTAAATATTTTTATTTATTTCTAGGAGAGAGAGAGAGAGAGACAGCGTGAGCAGGGGAGGGTCAGAGAGAGAGGGAGTCACAGACTGAAACAGGCTCCAGGCTCTGAGCTGGCAGTCAGCACAGAGCCCGACGCGGGGCTCGAACCCACGAACCGCGAGATCATGACCTGAGCCGAAGTTGGACGCTTAACCGACTAAGCCACCCAGGCGCCCCTCCAGTTACTTTAAAACATAGTATTTTGACAATGAATCCATATTAGGAAATATTCTAAGGTGGAGGGAAGCAGAAAGAAATATTTAAATTGCATTCATCAGTCTAACAGTTAGTAGTGACAACAGTGTCATTATTTCGTATTTCAGATATACTATAGAATAATATTATTAGAATAATGTGATTAAAAACTAAGACTTTCAGTGTAAAAGAAATACATGTATAAATTAAAAAAAGTTAAATAAAAACCCTAAAATCTTCATTTGATTTGGGAATATCAATATGAGCTTATAGATTTTTCTCCTTAAAAATAAAATACTCTTTTCCTTGCTAAATTTTAGCCTGGAAGCAAAGACACCATAATAGTAGTAAGCATCTCAAGCACCTGGGTTGTGGTCCTCAATACTACTTGCTTCTAAAGAGAACAGGGCTCCTCAGAGAAATGGCTGATTCTAGATCTCACATTCTTGTGCCAGTTGGCAAAGAAACGATCAAATATTACTAGACTATTATTGAAGGAATAAAAGAGCCAATTTGAAGAGATTCCCACCGGCTTAGGATGCACCAATGTAATAAGCATCAATGTGAATAATGATTGCAATGTCTGAGGCAAATCAAATATATTTTAAAAATCCCTGAATTCATAACAATATTTTTTAAATGACCGTCGCTGGAGATTTCTAGGATACCAACTTTAAAATCTGCCCTTCCTTTGTGAACTATTTTTTCAAGGTAACCAAACAGTTGAGGAAAAGTTCTTTACAGATGGACTCAACTTATAAGAACATTACAAATTACAGGACTAGAAAATGATCACTCAGCCACCTCTAATGAAATAACTGATCTGGGGAAAAATAATCAGAGAATGCAGGATCACAGGAGTGGCTGCTGGGGAGCTTTATAAAGGACAGATGAGGCTGATGCCACCAAGCCCACTGATTAACGTCAGCACCAATACAAGTGGGGCCACCAGACATAACATGCCTTGTTACATGATAGAGCAGGAAGTACTCAGTACCACCTAGGAAGTGCCTGAATCACCAAACAGTTCCAGAAGACCTGGTCTTCAATTCCAAGTTGTCTGTGATCCAGGACTTTATGAAAGTGTATGATTCTGTCACATGAAACTTCATTTCATGCCATAAACATAACACTAGCAGAGGTGGCATGTGTGATGACCACAGAGGAACCTCTTATTCTTTTGCTTTTTAAATTTTTTTGCAAATGTTTATTTTTGAGAGAGAGATACAGCATGTGGGGGAGAGGGGGCAGCAAGAAAGGGGGACAGAGGATCTGAAGCAGGCTCTGTGCCTTCAGCAGTGAGCCCAACATTGGGCTCAAACTCACAAACCAAGAGATCAGCACCTAAGCCGGAGTCAGATGTGTAACCAACTGAGCCACCCAGGCACCCTCCTCCCTTTTCTAAAAGCACTCTCTCAAAATCCTGGGTGGGATATACCCCAGCATATGCAAATATGCAACCATGAAGTCACACATCTAGGATAATGATCAAGTCTGGGTTGAATCTCTTTCCTTCCCCCCTCCCCCCGCCCGCTAATTTTTCTCCAATTTTGCCAGGTGATTTCTACCCTTCACAAACATTCAAAACTAGTATTAAACTGATGACTTTTCAGGCTAATGTGTTTTCCCTACTAGTAATTGTTTTTTAAGTTTATTTTATTTATTTTGGGAGAGATGGAGGGAAGAACATGCCTGCATGCACAGGGGAGGGGCAGAGAGGGAGGGAGGGAGAGAATCCCAAGCAGGCTCAGCACAGTCAGTGCAGCTCCAGCTCACAAACCACGAGATCATGACCTGAGCTGAAACCAAGAGTCAGATGCTTAAACAACTGAGCCCCCAGGGGCCCCTTCCCACCAGTACTTTGTAAATTATAATGAACTCACTGAGAGAATTCTAAGTAATATGAAATTATGTCAAGAATTCAACGTAAAGCTATTTCTTCTTTTCTGAGGCATGAGTTTTGGGAAAATTGGGTTACTTCAGGAATGTTCATTAGATTCACCTGTGACACAACTGAAATGTTAGGAACAATCGAAATGACCAACAGTAAGGTCACTTTGATATCTGAATAATGATATCTCAATGAGATTAAAAATTATTCCAGTCTGTAATTACTGGCATGTAAACATGTCTATAATATGTTAAATGACAGTAAAACAGACTATGAGACAGTATGTATGGTATGATCTTGCTCTTTTGATAAAGAGTTGTACTTAATGAGTTATATGCGTAAAGCCAAAGTTGTAAAGAACAACGCATGACACATGGTTTAAGTGTGCAATAAATTTTAGTTCACAGCTACTGTTGTTCTAACACCATATATACATACCCTGCCTAAAGGAAGCTTTCCTTATCCTCTTTCTTAACCCCATCCTTTCCTTCATTTCCTAAATGCTTACTTTTCCTATACTCCACACAAAAAAAGCTTTAAGATTCCGTTCTCTCAGAGAGAAATTTAAAATCAATTTTAAAAGAAATATAACTACACTTCTTAAAATTCTCTCTATAAAGTTCTTGAGCATAGTGTAAATATATATTGGCCCTAGAACAAACAGCAAGGTTCCACTACAATAACAGGAGATATGTTAAATAAAATGTTTCGAGGTTATTATTTTGAAATTAAAATAAGACTTCCTTAAGACTTTTAAAGGAAATGTACTAATTTTAGGGTACCATGTTTTTACTCATTAACTCTTGTATACTGTTATATAAAATGTTATATTCTGACCCTATCATCATTTACACTTCCCAGCCTGAGAACCAAGGAAAGGTTCATGCACATTTGAACACAGGTGACCCAAGATAAAGTGTCAAAGGAGACAAAGTCTGTCCTCAGTGAGTCGGCCCTCCCACCCCATATGAAAGGAGGCTTTTTCTTCTTTCCTTCCCTCCAAACCGCTGCCAGCAGCTGCAAACCATTTATTTCTTTTCTCATTCAGGGACCCAGAGCCTCTTTTTACCACTCTCATCAATCAAAATATAATTCCAGGGAAAGATCTAACAAACTTTTTAACCAAAAAAAAAAAAAAAAAAGACAAGCATAGTGTGCAGTATCTGCATTTGAACAAGGAATAAAACCTTAGGTTAAAGAAATGAAATTCCAATTGTAATGTGATGTTTCTAAGGAGAAGGAGATTTAGAAGAAATAAGAGCTTCCCAGAATTATTTAAGTTGTTGCCTACCTGACTAACTTAAAACCCATAACAAACTTATTCTTATCTTCAGTATAAATATAAATGTATTGTAGCATGCAAAAAAACAAAAACAAAAATAACCTATCCTACTATAAGACCACCAAAAAAAAAAAAACTATAAAAAATCCTTCTTTAAAATTTGCCAAGTAATTAAACCTTAATTCTTTTTAACAGTCAAGAGAGGGAGAACGAGAGCAGAGATGGAGGGAAGAGAGAAGAAGAGATGAGTGACCTGCCCGTCGTCACACTGCTAAGTGGAAAGTTAGCATTTGGGCTAAACCGAAGAATGGAAATGCACAGCCCACATTATCAGCGATGACGACAGACCTTTATGCTTTCTGATATATTTTTAGCAACATATACATCTTAGAGGGTTTACATTTTCAAAACTTCCTATTTTCAATGAACATATACTCTTGATATCACTTCTTCAGAAGTGTGGAAAACATTAAAGGAAAAGAAAATCACGCTTACCTGAATGTAATATATTCCCTTTTCCTGAGCATACATCATTAGGAAACAATAATCTAGGTTCTGCTTTGTTCTCCATCTGAAATAAAAATTTTCAAAAATAAGTTAGGAATCAGACTCAAATTTAGCAAAATAAGATATGATGTAAATATTTTACAGTACATATTGTTTGCTGTGAAACTTTATAATACCCATATATTATATATACTCACTATACAACATAGATACATGCAGATTATCCACCTATAGATACACACAGACACACATACGTACACATGATATATCCATGGAGGAGAGTATGAAAGAGAATTCACTTTTCTCTAATGAAGACTTTACCAAACATATTCCCCAAAACACTAAATCTCAAGACATCCTGAGGAAAAATGGAGTCTAATGTTAAATTTGGGAAGCACACAGATTCTCCTTGTGGAGACATATTAATATATTAGAGGCACTGAAATATCCAATAGTCAATACATTTGTTGAGAAAAGAAAAACTTTTGGGGTGCCTGGGTAGATCAGTCAGTTAAACGTCTGACTCTTGACTTTGGCTTGGGTCATAAACTGTGAGGTTCGTAAGTTCAAGCCCTGCATCAGGCTCTGTGCTGTTTGGGGTTCTTTCTCTCTCCCTCTCTCTCTGCCCTTCACCCACGAGTGTTCACACACGCGCTCTCTCTTTCTCTCAAAATAAATAAACTTAAAAAAAACTTTTCAGTCCAATATTTTCCAAACTTCTTTGACCACAGGACCTGTTTTCAAATTTAACATTGTAATGTCTCTGGAAACTGGTACTTCAAAAATTATCCTTTGGGGATCACTGCTTTGGTGACCAGAACTGTGCTTTGCATATAGGTGGAAATTAATAAGTACTGTACTGAATGCTTAAAAAACCCAAAACATGTTAAGGTTTATAATATTAAGTCCTTTCAGTGAATTCCTGGAAGCCTGCAGAAACAGACTAATGTTGAATAAGTGGTTGTAAAAACTAGTTAAGCTGTTTATAAGCTGTTTTGAATTTAATGAGATGACCTAAAATTTGTTACCAAATTCAACCCTAAATTTTTTAAAACTAAAATTGTATTTATTGAGAGACAACCATGTGGACATATCTTTCAGAAAAATTCACTTAAGAAATACAATAAATCTCTTCCCAAAGCACTATATTTTTCCTTTTTTCTGCCTATTGAAAACCCAAAATTAATGTCAATGTCTCTTAGATTACATTGATTTTAATAACAACACAATGAACGTTTTAAGTCCCTTCAATTTTAGAGTCAGAGACAAATAAATAAATCCAGCTCATGAATTACATTTATTACAGTATAATTCTGCAGAACAGGATTATTGTTTTCAATCACTTTCACTGAATCAGTTCTCATTTATTTTGCATACAAACATGAGCTTTCTATCGGAACTAGCTTTTGAACTGTACTGAAAATAATCTTACGAAAAGTTAGAACACCATAGAAAATCAGTTATAAAAGTTATTGAGCATACCAAATTCAACCTCTCATCAGAATTTCCAATAAAATATCCAAAGTTCATTCCTCTCACAAATTAGCTCAACCCTAAAATGTGCTGTGTGCCAATAAATGAGAGTTATATTTATCATATATCGTACTCACAAGGATGGGGGATTTTAACACAGGCTTACCTTACTCTTTCTTTAGAGTCTCCAAATGTCTCCTTTAAATTTGTCAGGTCAGGGTAATAGCTTTCAGGAGGTGATATTATTTCCACCAAGCCAGAACTGATTTCCTTAGAAAATCTACCATGAGAAAGGATAGCTGAGTTATTTAAGTTCTGTGAAATTTTATTTATCTTAATGCTCAACTTATTGTGTTTAATACAAAACACATCAATGAGGTATACTGTTATGGTCACATCACAGTGCTCAGGGAAGTAGCTCCTCAGTGATTTTACCTGCCAGAAAATGCAAATTTTTCCAATAACAACAGGTTTTGGGTTTTGGGGTATTTTCTTAAATAATACTTTAAGAACAGTGTTAGGGCGCCTGGGTGGCTCAGTTGGTTAAGCGTACGACTTTGGCTCAGGTCATGATCTCACAGTTCGTGGGTTCCAGCCCCGTGTCGGGCTCTGTGCTGACAGCTAGCTCAGAGCCTGGAGCCTGTCCTCGGATTCTGTGTCTCCCTCTCTCTCTCATCCTCTCCTGCTCATGCTGTCTCTCTCTCTCAGAAATAAATAAAAAAACATTTAAAAAATTAAAAAAAAAATAAAAACAGTGTAAAATGCTACTATCCTTAGAGAAGCACAGAAATCCTGGACCAAACGCAGATATCATATACCTAAAAAGTATCCAAAAAAAATTTTTTTTTAAAAAGAACTTTATTTTATTTTATTGTCATTCCAAGTCTTTTTTTTTTTTAATTTTTATTTATTTTTTATTTATTTCTAGGAGAGAGAGAGAGAGAGACAGCTTGAGCAGGGGAGGGTCAGAGAGAGAGGGAGTGACAGACTGCAAAACAGGCTCCAGGCTCTGAGCTGGCAGTCAGCACAGAGCCCGACGCGGGGCCCGAACCCACGAACCGCGAGATCATGACCTAAGCAAAAGTCGGACGCTTAACCGACTAAGCCACCCAGGCGCCCCAAAAGTATCAAAATTTTTAAAAATCAAATCAAGGTATTACAGAAAATAGAGAACTGAAGAAAAATAAGCTGTTGAACGTGTGTCTCTAAATATTTATGCAAATATCAAAGTTATTCAACTTTCAGAAAAGCTTAGTTGTGAGTTACAGACTGTATGTCATTCTAAACTAGTCATTTCTCAACTGGGGGCCATTTTGTCCCCCAAGAAGACACTGAATTTGGTTGTCCTAACTGTGGGTAGTGCTACTGACATTTAGTGGGTGGACGCCAGGGATGATGCTAAGTATCCTACAATGCATACAACAGTCCTCACAACAAAGAACTATCTAGCCCAAAATGTCCAATAGTGTCAAGGTTGAGAAAATCTGTTCTAAAGTTTTATAAGCAGCTTTACTAAGTCAAATGTAATTTCTTTCACATTTGCATTCTCCCTTATTTACTTTTTGCACATCTCCACAAAATTCCTGTGCAACTACCTGCCTTCACACATATGTTCTTCATGCTTAAATGCACTTTTCTCTGGGCTTTGTTTTCCTATACATTGAGGAAGAAGAGAACTGATAAAATCACAGCATAAGACCCAGAGACCTGTCCACATGGTCTGTGGGAGGAGGGGCCAATAGTTACTGCCTTGTTCCTATATTTAAGGAGTCTGTACTAAATTCTATTTATATAAAGGCTGCCAAGAAATTGAGCACTTGAGGAAAAAAATCTGACAAACACAATTCTGAACTCTGCATATATTTTTCAAAATCTCTGGTTTTAGCATTTTGATGGACAAAGAAGGAGCCACATTATTTTAAGTCTAGAGTTCGCAAGTAATTGTTGCTTCTTTTTGTCTTTTTAAGTAAAAGATATATTTTTGGGGCAAAAACAGGTGAAATTCAGTGAAGAAACCCTTATCAAGACTAGTTTTATGTTATCACTATTAAAACTATGAAAATGATATAAATGCTAACATCTGAAACTTACAAAGCTTTCCACCTGTTAAGTTACTTAAGTGCCTTGCTCACAGTAAACTGTTATTCATTCTTTGCAGAATAGAACAGATTTAGCCGTACTTTAGCACTGAGGTTTGAAACTGGTGCAAGACTATCTACCCTGACAGCAGAAGTTTTTTTTCTTGGTCAACAGACTCTCTCTATATTTACCATCTTCAAGATTAAGAATTTACTGGATAGGGTTACATATGTATGACATTCAAATATTTTCTATATTGAAATACACCCATTTATCCATCATCAGAAAACCGGATATATATGCACCTACTTTATGATAAGGTTGAAGACCAATGATAGGTAGCCCAACGAACAATGAATTCCACAGAGAAAAGAACTAAAAAAGGGCATTTTCTTTTATCAAAAAGCCAAGAAGTAACAGTAACTAAAATATCATTTTCATATTTAACAACTTACTCTTTCTCCAGGTTGGCTACAACACTGTGTACATAATCACTATCTGTCTGGGAAAAAGAAAAAAAGATTGTACATACATTAATGTTTTTAAATTTTTACTTAACTTTTGATAATGAATTCAAATAATTAATTACAGCATTCAATGAAAGGACTGCATTACATTTTCAGACAGCTTATGGATTTGAATTTCTACTTTATTCTACTTTATTGCACTATGATATATCATTTAGTACTTACTAATATAATAAGCAGATGTCAGTTTTATTACTTTCAATTGTTCTTGTTCGATTCAGTAGAAAAAACTGAGTACAGAAATTATTTCTACCTCTCCTGAAATATTCGAACTTGAAGTAGTGAATAAATAACAGAATAAATAATAGAAAAAGATTTTTCTACTTGAAATCATAAAACCTAGGTTCAAGATTTCTCTGTAGCTCCTGGCATGTATAATTCAAAGTCACTTCAGTAAGCTTCCCTTTCCTATCCTATTAAAAGAAAAAAAAAAAAAGACAGGAGAAAATAATACCTTAGCGACTATGACATTAAATGATAAAACTATATAATAAAAAGCAGTTATGGTCTGTATTATTACGATTATCATTATTAGGCTGATAATAATTAGAACTCAAGTCAAAAAGCACTTTACACATGGTCAGAGTTATATATAAATAAAGATCTAATACTCCCTACCAATTCTAAATAGTCATAGCTTATATTAAAATGCTAAAAGGAATCAATCATACATAAAATATGATCTATGTTATAAAAACTGACAAAACATTTAATACTTGATAAAAACAAAACAAACCAAATCAAAAAGATAAATTTTGGAAATCACAAAATTATTAAGTTATAAAAAGCTGTGGTATAGAAAATGGTCTATAAAAGTATGTTAACTTTAATTTCTGTTGACAGCAAGTAATTCCTATTTTTATTGCTCAATTTAAAGACACAGGAGTGAGACATTTTATTAAGACCATTCTTCAAACTCTTAACAACTATGGATATACAACTGGCACTCAGCTGAAAATCCTCTGTACTTTCCGTATATGAACCAAATATCAGTGATCTCTTTTGAAATAATTTATCACCAACATATTTAACCAATGAGTATCTTACCACACATCCACTATAATTTTGGAAAATATGATCAAGATTAACTTATATAAATATTAATAAATTCAAAAAACAACCTGAAATTCAATTTGTTAAGCATTTATTGACAGCCAGTGATTTGCCTATCCAAGGAAACAGGAATACAGAGATGAACTAGACTATCTCCCTATTCCCAGTAGGCTTTCCAAGAGGTGGGTCAAGAAGAGTAAGTATATGTAAATGTAGATTCATTAAGTAACTTGTAATAATACAGATGAAACTGAAGTGAGCCAAATCTAAAATTATACGTAATCCTTATACTGCATGTTAAATGACAGAACTAACAAAAGGTTTGCTTAAATGACTGTAATTGATATCACTTTTCCATAAAAGAATAAATCCTTTCTGATATCAGCTAAGGGAACTGTTGTGCGAATCTCCTCCAGAAAGCTAAATGTATAACTGGCCTAGAAACAGCCAGGCAAATCGTTATCTCAGTAGAGCCTCCTCTTGCCTCTCCCCAACTCTTAAATGTTGACAATAAGATAGGCAATATCAGATCTTGGGGCTTGCTTGCATTAAATTAAAAGCGAGCACTTTTTCCTGAAATTTTTTTAAAAGCATGTGGAGACTTTTTCAAAGGCAATATTATCACTCAATTCTGGGAATGCATCTATGAAAATAAAACCGAGATATGTGTATTCTAGGGGTATGTGAATGGTATTATCAGTGGGATAGGTGGAAAGGAAAGTGGACATACACAGAAAAAGATTTTTTTCCCCTGGAGAATCAAGTGTTCTCATGGTTAAGTAAAATTCAGTATTTTTATATTAAATTAACACATACAACAGGGATGAACCTTCAACATATTCACTAAGTGAAAAATGCCAGCTACAAATGTGTGACCAGATGTTATATGCCTTTACTTGTATAAAGCATTCAGAATAGAATAATCTACACAGATAGAAAGCAGATTAGTGGTCGCTAGGGCTGGGGCAAGAAGGGTATTAATGAGTAATGGCTAAGGTGTACAGAGTTGTTTTTTGGGGTGATTACAATGTTTGAAAATTGAGATGGTGGTTGCATAGCTGTCACTTTAAATAGGCAAATTACTGGGGCACCTGGGTGGCGCAGTCAGTTGGGCGGCCAACTTTGGCTCAGGTCATGATCTCACAGTTGGTGGGTTTCAGCCCCGCATCGGGCTCTGTGCTGACTAGCTAGCTCAGAGCCTGAAGCCTGTTTCAGATTCTGTATCTCCCTCTCTCTCTGACCCTCTCCTGCTCATGCTGTCTCTCTCTCTCTCTCTCTCTCTCAGAAATAAGTTTAAAAAAATTAAAAAATTAAAAACAAAGAAAAAAATAGGTAAATTGCAAAAAAACGTGATTTAACAAGTTAAATGTAAAAAACAATGTTCTAATCTTGATATATTAGGGAGTATACTATGCTATTAATAGCATATACGTGTGATTTGCAAATATGTGTACAAATTGGAAATACCTAATCAATGGGATGCTGAACAAAAAAGCTTAGATCACACTGCTGTACTGGACCAGTCCTGGTGAGACAGAGTACAGAATACTCCACCCCAAACCAGCAGAGTACACATTGTTTTCATGGAACATGAAACATGGGACGTTTGTCAGGATAGATTACAAATTTAAGAAGACTAGAATCACATCAAATATCTTTTCCAACCACAACTGTATTAAACTAGAAATTAAATGCAAGGAGAAAACTGGAAACAAACCAAATACATGGAGACCAAACAATCAATGGGTCAAAGAAATCAAACAGGCAATCAAAAAATAGCTTGAGACAAATGAAAATGGAAACTCAATGTCCCCAAATCCAGTACACAGCAAAAGAAGTTCTAAGAGGGAAGTTCATAGTGATACAGACCTCCCTCAAGAAACAAGAAAAATCTCAAATAAGCAATCTAACATTACACTTAAAGGAAGTTGAAAAAAGGAACAAACAAGGCCCCAAGTTAATGGAAGGAAATAATAAAGTTCAGAGCAGAAATAAATGAAATAAAAACTAAAAAAGTAGTAATGGTCAGTGAAACTAAAGCTCTGAAAAGGTGAACAAACTTTTAGCCAGACCCATCAAGAAAGAGAGAGAGAGAAAGCCTACATAAAATCAGAAATGAAAGAATAAAAAAAAACATATCACAGAAACATAAAGGATGTTAAGAGAATACTATGAACAATTATTTACAAACAAATTAGAAAACCTAGAAGAAATGGATAAATTCCAAGAAACATATAATCTTCCAACACTGAACCATGAAGAAATAGAAATAGAAAAGAACCAAAAAGAAATAGAAAATCTCAACAGACTAATTACGAGCAATGAAATAGAATCAGTAAAACAACAACAAACTCCTGTGGTGCCCAGGTGGCTCAGTCAGTTGGGCATCCAGACTCTTGATTTTGGCTCATGTTACGATCCCAGAGTTGACGGATCAAGCCCTGTGTCAGTCTCCATGCTGAGCATGGAGCCTGCTTAAGATATTCTCTCTCTCCCTCTCTGCACGGCCCTCATCTTCTCTTTCTCCCCCGGCCCCCACCTTCGCCGCTCCCCCCCACTCATTAACACACTCTCTCTCTAAAAATAAAACAAATCTTTAAAAAAACTCCCAACAAACAAAAGTTCAGGATAAAATGGCTTCATAGGTGAATTCTATCAAATATTTAAAGACTAATACCTATACTTCACAAATTACCTCAAAAATTGAAGAGAAACACTTCTCATTTTACAAGGCCAGTATTACCCTGATACCAAAACCAGACAGATACCACTCCAGAAAAGAAAATACAGGCCAATCTCCCTGATGAACACAGATACAGAAATACTCAACAAAAATGCCAGCAACAAAATTCCACAAAATAAAAGGATCATATACCATAATCAAGCAGGGATGCAAGAATGGCTTCTCATCCGCAAATCAATTATTGTGATACACCACATTAACAAAATGAAAGACAGAAATTACATGATCATCTCAACAGATACAGAAAATGCACCTGACAAAATTCAACATTTATTTATGATGCAAATTTTCAAAGTAGGTATAAAGGGAATGCACATCAACATAATAAAGGCCATATTTGACAAACCCACAGTTAACATGATACTCAGCAATAAAAGGACAAAAGGCTGAAAGCTTTTCCTCTAAGAAAAGAAACAAGGATGCCTGCTCTCAATACTTTTATTCAATGTAGTATTAGAAGTCCTAGCCACAGCAATTAGGCAAGAAATAAAAGGCATTCAAATTGAAAAGAAAGTAAAACTGGCCCTATTTAGAGATGACACAGTTATACACAGAAAACCCTGAAGACTCCACCAAAAAGAAAATCTATTAAAACTAATAAATAAATTTGGTAAAGTTGCAGGATACACAGTTAACACAAAGAAATCTGTTGTGTTTCTATACACTAATGAACTATTGGGAAAAAATTAAGAAAACCATCCATTTACAACTGCATTAAAAAACGTAAAATATTTAAGAAATTTAACCAAGGAGGTAAAGGATCTACACTCTGAAAACTCTAAGACCATGAAGGAAGAAATTGAAGACAACACAAAACTAAGGGAAAGATCTATCATGCTCTTGGGTTGTTAGGATTAATACTGTTAAAATGTCCATACTGCTCCAATCAATCTACAGATTCAGTGTAATCCCTACCAGAATACCAATGGCATTTTTCTCAGAACTAGAATAGATAATCCTAAAATTCATAGGGAACCACAGAAGATCCTAAGTAGCCAAAGCAATTTTGAGAGAGAAGAACGAAGAACAAAGCTGGAGGTAACATGCTCCTGATTTCAAACCGTACTACAAAGGTACAGTAATCAAAACAGTATGGCACTGATGGAAAAAAGACAAATATTCAATGGAATAGAAGAGAGCCCAGAAATACACCCACCCTTAAATGGTCAACGAATGTACAACAGAGAGACAAGAACATACAAAGGTATAAATCAGTTTCTTCAATCAACTGTGTTGCGAAAAGTGCACAGTCACATGTAAAAGAGTAAAACTGGACCACTATCTTAACACCAAGCAGAAAAAGGAACTCAGAATTCACTGGGACTTAAAATTTAAGAAATTAAGGCCTAAGACTCCTAGGGGAAAAAATGGGTGGTACTTTGACATCAGTCTCAGAAATATTTTTTTGGATATGTCTCCTCAGGCAAGGTAAACAAAAGCAAAAAGACACAAATGGAACTACATCAAACAAAAAGCTTTTGTGTGGCAAAAGAAACCATCAACAAAATGAAAAGGCAACCTACTGAATGGGAGGAGATATTTGGAAATGATACATCTGATAAAAGATTGATATCCAAAATATATAAAAAAACTAATACAACTCAATAACAAAAAAAACTAAAAAACTTATTTAAAAATGAGAAGACCTGAACAGATATTTTTCCAAATAAGACATACACACAGGCACATGAAAAGATGCTCACCATCACTAATGATCAGGGAAATGCAAATACAAAAACAACAATGAAATACGACCTTAAACCTGTCAGAATGGCTAGTATCAAAAAGACAAGAAATATCGAATATCGGCAAAAACGTGGAGAAAAGGGAACCCTTGTGCACTGTTGGTAGGAATGTAAATTGGTACAGCCACTGTGGAAAACAGTACAGAGTCCACAAAAAATTAAAAATACAGCTACCACATGATCCAGCAATTCTACTTTTGGGTATTTATCCAAAGAAAACAAATGCACTAATTTGAAAAGATATATTTTCCCTATCAATGCAGCATTATTTACAATAGCCAAGATATGGAAGCAACCCAAGTGTCCAGTGATAGATAAATGGATATATGTGTGGTATAGAAACAATGTGGAATATTATTCAGCCATAAAAAAGAATGAAATCTTCCCATTTGTGACAACATGGATGGGACTGCATTAAGTGAAATGAGTCAAAGACAAATACTGTATAATTTCACTTATATGTGGAATCTAAAACAAAACAAAATAAAACAAAAAATAAATTTACAAACAGAATAAAAACAGACTCATAGATAAGGAAAATGGTGGATGCAGTTGGGGGGGATTGGCAAAACAGATGAAGGAGATTAAGAGGTACAAACTTCCAGTTACAAAATAACTAAGTCATCGGACGTAACATACAGCATCAGAATATAGTCAATAATATTGTAACAACTTGTGTGGAGATAGATGATAACAGACCTACAGTAGTCATCATTTTATAATGTATAAAGTGTTGAATCTCTATCCGGCACATCTGAAACTAATATAATATTGTATGTCAATTATAATTCAATTCTTTAAAAAGGCTGAATCACTCCAATAAGCCATAAGATAGTCTCTGGAAAGATGTCATAAAAATAAAAACAATATCCACCGCCTTTGATAGGTACCTACTAAATAACCTCTTAAGATTTATATCATTAGGCTGATAGTATTGTTTAAGTCTTCTCTATCCTTACTCATTTTCTGTTTACACATTCTATCAAGTAATGAAAGAAATGAAACAAAGTCTCAAACAAAGACTACGAAAGAACTTGCATAGAACTCACAAGCCCCAGGCATTAGCAGGAGACCAGGCAAGTGAGCACTGTGGACAAGCCCTCAGGCGGCCCACCTGTAAAGGGATAAGTGCCCTTTGATTCTCTATTCCAGTTCTGAGAAAAATGCCATTGTCATTTTGATAGAGACTGCACTGTATCTGAGCACTGCTTTCACAGATGCCCACACCCCTGGGTATCATGAGGTTGTATGTAGCATGAACCCTTAATACTGATTGATTAAATACAAGGCAATTCATCTAAAAACTTAAAAATTAAAAAAAAAAAAAAAGGTTCCCACTCCAACACCTTAAAGATGGTGTTCCACTGTCTCAGGCTTGCATAGTTTCTAAGAAGAATCTATTCTTTCTTTTTTTTAGCATGCTTTGTATATGTTTTCTTTTATATATATATATTTTTATTTATTTCTAGGAGGGAGAGAGAGAGACAGCGTGAGCAGGGGAAGGTCAGAGAGAGAGGGAGTCACAGTCTGAAACAGGCTCCAGGCTCCGAGCTGGCAGTCAGCACAGAGCCCGACGCGGGGCTCGAACCCACGAACCGTGAGATCATGACCTGAGCGAAAGTCGGACGCTTAACTGACTAAGCCACCCAGGCGCCCCTGTTTTTGTTTTTTTTTTAATTTTTTAAATGTGTTTATTTCTGAGAGAGAGAGACAGCATGAGCAGGGGAAGGTTGGAGAGAGAGGGAGACACACAATCCAAAACAGGCTCCAGGCTCTGAGCTAGTTATCAGCACAGATCCCGACGCTGGGCTTGAACCCACGAACTGTGAGATCATGACCTGAGCCAAAGTCGGATGCTTAACCGACTGAGCCACCGAGGCACCCCAAGAATCTATTCTTAACTTTTCTTTTTCTGTGCATAATGTGCCTTTTCTTTGGCTTCTTTCAAGATCTTCTCTTTATCTCTGGTTTTCAGCAATTTGATTAGGACACACCTGACAGTAGTTTTGTGTTTATTCTGTTTAGGATTTTTTGGACTTCTTGAATCTAAGGATTTATACTTTTCTTCTAAGATGGAAAAGTTTCCATGTTTCCAAAAAGCACTTATTCCTTCTTTCTCCTCTCCATTCTGGAATTTCATATGGTAGATCAGTTAATATTATCCCATAGAATACTGAGGCACTGTTAGTAATTTTTTTTAGGTTTTTTTTTTTTAGTTTTTTTTGTGCTTTTTTTCTTAAATAGTTTATTGTCAAGTTGGTTTCCATATAACATGCAGTGCTCACTACTGTAATTGTGGTATCCGCTGCACTTTTTTTTCTTTTAATGTTAATATTCTTTTAATATTTCTGAGAGAGAGAGAGAGAGGGAGACAGAGAGAGAGAGCATGAACAGGGGAAGGTCAGAGAGAGAGGGAGGCACAGAATCTGAAACAGGCTCCAGGCTCTGAGCTGGCAGCACAGGGCCCGACATGGGACTTGAACCCACAAACCGTGAGATCATGACCTGAGCTGAAGTCGGATGCTTAACCGACTGAGCCACCCAGGCACCCCTCACTGCACTTATTTTTCTGTCTCTGGGAATCACATCAAGCACAGTCTGCTGTCAACGTCTGACACAAATGAATCATATTTTGTTCAGCCTTCTAGTTGTTTACAGCAGGAAGGTAAGCCAAGTCCTTATTAACTCTTTCAGGGCCTGAAGCAGATGTCGGTTTACATAAGGAACCAAGGAAAATTCCAGAAAGACAATGTGTACCAGTGACAAGTCAAAAGGACTAAAAGATATGTGCTAGAATGGGGCTGGCAGCTCATAATAAATTTTACTTCCTTAAGGTGCAAGGAAAAGCTATTCCTACCCATCTAATGCTTGGCTTTATACTTTAAATTCAATGCAGATGTAGCAACAAAGGCTAAGAAATACTAGTTAGCTTTACTAGCTTCTAAAATGGTCAAGCTGTTGAAAGATAAAAGAAAGAGGAAGTTAAAAGAATAAATAACATTAAAATACAAAAAAGCCCTTCATTTCCAATATATCTGTCAAAGCCTTTCTTCCTTTCCTTCTCCTAAACAGTTGATGCTACAGCAATAGTTCTCAAACTTTTCTAATCGGAACCCATTCAGTTCAGATTCTCATGGCCTGTACGATCATCCTAGTCCAGGCCTCACCTGGATTGTTACAAATTCCCCAAGTAATCTCCTTGCTTCTTCCCTTTCCAAAGCACTATGATCCTTTACAAGGTTAAGTCAGATTATTCTTGCCAAAAATGCATAACTACTATCTAATCCTGAGAAAATATCAAGACAAATCCAAACTGAGTCATTCTATAAGTAACTGACTAGTGTACTCCCTAAAGGTTTCTGAATTCATCAAATACAAGAAAAGTGCAAGAACTATCAGGGATAGAAGGAAACTAAGGAGTCAGAACAACTAAATGCAATGTGGTATTTAGGACTGGATGCTAAAATAGAAAAATGACATTAGATGGAAAAATATCAAATTTGAATAAAGTCTACAGTTTAGCTATAATTAGTATTATACCAATGTTAACTTCCTGGTTTTGATCATTTTATTAGGGCTACCTAAGCTAACACTGTAACAAGCTGACTGAAGGGAATATTCTCTATTATTTGTGCAAATTTTCTGTAAATCCAAAATTATTTCAAAATAAAGTATTTTAAAATACATTAAATGATTATAAAGTCAGGTGTCTACTTGAAATCCTCTAATGATTCTGTCTTAATTATATCAAAACAGACCCACTGTCTGGTTTTTTAACATTAAAATTTTTTTTTAATTTAAAAAAATTTTTTAGTATTTTTTTTAATTTAAAAAAAATTTTTTTAATGTTTGTTTATTTTTGAGAGAAAGAGTCAGAGTATGAGCCAGGGAGGGGTAGAGAGAGAGGAGACAGACTCTGAAACAGGACCCAGGCTCCAAGCTATCAGCACAGAGCCTGACGTGGAGCTTGAACTCATGAGATCATGAACTAAGCCAAAGTCTACGCTTAACCAACTGAGCCACCCAAGCACCCCCCACTGCCAGTTTTCATAAAGTAAAATCTTACTGGAACACAACCCCACCAATTCATTTACATATTGCTTCTGGTTGTTTTAAAGCTATGACAGCAGACTTGTATAGATGCAATAGAAAATGCATGGCTCGTAAAACCAAAAATATTTGCCATGTGGCCCTTTTACAAAAAATTGTTAGTCCTCTGACTTAAGGTAAAAAGCAAAGTTCTTACAATGGCCTGTAATGTCCCATGCCACCTGGCCCACCTCACTCCTTCTCAGACTACCTCCTACTACTGAACCCCTCACCTTTTCTGCTCTAGCCACAGAGGTCTCTCTTCACTATTTCACAAAATGTACCAGGCAATGTTCTTGCCTTGTGTTTGTTCTTTGCACAAGCTGTTAGCTTAGATTGTTCAACTCTCACATCCTTCAAATCTTTGCCCAAATGTCTTGACCACTCTAATAAACCATCCCCTGGCAATCCCATACTCCCTTTCCCATTTTCTTATCCTCTAGCACTTACTACCATTTTATGTATTATATATTTGTTTTCTATTATGTATTTTTCTATAATGTAAGTTTCATTGGGCAGAGGCTTTGTTTTACTCAATGATACACCTAGTATGAGTGTTTTGGTAAATATTTCTTGAGCTATGAGCAAATTTTATAGGTTATTATATTATATATGTACAATTTCTTCCTAACTGGCATCTGTTATGATTTGTAACAAATGTATAAGTAAACATCTTAAAATATAACTGCTAAAAAATTTTATAGGCCAAAAACACTACTGATGCACTAACACAGTAATCTGTAATTTAAAATCAAGAATAGAAACACTAGACAGATAATCAGCAAGTCTACAGAAGACCTGAACAACACTACGAACTTGACCTAACAGACATTTATGAACACTCCTGACAAAAGCACAATCCATTCTTTTAAAGCACACATGAAACCTTGTCCAGGATAGACCATCTGCTGGCCCAGAAACACATAAACAAGTACTGATAAACATAAAAAGCCTGAATTAGAAATCAAAAAAAGAAGGAAATTTGGGAAACCTACAAACAGGTGAAAATTAAACAGCACATTTCCAAACAATCCATGGGTCAAAGCAGTAAGTACAAGGGGATTTAGAAAGTATTTTGGTCTGAATGAAAATAAAACTTAACAAAATTTATGAGATGCAGCTAATGTGGTACTTAGAAATATATACCTTAAAAGTGCCTCTATTAGAAAAGATCTCCAGCCAAAAATCTAAAAATTCACCTTGAAAATCAAGAAAAAAGAGGGGCACTTGGGTGGCTCAGTTGGCTAAGACTCCAACTTCAGCTCAGGTCATGATCTCATAGCTTGTAAGTTCGAGGCCTGCTTCAGGCTCTGTGCTGACAGCTCAGAGCCTGGAGCCTGCTTCAGATTCTAGGTCTCCCTCTCTCTCAGCCCCTCCCCCACTCGTGCTATTTCTGTTTCTCTCTCAAAAACAAACATTAAAAATATTTTTTTAAACTTTAGAAAAAAGAGGAAACCAAATTAAATGCAAACAGAAGGAAAGAAATAATAAAGAATGGAAATTAAAGACATGATAAAGTTAACAAAACTAAAAGTGAGTTCTCTGAAAAGATCAAAGAAAAATATCAACTTAAGAGGGAGGTCTGTCTACACTGCCTGATTGCCAGCAAGCTAGGGCTAGAAGACGTAAAAGTTTCAGAGGAGAAGGAAATGGAGAAGGGAAAAGAAGGAAACTGCAGGGGAGGTATGAGAGAGCGAAGACAGGAGACTACTGTTCAGTATAACAAACTCCACCAACTACTGGGACTCTTTAGCCATGTGCATTTACAACTAATAAATATTTTCTGAAATGCAGAAAAACAAGAAATGCAGAGAAAAAATGTTCTTGTGTAATGCTAAATTACAAATTAAGGGAACAATTTATTGTCCAGTGGATTTCTTTTTTAATCTCTTCCAGTACCTTCCTCATTTTAGTATTTCAATAAATACTTGTTCACTGAATACTTAGAATGAGATCTGTACTTCTGCCTCTATTAAAAAAGATGAGTCGCAGGTAATTTATAAGAGCTTGAGAAAAACTAACTATACAGAGGACAACTATTTCTGAGGCTACTATACTCCTCCGGTGCTTTGGGTGGTACAAAGTTCCAAAGCATTCAGGTAACTAAACCCTGGCTGAAAGCACACTACACTAACTAGAAAAGACTAAACCACTTACATAGCATTTGCCTATGAAGATGGCATTGACATTACCAGAATTATCAATGAGAAACAGATACAAAACTGCAAACTTGATTTTCAGTAAGACCAATATTAACAACCAAGCTTTTCAAGCTCACAAGGAATCCAGTGTGGTTCTAATAATCAGAGGTAACCTGAAGAACTGCACAGACCAGCCGTATTTGCAGGAAGCAGCCTGACTCTGTAGCAGCCACAAAGAGAGTCTTTGACTAGGGGGAAAAAAAAACTAGTCTGGAACACTACTCTGCCCCCTCCTCTTCCTATAAACCAGTTTCCTAGGGGGAAAAAAAGCCACTTCCTTCTGTGATGATTCATACAAAAGGAACCAGCACAGCAATTGTAAAAAAAAAAAAATAAGAAAAAAGGGAGAAATTCAGCAAACCTATATTGAAAGTCACAAAACAAATAAAAAATTGGGACCAAATATTTCCCATTAATTTAAAAGAAAAAACACACAGCCGAAGGACTTGTCACCATGAAGCAACACCAGGTATTAGAAATGACTGTGAGAATTCTAAAATGTATATGAAAATGCAAAGGACCTAAAATACCTAAATCAATCTTGAAAATAACAAAATTGGAGGAATTAACCCAACCTGATTTCAAAACTTAATTCAAAGCTATAGTAATCAAGAAAGTGAGGTCTTCGCATAAAAATTAACCTCCAGGTCAATGGAACAGAATAGAGAAAGACCCACACTTATTTGGTCACTGAATTTTCAACAAAGGCACCAAAGCAATCCACTAGGGAAAGGAAAGTGTTTTCAACAACTGGTACTGGAATAAACACACACTCACATGAAAAACAATGAAAGTGAACACTTTGTTATACCATAACAAAAATTAACCCAAGATGGATAACAGACCTAAAATATAAAAGTTAAAACAAAGTTTTCAGAAGAGATGATCTTCACAGTTTGGGGCTAAGCAAGGATTTCTTAGGTCATGGAGAACAATAACCACAAATTCAGAAGTCACTGATAAATTAGATTTCATCAAAATTAAAAACATCTACTCACCAAGAAAATGTGAAAAACATAAAAAGACTTTTCACAGATTGGGAGGAAATGCTCACAAAATTCCCATAACTGACAAAGGAATGGTATCCAGTATATATAAAGAATTCTGATAACTCAAAAACAAAATTTAAAAAAAACCACCTAATTTTTTTAAATAGGTAAATTATTTGAAGAAACTTCTCCAAAGAAGATACATAAATACAATGGATTAATAATGGATAAAGGATGGATAGGTAGAGATATGATAAATATAAGCACTAAAACCTTAGTAGTAAATTTCAGGTGTTATATACGCAGGTAGGTGTGACCTGTAAAATTCTTTCAACTTTGTTGTTTGTCTTAAAATGTTCATAATAAAAAAAGAGCAGTCAAAAGTTCTTTCATGAAGTTAAGTAAGACATGACCTTATATACCTAAAGAGCATATTATGTGCCAGGGAAAAATGATCCACACGTTGAAATCAAGACATGTTACAGCAAGATGACTGAGCTTTAAAGACAGAAAAAGAATCATTTGGGCAACTGGGCAATATGGGTTTCTTACAGCAAGGAGTGAGAAATACGGAAGCTCATCTGGCTAGCTTCAGCAGGAGCACTCCCCACTCCCTCCAACCTTCCAAAAAAGAAAATGTGACTAAGGGCTTCTATACTTAAGCAAAGAATAAAGGCAGAAGATAACATTTTTTTTTTTTTTTACTACATAGGACCCCAGGGAAAATTGGTTATATGGACCTTTCTTGAGGAAATTAGAAAATGAACTTTCATCAGTAGATTTAAATAGGTTAGCAATTCAGAAACTACTTTATGTTTATTTAGGACTAAGCAAGTAAGTAGATATACTGTGAATCACAAGAGCCAAGTTTCCCTCTGAGGGGGAAAATAAGAATAAGGAATTGGAAGAGGCTAAAATGAACCCTGTAGTACTGGATTGGAATCAAATGTATCATCACAAACTCATGAATTTTAACATATACAGATAAATGGACACAGGACCTAGATATATGTACAGATGTGTATGTATGCATAAATGTATTTCCTAGCTCTGCTCACTGAAAGGATTAGAAGCACTGATCCCTCAGAAGCAATGAGCATATCTAAAACCCAGATTTTGGGGCACCTGGGTGGGTCAGTCAGTTAAGCGTCTGACCTCGGCTCAGGTCATGATCTCATAAATCGTGGATTCGAGCCCCGCGTCAGGCTCTGTGCTGAGAGCTAGATCGAAGCCCGGATCCTGCTTCGGATTCTATATATCTCCTTCTCTCTCTGACCCTCCCTTGCTCACGCTATCTCTCTCTCTCTCTCTCAGAAATAAACTAAAAAACTAAAACTAAATAAACTAAAAAAAATTAAAAAAAAAAAAAACAGGTCTTGGTTTCTAAGACTTTTCTCCAATTAATAGAAGCTGGTTCTTTGGGGACATGGCTGACTCCAGGTTTGGGGTAGGGAAAACATAAGATAAGCCTAGAATATCTTACGCTGCTAGAATATAAGGAAAAATGATGCAGGCATCTTGAAAGGGCAGAGTAGCCAACTCCAAAGAGCAATCAATGGCTAAAAATGGTAGTAACAACATAAAAAATTTATAGTAATGTCCACAAGAGCACACTGATATCAGTAACCAACAAAACAGAAAAAATTGGAGAAAAGGATAGCTCTTCCTTACAGAATTACAATTAATAAATGTAAAAGGAACTAGGAAATCACTATTTAGCAAACACAGTAATTGTTACAGGCAAGAATCATCAAGGCTGATTAGCTGGGAAAAAGTTATGAAGAGAAACAAGAAGATATTTGCATAATTTCAAAGTATCGCCCCCAAAGAAAGCTACTAAGTGTACAAGGAAAAAGAGTATATTTATAGTAGAGAAACCTGTCAGACACCAATTTAATCAAGTGTCGTACATTAACAATGCTGATAATGAGATATATCAACATCATCTTAATATGAGGGTCTGAAAAAGAATACCATATCATTTCTATGGTATTCTTGCTAAAAGAATGTAAAACTGGAATTTAATCATTAAGGAAACATGAGACAATCCCAAACTGAGACATATTCCACAATCCCTGCTTCTTTAGAAAATATATTTAGAAGAAATATTTATTACTAATATACAGAAATATAAACTGATCCTATATCCAGCCACCTTGATACATTCCTCTATTATTTCTAATAATTGGCTTATTCTTTTGGGTTTTCTGTGTTATCAGGAAATAATTAAGCTCTACTCTGAGTACAGGATAGGAATGTCAAGCGGCTGAACCCATGTCAAAGGCCTGAACTGGTAAAACAATTATCTGGCATTTTTAGTTTCCATAATGGGAGAAAAGCTTCCTCCCACCAAGATTCATAATATGGAAAATTCTCCAAATGTAAGAATAGAACAGAAAAAACAAATTTTGCTAAAGTACAATATAGGAAAATATTTTGTCAAAAATGGTTACGAGTGGCAGAAATAATATAAATGCTAATACAGTATAAGAAATATAATAAAATATATAACAAATGAGGCATACAGACAAAAAGGATCACTCAAATACAAAGGTTATAATTAAAGTAAAAGTAGTAAGTAAAACTAAACACAAGAATGATACAATCTTAAAATCTGAATATCACACTTGGATCACATCATGGATCCTTCAGAGCAACTGGAATGTATTCCTTGTAACTCCTGCAATTCCAGAATAGTGTTAGTGAACTTTCAAATAATACATCAACAGTCAACTGTTCAAAACTTTGCATGTCCTTTAAATGTCTCATCATTTATGCCCAAATGACCCAAAGAGAGAAATCACCAGAGAAGAACAAAGAGCTAGTAACTACTTTTCTGTCTCTCTCCCCCTCCCAGAGGGGCTGAAGGATGATTAAGAAAGAGAAAGGAAGAGGCAATGTTTCAGGCCAAAGAATAACACAAACAGAACTGAGAACACGCTAGGTCTACATAACAAAATAAGAGTAAAATGACTGGAACACAGAACTATTAATTCTATGATGTAAAGAACCTTTAATAAAGGGAAGAGAAGCAGTTTGAGAAAATCAGATTAACTTAGTTATGGAGAGATTAAAAGTTGCTCAGAAAACATTCAACCAATGTTATCAAGTAGGTAGTTGGAAATATGGGCTTAGGAGGATGCTAGAGACATAGATAGATCTAGAAACCATGCAACCTGTAGATCAGGTCACAGCCACAGTATATGCACTTGTTACTAGTGTTAATGCATCTCAGGTTACTAGACACTTTGATTAAAACTACTAATCAAGGCAGAATCAAATATAGTGATTAATAATTTTAAATTGCCTAAAGGCAATTCAATGAACTCTATAAATTAATTCTAGTCAGAACAGACTTTCTTATAGCTACTGACATTCTATATAGATACATATACAAATACTGCAATTCAGAAGAGGAGTCTTTGAGATCAGCTTACTGCTGGCACTGAAACTGCACTGTCAGCATGCAACACCTCTCCATGTGTGTGATCTCATTGCACCTGTAGACAACACTGTTGAGCTTAAAGGCTCAATGGCAGAATTCTCATATTTTAGAGATGATGAAACTGAGGATGAGGAGAGAAAAAAATGACCTGCTCAAGTGGCAGTAGGTGACAGAATTCAGGACCTGAATATGGGTGGTCTGAATCCAAAACCCATGTTATTATATCTGAGCGATGTAGACATATCTATGCCTATAGACTGAATACTATTTGTAAGTTATGATATTGTGATTTATACTAACAAGTATAAATTTGGTCTTTGTCCCATTTCTAGCACAGAGCTCTGGAAACCCTGGGAATTTCCTAAGTGATGAGAGCAAAAAAAAAACGGTGTCTTTTGTTATGTTAGTGAGGTCAGTTCTGGACCCCGCCCCTGCCCCATGAAGGATGGGGGCTGGTTGCCAGGACAGCCAATCATGTGATCAGAGGGAGGGAACTTGCAGTCCTACCCCTCTCCAAGCTTTGGGGAGGGGAGAAGACCTGGAGGTTGAATCTATCATCAATGGCCAATGATTTCATAAATCACGATTTCATAAATCATGTAATGAGGACTCCATAAAAACCCAAAAGGAGCAGGGGGACCTGGGTAGCTCAGTCAGTTGAGTGTCCAACATCAGCTCAAGTCATGATCTCACTGTTTGTTGGTTTGAGCCCCACATCAGGCTCTGTGTTGACAGCTCAGAGCCTGCTTCAGATTCTGTATCTCCCTCTCTCTCTCTGCCCCTCCCCGACTTGCACTCTGTGTGTCTCTCTCGCAAAAATAAACAAACATTAAAAACAATTTTAAAAAACGTATATAAAAAAAAAGGACAGGTTTCAAGACCTTCAATGCTGGTGAATACATGAAGGTGCTGGGAGAGTGGTGCCCTCAGAGAGTATGGAAGCTCCATGCCCCTTTCTACATACATTTCCCTATGCACCTCTTCCATCTGGATGTTCATCTGTATCCTATAAACGTAAGTGGTGTACAGAGTTCTGTAAGGCACTTGAACAAATTCATTGAACCCAAGAAACGAGGGGTGGGGTCATTGGAACTCCAATCTGTAGCTAGTTGGTCAGAAACACAGATGACAACCTGGGCTTGTAACTGGCATCTGAAGTATGTGCGTGTGCAGGGGTAGGGGCCGGTTTTGTGGGACTGCGCCCATAACCCAGGAGATCTGATGCTAATTTCAGGTAGATAGCATCAGAATTAGGTTAAATTGTAGGACACCCAGCTGCTGTCACAGAGAACTGCTTGGTGTGGAGGAAAGCTTCCACGCATTTGCTGACTAGAAGCGTCAACAGTGTTTATGTAAAAGTAGAGACACCCATGAAAGAACACAGTAGGAAAGAACTGAATTCTTCCTATAGAAAAAAACTTGAGTTTTTCCTTCATACAAGTGTTATTTTTTTCTTATATAGTGTAAAGGCTTTTCTTTCTCATTAAAATCAGTACATGCTTGGGGTGCCTGAGTGGCTCAGTTGGTTAAGCGTCTGACTTCAGCTCAGGTCATGATCTCATGGCTCGTGGGTTCGAGCCCCGCGTTGGGCTCTGTGCTGACAGCTCAGAGCCTGGAGCCTGCTTTGAATTCTGTGTCTCCCTCGCTCTCTACCCCTCCCCCGCTCATGCTCTATCTCTCTCTCTCAAAAAATAAACATTAAAAACTTTTTAAAAATCAGTACATGCTCAAAATTTTATAAAATTGTATACAAGAGAAGGTGCCATATCCCCATAATCCCAACTCTCATAATACCTGCTACTAATAATTTGGAGTATATTTCACAGGATCATTTTCTCTATTCATCTAATTAATGTACATGTAGGAGCTATATAAATGTGTGTATGAGCCTCAATATATTTACACATGTGCAAAATGTTTCTATTGGATCAACTTTTAGAAGCAGAATGTTAGGTCAGTGAGTATAGCACTTTAAATTTTAATAAGCTATTGCCAAATTGCTTTCCAAGAATATTGTACCAATTTCTATTGATATACAATATGATTAACAAATAAAATTTGCATAAATACAAATAGTCAAAACACATATAGAAACCAATACTTAATCCCATTTGGTAAGGAAATCCGAAGTAAACAAAAGCAGTATTTTTATCCATCAACTTGGCAAAAAAAAGTAACGACTAGTATTACATAACAGGGTGTGGGGACAGGAAAGCAGGCTCTCTCAGATTGCTAGAAGAGGAATAAACTACTTTCTCCCTTCTGGTTGAACACTGCTGGTTCAACTTCTGCAGGGCATTTTGGTAATGTATGACCATTTTAATTTATACAGACTAACACCTGGCAATTCCACATTTACGACTGGATCCCACACATGTGCCCAAAAATTTAGAGTAATGCACAGTACAGTCTTTAAAAAAAGAGCAAAAATTTGGAAATAATCTAAATTTTTATCAATCAGAAATTAAATCAATTATGTTAAAACCATACAGTGGAATATTTTGCAGGCATAAAAAGAATGATGCTGTGATATTCTTTTTAGCATAGAAAAAATGTCCATGATATGAAAAAATACAGAGAACAATACATTTACATATATGTAAACAAGCCACAGGAAAAATATCTTAAAATATATTTCAGAATATCAATAGTTCTATATAACAGGTAAATTTTCATTATACATTTCTGTAATAGTTTTAAGCAGTATGCATGTGTTTACTTCTGTGTTAAAGAAAACATTAAGAACATTTTCCTTTTAAGGAACTCACTACTCTTAAAGATTTATATGTATAATATCCTATTCACAACAGATTACTGTTCCTGGATTATTACTGCAGAAGAGAAGCTAAGGCAAACACAAGTTAGACTTACATTTAACTATCAGAAGGAATATATTATCTAACCTTTATTCATTATGTTTTTAAAAACATGCTTATAAAAGTATATTAAAACATTCAATTATGATTTCAACTCTTATATGTGGTTAAAAAATAACAAGAATTAAATAATTACCTCTCCTATGAAGACTACTATAACACAGTCCAACTTCTCTTCAGGATACAGGTTATCAATAAGGGAATGAAGAGTTTCTATGAGGTAAGATTTAACTTCTCTCTTCACTGTGGGAATTCCCATTACTATTGACACTGAAACAAAATAATGATAGTAATTATATAAAAAGATTTCACAAAGACAGTATAGAACAACACTAGTATTTCAAAAGTGATTATACTCTCTCATAACTCAGAAATCAAAATACACTACTCAATAATAACTGAGGAATCAAAATATACTACAAAATAAACTACTTCACAAAGAAAAATAATCAAAGGACATAAAGGCATACCCATAACAGACTAATTTTTTTTTACAGGGCTTATCCATAAAATATGTCAAAGTACTAATAAAAATGAAGACATTAAACCTCCCATTAAAAACAAATGACTATAAAGTATAAACAACAAATATACAACTAAAAGAAACAGTGAACATATCTTAAAAATTAATGTCTCAGATATCATGGATATAATGCAGTCAGAAGAACATAACATCTCTTCTGTGGTTTTCCTGCCAAAAAAGAAAACTTCAACCTAACTATGAAGAAATATCAGACAAATCCACATTAGGGGGACAGTCTACAATATAGTTGTCCAGGTACTCTCTGAAGTGTCAAGATCAGGGAAGACAAAGAAAGAATAAGGAACTGTCCGAGACTGCAGAAGACAAAGGAGACATGACAGTTAAATGAAATATGGGATCCTGAGTTGGATCCTAAAACAGAAACAGAACTACAATGAAAAAAGTGACAAAATCTGAATAGGACCTATGGTTAGTTAATACTATATAGCATCAATACAAAGTTCCTGGTTTTGATCATTATATTACAGTTACATAATTTGAACATTTAGGCGAACAGTGTGAGGTATATGAAAACACTGTGTGTACTATTTATGCAACTTCTTTTCAGTCTAAAATTACAGCCAATTCTCCTATGATGCTTGTTTTTGCAATGCATATTTTTTCCTGAGTGATTAATATATTAGGCAACTATCTGAGCATTCGCTTATGTGCAATTTCTCCTCTGGGACAAGCATTCACTAGGTAAACAGAGAAAACTGCATCCACTTGAAATGAGTTCAAAAAACTGCACTAAGTAATGTAGAAACACATGAATGGTATATACTTCCAACCTCTACCAGCTGCCTCAGTTCACTGCATGCTAAGAACCACACCTATCTACATGTGGTGTTGAAACTTCCACCAGATTGCATCACCTCTCAAAACCTTCCAAGCCGCAATCCTTCTGAAGCACATTTTAACAGCAAACCTCAAGTATTATTCAAGGTAGAGTGCTATACTGATTACAGTACTTTTGTACTTCTTAATCATTTAACATGTGTAAAATTGTGCAACTGTTTTTATTATGTTCTTATCTTTCCGTATGTGTGACTGACAAAGTTTTTGACTGCTGTGATGCTAATCTCATTTTTCTCCTTCTATTGTACAATTCAGCATAACATGGTAAATTTTAGAAATGCATATATTGTGTTACAAGAAGACTATTTCACAGAAAGTTTTTTTTTTTAAATAATACGTTTTAAAAAGCCTTAATATCTTGGGGCATCTGGGTGGCTCATTCAGTTAAACATCTGACTCTTGATTTTGGCTCAAATCATGACCTTGTGGTTCGTGGAAGAGAACCCCACATCTGGCTTGGTGCTGGCAGTGCAGAGCCTGCTTGGGATTCTCTCTCTCCCTCTCTCTCTCTGCTTCTCCCCAGGCTCACTCGCATATGTGCGCATGCTCGCTCTCTCTCTCTCTCTCTCTCTCTCTCTCAAAATAAATTTTTAAAAAAGCCTTAATATCCTGTTACATAACAGTAGAGAAATATTTTACAAACAGTAAAAATACTTAAGTCTTAATAATGAAACAATTTGTTGGAAATGCTAGAAAATACTTACAATTCACGAAATTCTAAAGTTTAGAAGGAAACTTGAAGATCATGGCTCAATGAATCTACCACCATAATTCTACATATAAGAATACTAAGATCCAGGGGCGCCTGGGTGGCTTAGTCGGTTGAGTGTCCGACTTTCGCTTAGGTCATGATCTCGCGGTTCGTGGGTTCGAGCCCCGCGTCGGGCTCTGTGCTGACTGCCGGCTCAGAGCCTGGAGCCTGTTTCAGTCTGTGACTCCCTCTCTCTCTGACCCTCCCCTGCTCACGCTGTCTCTCTCTCTCTCTCTCTCTCCTAGAAATAAAATTTAAAAAAAAAAAAAAAAAAAAAAAAAGAATACTAAGATCCATAATTTGGCTATATACAAAAGAATGAAACTGAGACACTTTGTTACACTATACATAAAAATAAACTCAAAATGGATTAAAAACCAAAATGTGAGAGATGAAATCATAAAAATCCTAGAAGAGATCATTGGCAATAGTTCTCTGACATTGGCCAGAGCAACATTTTCCTAGCATTGTGTCACGTGAGGCAAGGGAAACAAAAGCAAAACTTAACTATTGGGACTACATCAAATTAAAAAGTTTCTGCACAGCAGAGGAAAAGCTACCAACAAAACTAAAAGACAACCTACTGAATGGGAGAAGATAATTTACAAATAATATATATGATAAAGGGTTAGTATCCAAAATATATAAAGAACTAATAAACTCAACACCATAAAAATTAATAATCCAATTAAAAAGTGAGCAGAAGATATGAACAACTATTTCTCCAAAGGGCGTCTGGGTGGCTGTCAGTTGAGCATCTGACTCCAGCTCAGGTCATGATCTCACGGTTTGTGAGTTCAAGTCCTACATTGGGTAAGCTCAAGCCCCATTTCTTTCTCTCTCTCGCCCCCCTTTCTCTGTCCCTTTTGGGATTCTCTCTCTCTCTCCTCTCTTCCCCCCACTCAAAAAAAAAAAAAAAATGTCTCCAAAGGAGACATACAGGTGACTGACAGGTACATGAAAAGATGCTCAACATCACTCATCAGGGAGACGCAAATCAATACCACAATTAATAACACCTCACATCTGTTAGAATGGCTAAAATCAACACAAGAAATAACAGTTGTTGGCCAAGGATATGGAGAAAAAAGGAGCCCTATGTACTGTTGGTGGAAATGCAAACTGGTACAGCTGCTGCAGAAAACAGTATGAAGGTTCCTCAAAAATTAAAAATAGAACTACTCTAAGATCTAGCAATTGCACTATTTGGTATTTACCCAAAGAATATAAAGACACTAATTCAAAAAGATACATGCACTCCTATGTTCACTGAAGCTTTATTTACAATAGCCAAATAACAGAAGCAGCCCAAGTGTCCAGAGATTGATGAAAGGATAAAGAAGATCTGGTGTATATTTATACAATGGATTATTACTCAGCCAGAAAAAGAATGCCATCTTGCCATTTGCAACAACACAGAAAGACCTAGAGAATATAATGTTAAGTGAAGTAAGTCAGTGAAAGAAAAATACCATATGATTTCACCAATGGGTGGAATTTAAGAAATAAAACCCCCAAAAAAAAGATAAACCAAAAAACAGAGGGGAGGTGAGTGGGAGAATGGATGAAATAGCTGATAGGGATTAAACAGGACACTTATCATGATGAGCACTGAGTAATACATAAAATTGTTGAGTCACCTATATTGTATACTTGAAACTAATATTATATATTAACTATATTGGAATTAGAATTTAAAAAGAAATAACAACGCCCCCCCAAAAAGAATACTCAGATCCAAATGGTTTAAAAGATATCCCCAAAGATCCACGCCACATTCTTCTCTTCCATTTTGAGATGAAGGGCTTCCAGGAACTCAGAGAACGATAATATTGGGACTTCTGGCAAGATGGCAGAGCAGGAAGATCCTGAGCTCATGGACACACTGAAATGAAGCTACATCAATGCAACCAACACTGAAAAGGACTCAAAGCCTGGCAGAACAGACTTTCCAGTTAATCACAGAGAAGACGACACTGAAAAGCAGAGGAGGACCACACCATGCACCACAGGCATGGTGACCCCACACTGGAGAGACGAGTGCCCATAACATTTGGCTTTGAAGACCAGTAGGGCTTAACTTCCAGAGTTTTTATAAGCAGCAGACCTTAACTTCAGGTACCTTAAAACCAGGTGGTTTAGCTCCAGTAGAGCTGGAGATCAATAGGAAGCTGAGTCCCCAACCCTTCAAGAGCCAGCATAACAAATAACTTTGCAGAGACACTGCAAGGAAGCAGCAGTTTGCAAAGTGCCTGGGGTATCTCAGATTTTGCACTGCAGGGGCAGGAATCTTTAGGAGACTTCTCCCAGAACAGAAGTGCTAGCAAGTGCCATTCTTTTACCCCTGCCTCGCCCACTTCCCCTGCCTACATAGCAGACACTTGCAGGAACCAGCACAAACACGCTCCACTTACCTTGCTAGCGCCAAGTGCCTCACGTCTGCATTCCCCTTCGGGCACCCCATCCGACCCACCCCACTTAGCAGGCACCCCTCCAAAGCCGCTTCTGCCCCAATGCACCTTGCAAGCAACCCCAGCTGGGACCAGTGCCACTTCAAAATGATTTCTGTCCTGGAGAGAGGGGATTATAACCACACAAACCAATGTTCCCACCACCCCAGCAGCAAACCTTATAGCTGGCAGTACAGAGATAGTGCCCTGCAGTTCACTGCAACTGCAGTTCCAGCACATGGACTTAAGGGCAGGCACCTGGTCTGACCACTGACCTACTACAAAAGCCCCCTAAGAGCACAGACACCAAACCCTGCCCAGAATATCACAACAGGTAAAGTGGGCCTTTGCAGCCAAATGGACTGAAGGCAAATGCAGCTCAGTCACACAGTAGGGCCTACACAGCCACACGGGAGATACCTCTGAAGTGCCTGGTTCCGGCAAACAGAGGTTATCATGCTCCAAGGCACCACAGGACCTCTTCTTCATAAGGCCACTACTTTCAAGAGCAGGAAGATGTAGCTGATTTCCCTAATACACAGAAACAAACACAAAGTTAGACAAAATGAAGAGACAGAGCAATATGGCCCAAATGAAAAAACAGGTCAAAATCACAACAAGAGAGCTAAATGAAATGGAAATAGGCAAATGCCTGATAAAGAATTCAAATTAGGGGTGCCTGGGTGGCTCAGTTAGTTAAGCGTCTGACTTCAGGTCAGGTCATGGTCTCACCGTTCATGAGTTCAAGCCCCAGGTCAGGCTCTGTGCTGACAGCTCAGAGCCTGGAGCCTGCTCTGGATTCTGTGTCTCCCTCTCTCTCTGTCCCTCCCCCACTCACACTCTGTCTCTCTCAAAAATAAACATTAAAAAAAATTTCAAATTAATGGTCATAAAGATACTCACTGAACTTGAGTAAAGAGTGGAGGATCTCAGTAAGACCTTCAACAAAGAGAAAGTATATAAAAGAACCAGAGATGAAAAATTCAATAAATGAAATACAAAATACACTAGAACAAATCCATAGCATAATTAAGAAGGCAGAACAATCAAGCAGTGATCTGGAAGAGAAAGTAATGGAAAATATCCAAGCTGAATAGCAAAAAGAATAAGAATAATAAAAAAATGAGAATAGGTTTAGGGAACTCAAGAATATCATCAAATGTAGCAACATTCACATTATAGGGATCCCAGAAGGAGAGAGAAGGTGACAGAAAACGTATTTGAAGAAATAATCACTCAAAATGTCCCTAATCTAGGGAAGGAATCAGACATCCAGACCCAGGAGGCAGAGAGCCCCCAACAAAATTTACACAAGGAGTTCCACACCAAGACACATTATAATTAAAATGACAAAAAGGAGTGATAGAGAATTTTAAAAGGAGCAAGAGAAAACCAATATATATAAGGGAAACTACATAAGTCTATCAGTTGATTTTAAAACAGAAACTCCTCAAGACAGAAGGGAGTGGAATGATATATTCAAAATCCTGAAAGGATAAAATATGCAATCCAGAAATCTCTATTCAGCAACGCAATCATTCAGAACAGAAAAAGACATAATGAGTTTCCCAGATAAACAAAAGTTAAAGGAGTTCATCACCACTAAACCTGCCTTACAAAAAAAAAATGTTAAAGGTAATTCTTTGAGAAAGAAAAGAGCATAAAGTGTAAGAAAATTATGAAAGGGAAAAAAATCAGATAAATACAAAGATATAATAAAAGTACTAATCACTAATAAAATCAGTTTGAAGGTTAAAGCACAAAAGCAGTAAAACTAATTATAACTATAAAAATCAGTCAAGAGAGTAATAGAATAAAAGCATTCAGTGCTTTTAAAATGGATTCAAAAACTTAAGTAACCATCAATTTAATATACACTGCTATCCACATAAGATGTTCTAAATGAACCTAATGGTAACAAATAAAAAACCTGTAATAGACACACACACACACGAGAAAAAGGAATCCAAGCATAACTCTGAAGAAATCCATCAAATCACAGAGGAAAGAACAAGACAAGAAAAAACCTGAACTGCAAAACAACCAGAAAACAAGTAACAAAATGGCAGTAAGTATAAACCTATCAATAACTACTTTATTTTTTTTTAATATTTATTTACTTTTGAGAGACAGAGAGACCAGAGCATGAGCAAGGGAGAGGCAGAGAGAAGAGGAGACACAGAATCTGAAGCAGACTCCAGGCTCTGTCTGGGCTGTCAGCACAGAGCCGGATGTGAGGCTCGAACTCACAAACTGTGAGATCACGACCTGAGCTGAAGTCGGCTGCTTAACCGACTGAACCACTCAGGCGCCCCTCAATAACTACTTTTAATATAAAACGACTAAATACTCCAATCAAAACACATAAGGTGACTGAGCAGATAAAAAAGCAAGACCCATCTATATGCTGCCTACAAGAGCCTAATTTCAACTTAAAGACACACACAGATTGACAGTGAAGGGATGTAAAAACATTTAGTACACAAAATGGAAGTGAAAACAAAACTGGGAAAGTCATATTTAAGTTAGACAAAACAGACTGTAAAACAGAGACAAAGAACATTACATAATGATATAGGGAACAATCCAACAGGATATAACAATTATAAATATTTATGCATCCAACATGAGAACACCTAAATACATAAAACAACTATTAACAGAAAGGAAGAAATTGACAGTACTATAATAATAGTAAGGGACACCCCAATTACAGTAATGGATAAATCATCCAGGTGGAAAATCAACAAAGAAAGAGTGGCTTTGAATGACGTATTAGGTATATTCAGAACATTCAGTCCAAAAACAGACGATTACACATACTTATCAAGGGGGGGCTATGGAACATTCTCCATAATATATTATATGTATAGACCATAAAACAAGTCTCAGTAAATTCAAAAAGACTGAAATCATGTCACCCATCTTTTCTAACCACAATAGTTTGAAACTAGAAATCGATTACAATAAAAAAGAGGATAAGTAACAAGCTACTAAGACTGAGTCAACCAAGAAATCAAAGAGCAAATTAAAAAAAAAAGTTCTCCAGGGGCGCCTGGGTGGCTTAGTCGGTTAAGCGTCTGACTTTCGCTTGGGTCATGATCTCGCGGTTCATGGGTTCGAGCCCCGCATCAGGCTCTGTGCTGAGTGCCAGCTCAGAGCCTGGAGCCTGTTTCAGTCTGTGACTCCCTCTTTCTCTGACCCTCCCCTGCTCACGCTGCCTCTCTCTCTCCTAGAAATAAATTTAAAAAAACATAAAAAAAAAAAAAGTTCTCCATATGTCAATGGAGAACATGAAGATGAAAACACAAGTCCAAAATCTTTGGGGAAGCAGCAAAAGCTGTTCCAAAAGAAAAGCTTACAGCAACATAAGACTACCTCAAGAAACAAGAAAAATCGCAAGTAAACAACCTAACCTAACCTAACACTTAAAGGAGCCAGAAAAAGAAGAACAAACAAGGCCAATGCCAGTAGAAGAAAGGAAATAATAAAGATTAGACCAGAAATAAATTAGAGACTTTAAAAACAATAGGGCAGATCAATGAAACCATCTGGATCTGGAGCTGGTTCTTTGAAAAGATCAAGAAAATTAATTCACCTTTAGTCAGACTCATCACGAGAAAGAGAGAGACTCCAATAAATAAAACTAGAAACAAAGAAGGAGAAATAACAACCAATATCATAGAAATAAAAAGGTTTATAAGAGAGTATTATAAAAAATTATATGCCAACAAATTAGACAAGCTAGGAGAAATGGATAAATTCTTTACAAAACTGAATTAGGAAGAAATAGAAAATTTGAACATACTGATTACTAGCAATACAACTGAATCCATGATTAAAAAAAAAAAAACCTCCCCAAAACACATGAATCCAGGACCAGATGGCTTTACAGGTGAATTCTAGCAAATATTTAAAGAAAAGTTAACTATTTTTCTCAATTTATTCCATAAAAATAGAAGAGGAAAGAAAGCTTTTATTTTTTTTTAGGTGTTTAATAATGCTAGTTTTATTTTAAAATTATTTTTTATTGTTTAGCCGTTTCTCTTTCTTTTTTTTTTTTTTTTTTTTTTTTACAAATAGTTTATTGTCAAATTAGTTTCCACATAACACTCAGTGCTCATCTCCACAAGTGTCCTGTGTCCTCCTCCATGCCCATCCCCCCTCCCCCCCACATCCATCAGTCCTCAGTTTTTGTCAGCATTCAAGAGTCTCTCATGGTTTGCCTCTCTCCCTTTCCCCCACCATTTCCGCCCTTCTTCTCCCCCTTGTTCCTCCATCAAGTTCCTCCTAATCCTCCTATACGTGCAAACATATGATATTTGTCCTTCTCTGCCTGACTTATTTCGCTCAGCATAACACCCTCAAGGTCCATCCATGTTGCTACACATGGCCAGATTTCATTGTTTCTCATTGCCATGTAGTATTCCATGGTATAGATAAACCACATCTTCTTGATCCATTCATCTGTTGATGGACACTTAGGCTGAGGAAAGAAAGCTTTTAAACTCATTCTACTATGAGTCCAGCATTACTGTATACCAAAACCAGATAAAGAACTAAAGGCCACTATCTCTGATGAACATAAATGCAAAAATCCTCAACAAAGTATCAGCAAACTGAATCTAACAATACAATAAAAATATCATTCACCGGGGCACCTGGGTGGCTCAGTTGGTTAAGCGTCCGACTTCGGCTCAGGTCATGATCTCATGGTTCATGGGTTCGAGCCCCGCGTTGGGCTCTGCGCTGACAACTAGCTCAGAGCCTGGAACCTGTTTCAGATTCTGCATCTCCCTCTCTCTCTTACCCTCCCCTGATCACACGGTCTCTCTCTCTCTCAGAAATAAAAAAATAAAATAAAATCATTCACCACAATCATGTGGAATTTATCCCAGGGATGCAAAGGTGGTTCAAAATATTCATAAATCTATCAACATGATACATCATATTAACAAAAGATAAAAACCATATAATTATCTCAATAGATGAAGAAAAAGCATTTGACAAAATCCAGTATCTGTTGTTATGATAAAAATTCAGCACATGGGCTTCTGGGTGATTCAGCTGTTAAGCATCCAACTTTGGCTCAGGTCATGATCTCGTGGTCCATGAATTCAAGCCCCGTGTCTAGCTCTGTGCTGACAGTGCAGAGTCTGGAGCCCACTTTGAGTTCTGTGTCTTTCTCGCTCTCTGCTCCTCCCCCATTCATACTCTGTCTCTCTCTCAAAAATAAACATTAAAAAAAAAAAAAAACCTCAACAAAGTGGGTTTAGACGGAACATACCACAACATAATAAATACCATATATGAAAAATCCAGTGAGCATCACACCCATTGGTGAAACACTGAAAGATATTCCTTTAAAATCAGGAATGAGACAAGGATGTCAACTCTCACCACTGTTACTCAACTGAGTATTGGAAGTCTTAGCTGCAGCAATCAGACATAAAAGGCATCCAAACTGGTAAGAAGAAGGAAAACTTTCACTATGTGCAGATGACATACTATATATATAGAAAACTCTAAAGACTCAACCAAAAAAACCACTAGAATTGTTAAATGAATTTGCTAAAGTCACAGGATACAAAATATAAGGAAATCAGTTGTATTTCTATATACTAATAATGAGACAGCAGAAAAAGAAATTAGAGGTCGCCTGGGTAGCTCAGTCAGTTGAGTGTCTTGACTCTTAATTTCAGCTCAGGTCATGATTCTAGGGTTGTAGGATCAAGCCCCATGTCAGGCTCCATGCTGAGCCCAGGCTCCACAGCCTGCTTGAGATTCTCTCTCTCTCTCTCTCTCTCTCTCTCCTCCTCTCTTCTGCTGTGCCCACTCTAAAATTAATTAATTAAAAAAATAAAATTTAAAAATGAAAGAAATTAAGAAAACAATCCCATTTACAATTGTACCAAAAAGAATAAATTACCCAGGAATATGCTTAACAAAGAGGTGAAACATTGTACTCTGAAAACTAAAAAACAATTATGAAAGGAACCGAAGATGACAAAAATGGAAACATATTTCATGCTCATGAATTAGAAGAATCCACCTTGCTAAAATGTTTATACTACCCAAAGCAATCTACAGAGTCAATGCAATTTGTATCAAACTAAAAATTGCATTTACAGAACTAAAACAAAGAATTCTAAAATATGTATGGAACCATGAAAGACCCCAAATAGGCAAAAGAATCTTGAGAAAGAACAAAACTGGAGGTATCGCAATCCCAGATTTCAAGATATACTACAAAGCTATACTTATCAGAACAGGGTGGGTACTGGCACAAAAATTGACACAAAGATCAATGGAACTGAATAGAGAACCCAGAAATAAACCCACACTTATACGGTCAATTAATCTATGACAAACGAGGCAATATACAATAGGAGTGGTGCCTGGGTGGCTCAGTTAAGCATCCAAATCTTAATTTCAAGCTCAGGTCATGATCCCAGGATCATGGGATCCAGCCCACTGTCGGGCCCACTACTGAGCAAGGACTCTAATCTTCTCTCTCTCTCTCTCTTTCTCTCCCTCCCTCCCTATCTCTCTCCTCTTCTCTTGCTCTCTCTCTCCCTAAAATTAAAACAATTTTTTAATTTAAAAAAAAAAAACAGAATATACAATGAGAAAAAGAGAGTCTCTTCAATAAATAGTGTTGGGAAAACTGGGCAGCTATATGCAAAAGAATGAAACTGGACCACTTTCTTACACCATATACAAAAATAAACTCAAAGTGGATTAAAGAACTGAACTGTGAGACATGAAACTATAAAACTCCTAAAATAAAAAACAGGCAGTAGTAAACTCTTGGACACTGGTCTTAACATTTTTATGGGTCTGCCTCCTCAGGCAAGGGAAACAAAAGCAAAAATAAACTATTGGGACTAAACAAAAAATAAAAAGCTTTTGTGCAGCAAAGGAAACAATCAACAAAATAAAAAGATAATGCAGTGTATGGGAGAAGATATATTTGCAAATGTATTCCAAAAAGTGGTTCATAACCCAAAATATATAAAAAACTTCAACAACTCAACACCAAAAAACCCCACAAATAATCCAATTTAAAAGTGGGCAGAGGACCTGACAAGATATTATTCCCAAGAGGACATAAAGATGTCCAAGACACATGAAAAGATGTTCAACATCATTCATCATCAGGGAAATGCAAATCAAAACCACAATGAAGTATCACTTAATACTTGTCAGAATGGCTAAAATCAGAAAGACAAAAAAATAACAAGTGTTGGCAAGGATGTATAGAAAGACAAACCCTCATGCACTGTTGGTGGAAATGCAAGCACTGTTGGTAGAAAACAGTATGGAGGTTTCTCAAAAAATTAAAAATAAAACTACCATATGATCTGGTAATTCCACTACTGGGTACTCAAAGAAAAGGAAAACACTAATTCAAAAAGATATATGCACCCTTATGTTTACTGCAGCATTATTTACAGTAGCCAAGATATGGAGACAACCTAAGTTTCTATCCGCAAATGAATGGATAAAGATGTGGTGTATACATACAGTGGAATATTACTCAGCCATAAAAAAAAGAAGGAGATCTTGCCATTTGCAACAACATGGAAGTACCTAAAAGGTTAATGGTAAGTGAAATAAGTCAGAGAGTGACAAATAGCATATAATTTCACTCACATGTGGAATTTAAGAAACAAAACAAAGAGACCAAAAAAAGGACTCTTAAATTCAGAGTAAGCTTGTGGTTGCTAAATGGGAGGTGGGTGAGGGGATGAGTAAGACAGATAAAGGGGATTAAGAGTAAACCTATGATGCACATTGGGTAATGTAGAGATTCACTGAATCTTTATATTGTACACCTGGAATTTATACTTGAATTTTAAAATTAAACTAATTAAATAAAACTATTTAAAAAAGAGATCTGCCCTATTTGTACCAAACACACTTACTGAACACCTATCAAACGCAAGACATTATTTTAGGCGATAGGGATAATAGTGAATGACAATGATGAGGTCCCTACCCTCAGGTAATTTACATTCTAGAAGAGGGGAAAAGATAAATAATATAACCTTAGAGGGTGATATGTACCATACAAATTAAAATATGGCAATATTAAAAAGAGTAGGTAGGGAACAGGGGAAGAGACAGGTACCTCTATAGTGAGATAATGGAAGGCCTCTCTTATATCAACTTAACTGATAATGACGAGAAAGAGCAGAGGAAGAAGACTCCAGAAGAAGAAACAGCAAGGCCCAAAAGAAAGCATGATCTTAACATAGGGAAGAAATGAAACAGAATGTATCTAAAGCATCAAATTAGTTTCCACATAACACTCAGTGCTCATCCCCACAAGTGTCCTCCTCCATGCCCATCCCCCCTCCCCCCCACATCCATCAGTCCTCAGTTTTTGTCAGCATTCAAGAGTCTCTCATGGTTTGCCTCTCTCCCTTTCCCCCACCATTTCCGCCCTTCTTCTCCCCCTTGTTCCTCCGTCAAGTTCCTCCTAATCCTCCTATACGTGCAAACATATGATATTTGTCCTTCTCTGCCTGACTTATTTCGCTCAGCATAACACCCTCAAGGTCCATCCATGTTGCTACACATGGCCAGATTTCATTGTTTCTCATTGCCATGTAGTATTCCATGGTATAGATAAACCACATCTTCTTGATCCATTCATCTGTTGATGGACACTTAGGCTCTTTCCATGTTTTAGCTATTGTGGAGAGTGCTGCTATGAACATTGGGGTCCATGTGCTCCTATGCCTCAGCATTTCTGTATCCCTTGGGTAAAGTCCTAGCAGTGCTACTGCTGGGTCCTAGGGGAGTTCTAGTGTTAGTTTCCTGAGGAACCTCCACACTGTTTTCCAGAGGGGCTGTACCAGTTTACATTCCCACCAACAGTGCAGGAGGGTGCCCGTGTCTCCACATCCTCGCCAGCATCTAGAGTTCTCTGATTTGCTCATTTTAGCCACTCTGACTTAAGTGAGCATAAGAGAAGGCCACTGTAAAGTTGTAAGGGAGTGACATTATCCAATTTTTAATTTTAAAAGACTACCAAATTTTGCAGCAAACAGATACAAAGGTATTCAGCATACAAGCATTTTGGGGAGATCAGTTAGAAGTTAGGTGGTCTGCAGGGAACCAGGGTGGCTCAGTCGGTTAAGCATCCAACTCTTGATCTTGGCTCAGGTCATAATCTCATGGTTCATGAGATCTAGCCCTGTGTTTGACTCTGCGCCTGTCAGTGCAGAGCCTGCTAAATACTCTTTCTCCCTCTCTCTGCCCCTCCCCAGCTTGCTCGCATGCACTCGCTCTTACTCTAAATAAATAAAACTTTTATTTTTTTAAGTATTTTATTTTATTTGTTTACTATTTTTTAAATGTCTATTTATTTTTGAGAGAAAGAGAGATCAAGAACATGCAAGCAGGGGAAGGGCAGAGAGAGAGGATCTGAAGTAGGCTCTGTGCTGACAGCAGACAGCCTGATGTGGGGCTCAAACTCACTATCTGTGAGATCATGACCTGAGCCAGTCAGACGCTTACCAACTCAGCCACCCAGGTGCCCCCAAAAAAACTTCTTAAAAAAAGAAGTTAGATAATCTAAAATAGGGTGCTTAAAAAGAGTGGACGGATTTGGGAGATGTTTTAGAGACACTCAGCAATGGGGCTTAAGACTGGAGAATATAAGGAGGAACAACAAAGTGTGACGTGACTAAATGGATGAGAACAACACATCTAAGGAGGAAAGGGCTCCAAATCAAGATTTCTGTTTTATTCTGAGATTCCTACAGGCAGGATGAGTTACCCTAGAAGCAGACTCCCATATACAGTTGACTCTTGAACATGGGTTTGAACTGTGCAGGTGCACTTATAAGAGGACTTTTCTCAGTAAATACAGTACAGTACTATAAATGTATTTTCTCTTCTTTATGATATTCTTAACATTTTTTTTCCTCTAGCTTACTTTATGGTAAGAATACATTATGTAATACACATAACAAAAAATACGTGTTCAGCAACAGTTTATGCTATTGGTAATGCTTAATGGTCAACAGGCCACTAGTAGCTAAGTTTTTGGGGAGTCAAAATTATACATGGATTTTTGACTGTGTAGGGCATGAGGGGGTGGTCAGTGCCTCTACCTTCACATGGTTCTAAGGTCAACTTTACCTCAGAATTTAAGTTAAATATTTTAAATGTTTAGAATATAGACTAAAAATGTAACAACTATCATGTGAAGCATTCCAAAGAAATGTTAGCTCATACAGAGTTCAAAGACTGCTTATGGAAAAAGCAAAATACATACTGCCCCAGAGCGTGCAAACAAAAATGACATAAAATAATAATACAAACTCTATCCCTACCATGGTCTTGAGTTGTTTTGCTTCTGTTTTAAGTTTAAAAGGCATGTGTAGAGAAGAAACTATTTCTCCCCAAATATACTGTTCGAGATCTGAAATGTAAATTCTTTAGTTTAAACCAAGGCACTCAAAATCTCCAAAAGCATTAATAATGAAAAAATATACTAGGGGCACCTGTGTGGTTCAGTCGGTTAAACATGTGACTCTTGATTCTGGCTTGGGTCATGATCTTACAGTTCGTGGGTTCGAGCCCCACATAAAGGCTGACAGAATGGAGCCTACATGGGATTCTCTCTCTCTCTCTCTCTCTCTCTCTCTCTCTCTCAAAATAAACTTTAAAAAATTTTAGGAAAAAAAATAAAATACTAATTCCAGCTAAACCTACAAAATCAAGAGTATCCAGGTTTGTGGTAATTCACAAAATTACCACAAAAAATTTTTGTCCTGCCTTCAAGACCAAGGTAAGATTGCCCTTTCTGCTCCACTTGTTCTTCTAGTCCACAGTATACTTCTATGGTTTATAATCTAGAAAATGTATGTATTCTAAGGCAGGAGAGTTCAGAATAAATACATCAGCAATGTGAACAAAATGGCTGTATCATCCTTTTAGAGAGGAGCAAGGCTGACCAAGGAACGCAAGAGAAATGAGCCAAAAGGTTGGACTAAATGCTTTGTTCCACTTATTAACTATCCATTATTTCCTATTCAACTGTGATGCATCCTATTACATCTATTATGTACTAGACAATCTAAAATACAGTCATAAAATAGGACAGAGCTATCAACTGTTATTTTGGTTTTCTCCAACTTTCCTGATAAGTTTTCAAGTTCTAGTACTTACTTACTTTAAAAACAAGAAAAATTCTGGGGTGCCTGGGTGGCTCAGTCAGTTAAGAATCTGACTTCGGCTCAGGTCATGATCTCACATTCATGAAATCAAACCCCACACTGAGCTATGCACTGACAGTGTGGAGCCTTCTTGGGATCCTCTCTCACCCTTTCTCTCTGCCCCTGTCCCACCGCCCCCCCAAAATAAATAAGTACACTTTTAAAAAATCTTTAAAATCAAGAAAAATTTAGCAAAAATCTTAATTTGGGATCCCCCATCTTTAATCACCAGTCTACCTTCTATTATAACTAAATTAATCTCCTTTTAAAATATTGGTTGCTAGTCAAATATTTTTAGCCTATCATGTTTCCTTAGGTTTTGATTTTAGTCATTTATTTCTCATTCCATTCCCTATATTCCATGACAATATACTTTATCTTTACTGCCTAATTGTACCTTCTCCATCTTTCTTGGCCTTATCTTTCTCTTTCCTGCAAATTAATTGTGAAAAACCTTCAAGGCTCAGTCTTAGGCCCTATCCATCCCCATATCTTCAATCAGTTATTCTCAAATGATTAGCCATAAAATTAAACCTGAGTTAGGTCTGGAGTCCCCTATCTAAATATCCAACTGACTGTTCTCCACAATCACCTCCTGACTTGACATATCCAGATTTAAGTTATGATCTTCTAAAAAACCAGTCCTGCAACATATTTTCTATTGTTCCCTATCTCAGTGAAGAACAACCACCATCCACCCAGCTACATGATCTAGAAACCTAAAACTTCATCCTTGACCACATCCTCTACCTCAGTCCACAAAAGCAATTCATCACTATGTCCTGCCATTATGTCCCCATACATTTAAAACAACTCCATCCATCTTCTTGTTTCCATCTCCACTATTATCACTATTACCTAGTCCACACCTATCCTTTCTCAAGGGGATCAGTATGATAGCCTTTTATTGGGGCCTTTCAAATCTACTCTCCTTTCTACAAACTCAGTCACTCTTTCCACTGCAGTAAATGTGGTCTCTGCAAAATTTAATTTTTTTTTAATTTGAGAGAGCGCGCGCGCGTGCGCGCACACACACGAGTGGGGGAGGGGTAGAGGGAGGAGGAGGGGAGGGGGGAGAGGAAGATAGGGAGAGAGAGAGGGAGAGAGGGAGAGAGGGGGGGAGAGAGAGAGAGAGACAGAGAGAGAGAGAGAGAGAGAGAGAGAGAGAAACAGATCCCAAGCAGGCTCCACACTCAGTGTGAAGCCTGACACAGGGTTTAATCCTACAACCCTGGGATCATGACCGGAGCCAAAATTAAGAAGGCAACACTCAAATGACTGGCCACCTAGGTGCCCTTGCAAAATTTAAATCTTTTTTTTTTTTTTTTTATGTTTTATTTATTTCTAGGAGAGAGAGAGAGAGAGAGTGTGAGCAGGGGAGGGTCAGAGAGAGAGAGGGAGTCACAGACCAAAACAGGCTCCAGGCTCTGAGCTGGCAGTCAGCACAGAGCCCAACGCGGGGCTCGAACCCATGAACTGCAAGAGCATGACCTAAGTGAAAGTCGGACGCTTAACCAACTAAGCCACCCAGGCGCCCCTGCAAAATTTAAATCTTATAAAGTTATCCTAAGTAAGGCCTGGTTAAGACCCTTCAGGGGCTTAACTTTTATTTTTTAAGTTTATTTATTTTGAGAGAGAGAATGAGAACACAAGCATAAATGAAGAGAGAGAAGGAGAGAGAATCCCAAGCAGACTCCATTCGCACTGTCAGCGCAGAGCCCATTGTGGGGCTCAAACTCACTAATGGTGAGATCATGACCTGAGCCAAAATCAAGAGTTGGATGCTTAACCAACTGAGCCACTGGAGCGCAGGGGGTTCTTTCTGTTCTTGGGTAAGATAAAAGCCAAATCCAATAAAAGGTCAGCAAGCTCCTGCGTTGTCTGGCTCCAATGCATCTCCAGCCTCATTCCATCCTTCCCCTCACTCTATACTTCATCTATAGTGACCTCCTTTCATTTTCTAAAACATTCCACACATGCTCCTTTCCATCACAGGCCTTTTCTGATGCTCTTCTCCTTTTCTGGAATACTTTTTTCTCCCATATGGTAGCCATAATAATGCCCCCCACCATGTCCAAGTGCTAATTCCTAGAATTTGTGAATATATTACCTAACGTGGCAAAAGGGACTTTGTGGACATGATTAAGGATTTTGAGACTGGAAGATTATTTTGGGTTACCCAGATGAAACTAATGAATTCACAAGAGTCCTTATGAGAGAAGGTAGGAAAGTCTGTGAGAGAAGTAGATGTGACAATGTAAGCAAGAGGTCAGAGTCACAGAGAAATCTGCAGATACAGGGGCACTAATGAAGGTAGTCAGCCTCTAGAAGCTGGAAAAGGAAAGGAGGTCAACTGTCCCCTAAAGCATCAGAAGGAACACACGCTAGTCAACACACCAATTTTAGGACTTCTGGCCAAAACTGTAAGATAATAAATTTACGTTGTTTTAAGTCACTGGGTTTGTGGTAATTTTTACAGCAGAATTAAGCAACCAAGATACCCATCTTCATCAGTGAATGACATATTTCACTGCTGTCAGGTCAAATGCATTTTTAAGACTTCCCTGAAATCCTTAATTAAGGCAAATCCCTCTTTTAGACATTCTCAAGGTATCCTTTATATCACCAATTAAAGTTGTAACTGTATAATTATTTATATAATTGATTATTAGACTCATGCATTCTCCTTTACTTAGACTGAAGCTCCACAACACTAGGAACTCCATCTAATTTTGTGTATCTAAGTACCTGGCAAAGTACCTGGCACACAGCAGGTGCTCATGGATTTTTTTACCTGCTGTCCTCTACCCGTCAGTAATGCCATTTTGGTAGGTAACCTATGGAGGGTCTTTTCTCAGGCATCTTTCTCAGCACTAAATGGGCCCTAAATCTGAAGAGCTGTGAGTTTCTTCAACTCAAAAAAATTTTTCTTCTATTACATATTTGATTACTTGCTGTCTTTACTCCCTTCATTCCCTACTTCTGAAATTTCTATTAGATGGTTTATTAGAACTTTTGTCTACTCAAATTCTTTGTGCCATTTATGCAGCATTCTAGAAGAACTACATTACTCAATCTTTCAGACCGCTAATCTGATCTTCAGCTGTATCTACTCTGCTTATTAGTCCATTTATATGTAAATTTTAAGTATAATCAATGAAATCAGAACACAGAGATTTCCAACTGATCCTTTTACAATAGTCAGTTATGAACTGGCCTCTCATCCCTTGAAAATAATTGTTTAATTTCTAAATTATATTGGGCTTGCTCTGCAAATTCAATTTCCTTTGAGTATTAAGTCATTCACGATGTGGGTTTCCTTAAATATTTTGTAACGCTGGTTGTACAATATGCCCCTTTACCCATCTGCACACACTGTTATCTATTTATTGCAGCCTCCTCTGCAAATTTTGTGGGAGGATCTAGATGCAGTGTGGGTAGGGTGGGCTGGCAGTTTTTTTGTTCACATAGGAATTCCAGCTCCTCTTCAGACAGTCCATAGCTGCCTGGAGCACTAGTCTCCCTGGAGCACTTAGGTGCTGGTCTGAGTGCTGCTCATTAATCAGCCTGACCAATGAAGAACAGAACTTGTAGCAAGAAGCAGTTTTTCCTTTATCTAAAAAACAAGAGTTCTTAATATAAAGCCCTCAAAAAGTTTTTGGAGTTCTACAAAATTCCAGAAATCACATACAAAATTACTTTTTTATGTGCATTTTTCTAAGTAGAAGGTATATAGCTTTCCTAGGACATCCAAAGGATTCTGTGACTCTAAAAATGTTAAAAACCATTGCCCAAGGATTCAGGAAGGTAAATCTGAGGGTTTTCTTGCCTTTTTTTTTCTTCAAGTTTTCTGCTGTTTTCTACCTCTCAAAAATAGTGCCAGCTTAGTAAGAATGTTACCTAGTAGAAAGCTGGTAAACCAAGATTTCATTATATTTATGACAAAGTCACGAACAAATGGGATGGAATAATCATCTTCAAAAGGATAAGAGAGAATGTTATATTCACGAAATAATAACGAGCTACTGCAGAACTTTTTAGAGGTTCTTTTTTTTTTTTTTTTAAAGTTTATTTACTTTTGAGAGAGAGACAGCAGGGGAGGGGCAGAGAGAGAGTGAGACACGGAATGTGAAGCAGGCTCCAGGCTGTGAGCTGTCAGCATAGAGCCTGACACAGGGCTTGAACTCACAAGCCTCAAGATTATGACTTGAGTCGAAGTCAGATGCTTAATAACCGACTGAGCCACACAGGTGCCTGTCCTTGAACCAATGTAGAGGCTCTAAAGTTTTAAATGACTTTAAAAATATTCACACTTTCTTTTCATTTGATATTCTTATTAATGAAGATTATCATCTAAACCAACAAATGTACTAAATGGCTGGGACATCTGACCCAAATAGTGATTATTCAAGGGAGAGACCGATTATCAACTGCAGAAATAATTAACGATCAGTGTTCTAAAGAAAATAAAGTACATGACACATCTTGTTAGTCTTTGTACATCCAGCACCTGCTGGATATTTACTGAATCAATAAGGTAATGGAAAAATGAGTTAGTCTTAACATAATATTTTAAAAATTCTCACTTCCTTAAAAAGATTTTAAATGATTCATAAAGTAGAAAGATAGAATTTTAAAAAAGACAAATATAAAAGCATATGCTGATAGATCAAATAATATGGGAAAATGCAACACACACACAAAACAAAATACCTAAGAATCCTATTGAATCAAAAGCAGATCAAAACAGCTTTTCAAAAACATTATTACAAAGATGAATTTCAGTATCTACTAAGTAATGGTTTTGTCATTTGTTAAAGACTTATTAGGGGATTAAAATGATATTATGGTTTCTACATTTTAAAATCTCCAAAGAAAAGATTAACAAAATCAAAATAAAGGAATTAAAATCATTTAAAAAATGGTAAAGAGGGCCCACAAGGAAACTTCAAGAAGCTCTGGTGGTTCTAACAAAAAGAGTAAAATATGCAGGAACTACCTTTTCAATATATTAGAAAAAAAATATATTGAACTGGGTGGCTCAATCAGTTAAGCATCTGACTTAGGCGCAGATCATGATCTCACAGTTGGCAAGTTCCAGCCCTGCATCAGGTGAGCTTGAGCCCCACTTCAGGTGAGCTCTGCTTCTCTCTCTCTCCCTCCCTCCCTCACGCTCTTCTGCACCTCATGGGATTCTCTCTCTCTCTCTGCCCCTTGCTCACTTGCGTGCTCTCTCATGCGCACTCTCTCTCTCAAAAAAAAAAAGGCAAATCAAAGTATTTCTCTTATTGTATTAAAGATTAAAAAAAAAAGTTTATATATGCCTTCCAACTAAGAAAAAGCAGGGGCAAACTTAAGAAAACTAATCTTGAGAAGACTGGAAGAGCTATTAATGCTGAAAGACGATACAACAAAGTCATCTCAGTCATCACTCTACCTCTAAACTTTTTAAAACAGAAAAATTACAAAGGTTAGCCATTTTTCTGCCTGGAGATGGGGCTTAAACCAGATTTCTCGTGACCCTTTTCAGTTCTATACTCAGATCTATGGAGAAAAATGTCCAACCCCTTTCAACATAAAGGGGTCCTAAGTTAATATGCACAGAGAAGGAATTCTTCTTCTTTGACCTGCCAGGCTTCTAATGGGCAATGTTATATTCCAAGATCCAATTAAGACCAGCAGTACAACCACAGTAAGGAACAAAAGAAACATACCTCCTCTTCTTCCATTACCAATTTGCAGAGCAGGCTGAAGGCTTCTTTCATTTTGCAATAAATGAGGCAAATGATAATAAATACTTGGCACTTGAAGAGATTTTTTGCTTGTTAACTCCTTTAATAGCTTTAGGGTATTATCTAAAACAAAAAAGCACAATTAACACACAGGGTTGCCTTACTACAGAAGTTGCTGATTTTAAATTTATGAGAACTAGAACTAAAGAATTTTCTTTCCTGATTTCATACTTTGGTGAACGAGATCTCCCTTAAAAATGAAAAAGACACTTCTGCAACAGAGTCTAAGAGTCGTGATGCTGACAGCATCACCGAAGGAAACCAAAAAGGTCAGTCAAAGCACCAACAGAATGTGGGGCATTCATCACTTGCTGTTGCAATGGTTCAGAACTCAGGCCCTGCAGAGCACACTCGAAACATGCCACCCCATTTATGAAAGCGGAATAAGCACATTCACCACCCATAATTTTCTCTTTCCTTAAGGTATTCTATTTTACCAAATTTTCAAATGGAAGATTTTTTTTTTAACTCAAGTATAGTAATTTAAACAGAACAATTTGAGAATGCTCAGTACAGATCCTAACTTTCAAATCACTTTCCAGTTTTTTTTGGAGGAATAAATGAATCCCTTAATATAACATGAAATAAAAACTCCAATCTGGTAGGCAACATTTTAAAATCCCAACTCTATTACTGTAATTTAACCTTTTTAGTATGGAAGTTAGCAGCAAGGACTTAAAGCCTCAAAAGAGATTTCATGCAAAACAATATGAAGACTCCATTAAAAATGTGACAAGAACTAAAAATTCACAAAAAATGCAAATGACTATGATATTAACGTTTAATGGAACTAATGGTTAATTTTATAAGAAACAATTATAAATTACAAAACACAAATTTCAACTTATTAAGTTAGCAGATCAAATAATAATATTAAATTTTGGTGATAATGTGATGTATGTTACAGCTATTCAGGACAGCATCAAAAACCGTAAAACATTTTTGTCCTATGACTCACTCGATAATTTCCCTTTTAGGAATTTCACTTTCATGCTCTCAATAAATATTTAGTGATTATCTATTTTGTCAAAGGCACTGTGTCATGTGTTTGGAAATCAACAGACATCAAAACATAGATCCTTGTTTTTAGGGAAGTCACAATCTAATGAAAATAACTTAAGGGCTACCAGAAATGTGACCAAGTTATACACAAAGATGTTCATTACAGAGTTATAAACTGGGGAGAAAAAATAATGCAGAAAAATCTTACTTGCCTAATAGTAAAATAGTGTTTAATATATTATAGTATATGGCTAACTGACAAAAGGCCATTAAAAATGGTATTTTTAAAGAATATTAAATGACACAATAAATGCTAATAGCATAATTTCAAAAGTAAAAATCAGGCTATAACATACAATCACAATTTTGAAGATAAGCTTACATGGAAAAAAGACTAGATAAAACAAAAAATGTTAACAGAAATCACTTGACAGCAGGCTTATAGGTGACTTTTTATTATCTACTCCATTCCACACTTAAATGTTACTGTGCCATAATACAAATTTCATAATCAGGAGGGGAAGCACAGAGCATGAATATTCAAAAATAAGGTAAGGAAGGGGGGTGCGTGGGTGGCTCAGCTGATTAAGAATCTGACTTCGATTCAGGTCATGATCTCATGGCTCTTGGGTTCAAGCCCCATGCTGACAGCTCAGAGCCTGGAGCCTGCTTCGGATTCTGTGTCTCCCTCTCTCTCTGCCCCTCTCCTGCTCCCATTCTGTCTCTCTTTCTATCAAAAATAAACATGAAAAAAAAATTTTTTTAAGTAAGGTTAGGTAGTGAATCTAAAGGCAAGAAGAATGAATGGTAAAAGATGAAGCTAAATGAAAAGTTATATTAATCTTGACAGATTACATAAATTTTGAGGTAACTGATTATATATATATGTCAATTTAATTATTAGACTAAGAAAAAGACAGAAACAGAGAAAAGACAACTGACGTTCATCTTACTCTGTAGGGAAGGAACAGATCAGATATCCCTAAAACAGCCCACTATAATGAAACTATTTTATTTTCTTGTAAGTCAGAGATAAAAGTATTAATTGCTTCAAACAGCTCAAAGATTCTCCAGAGTCCATCTGAGTCCATACAAGTCACAACATAAACATGCAAAAAAGTTAAATTTTAATTTTGTTTGGAATATATTTTTGAAAAGATCGGTCTTTTTTGCTGTTGTTGGTGAAATTTATACAACCGAAATCTAAATCTTACTCTCTTAAAATCAAATTTAGTAATTAATACAAATTGTTTTATAATTCACCACTATACAAAGCTTTGTGCGATGTTACTCTCTGAAAAGAGTAATATATGCTGGTTGATAAGCTACTTTACACTACTTTCAAATAAATTATTTCACACAACCCTTTGAAAACATGATTTTTATGAAACTAAAAATATCATTTGTACCTGAAAACTTATTTAATGGATCCTTACTTCCATTTGTTTCTGCTCCGACACGTCTGAACTGCTGTACAATGGCATTTAATTCAGAAGAGCGCTGTGAGATTCTGTGTTCAGCTATTCGAAGACGTTCTTTCAAGGCAAGAAACTCTCGTTGATAAGCAATCAGTTTTTCTAGAAGCAAAATCAAAAGTTTTTAATATATTTCCTTAAGAAAACACATAAACCCTAACTTAAGATTAGAAATTTTAAAGTCACATTTTTCAGAAACATATTCACTTATATACTGAAACAGAACTAAAAGAAGAGCCCCAACCAAGTTATTAATGAAGCCACAACTAATCCTAATGCTCTTAATACCTGTAAGAATGCAAGCACTTTCTATTTAGTCCTTCAGAAATGTAAAGACAGGGAGAAAAGGACAAAGTTTTCAGAATTAACATTTCAAGCATAATACTAACATCATTTCTCAACTGGTTCAAATATAAAGACTTTATTTGTATTAAGAAGACAGAGAGATGAGGTATTGAAATTGATAATATAAATAATTGAGTATTACCTCTTTGATAGCATTATCATTAATTTCTATAGGATTTTTCCCTCTGTACTTCCTATTCTGCAAGGATTTCCCTAGGTCAGACTTTGGTCAAATTCCTGATTCCTAAAGGCACCTAGGTGGCTCAGGTGGTTAAGAGTCCAACTTCGGTTCAGGTCATGATCTCACAGTCAGTGGGTTCAAGCTCCACGTCCGGCTCTGTGCTGACAGCTAGCTCAGAGCCTGGAGCCTGCTTCAGATTCTGTCTCCCTCTCTCTCTGCCCCTCCACTGCTCATGCTTGCTCACACTCTCTCTCTCCCAAAAATAAACATTAAAAAAAATTTTTGACTCCTTATTCCTAAAAATTTTTATTAGACAGATGTAAAATGACCCCAGTTAAAGGTCATCCATTTTAATTTGAGAGAATCACAGGTCAGGAAAACCCGGCCTGGGAAATAAAAGTGGATTTCATGAGGATAAATGCACTGAAACAATAGTATCAGACAGCTTAGAGACAAAGCACACAGTGAGAAGAGGCCTAAGGACAGAATCTGACATCAAAATCTAAGAGATGGTGGAAGACAAAGACAAACCATTAATTTTGATCAGCAATGCTGAAAGGTAGTTGAGGGATATGAGAGTACTATGAGCAATTTCTATAATCTTATTAAACTACAAGAAACCGGAACAATGGTTTTCAACTTCTGTATCAAACTGGATAATCCAAGGCTACTATTTTGATATCTAAACAAAACACACCTTAGAAAGACTACTTTTTATTTAATATTATTATATCTGCCTTATTCAAGGATAGACTCAATAAGAAACAGACTTACAAAAAATATTATCTGCATGTCTCATAAAGCTATTCTTAAAAACAGGCAATTATCTTGTTCTTTGTCCCTTACACAAAAGCTCACACAATAAACATCTCATCAGAATTCTGTGGCAGGGAATAAAAGTCTGTCTTGCTCAACTGTCATTTTCTCTATACTGAACAACTGCCCTGTAAGCAGCTATTTTCTCCTTAACTTGTTGGCTTTCGGAGGGAAGGAAGGAAAAAGCAGGCTGTGAGCAGAAGAGGCATATACGGAGCTTCAGAATGCCAACTAGGTCCTAATGACTAACCTGAGTAGTGGTCCAAAAAATTCATCACTATACATTCATAATTAGGCGCATGTCCATATGCGTAAATTCATAATAAAAGAAATGTTAAAAAGATACTATTCACAAACACAAAACTATACACAATCATACTCTAACAAAAACTAAAATGATTATAACGAGAGATATGCGAGATTCATATGATGGGGGCATCTGGGTGACTCCACAGATGAAGTGTCCAACTGCAGGTTAGGTCATGATCTTGTGGTTCGTGAGTTTGAGCCCCGCATCAGACTCCGTGCTGAAAGCTCAGAGCCTAGAGCCTGCTTCAGATTCTATGTCTCCCTCCCTCTCTGTACCTACCCTGGTCACACTCTCTTTTAAAAATAAATAAACATTAAAAAAATTTTTTTAAAGATTCCCGTGATGAAAACTACAAATCTTTTACTGAAACCTATAATGGAAGAGTTAATGAAGTAATCTCTTAATCCTAAACAAAAAGATTCAATCTTGTTAAAAAAAAAAAAAAGATAAATTCTACCCTAAGTTAAATAACAAAGTCAATTCAATACCTTTCAAAAGAACACTGAAACTTTTTTAGAATATGACTTTTCACATGTGACTCTAAAATTCATCTACAGGAGACAGTGTTTTTAAAGAGTCAAAAAAAGTAAAGGGGAATATGCTCTGAGATCAGAACACATTAGAAGGCTACATGAATTAAAACAGTGTGGACTGCCAGGGCCTGACAGTGTGGATGAGGGCTGACTACACCAAGCAGGCTGTGTCCAAAATTAGCATGAGTAAACTGTCCTCTCAGTTCTTCCGTCTTTACATGAACATTTAAATCCTCTCCTTAACACTTACACAGTGCTGAGATAGTGTTTCTTGACATCCTCTGCCCAAAAAGAGAATTAGAACTCTCTGGAGAAATAACTTTAAGATGAACCTGAAACAATCTGGTGTAAACTAAGAAAATGTTATTTTAAAAAAAGACAGGACTTGTCAAAAGGGCAATAGCATGGTACTTGAGGGGCCCCTACTGGCCAAATTAGAGACAACTTAAGTACCAAAACAAACATTGACAGTAACAGCCTATATATAACCTATTGAATAAAATAAGAATCCATGATTCCATATCAATAATAAACGAGGGGCACCTGAGTGGCTCAGTTGGTTAAGCATCCGACTCTTGATTTAGGCTCAGGTCATGATTTCAGTTTATTGGATCAAGCCCTGCATGGACTCTGTGCTCCCAGCTCTCAACCCCTGCTTCAGATTCTCTCTCTCTCCCTCTCTCTCTGCCTTTCCCCTGCTCGCTCTCAAAATAAACATTAAGAAAATAATAAACAAAAATTAACAGGTGAGCGAGATAGGTTTCTTTTAGTAGAATGCCAGCTAATAAATGTAGAAGGAATGATGAATGTTAGAAAATTACCATTTTACAAATATCATAGCAATAATCGATTCAGCCAAGAATCAAAAATGGATGCTAGGGGCGCCTGGGTGGCTCAGTCAGTTAAGCGTCTGACTTCGGCTCAGGTCATGATCTCACGGTTCGTGGGTTTGAGCCTTGCGTCGGGCTCTGTGCTGACAGCTAGCTAAGAACCTGGAGCCTGTCTTTGGATTCTGTGTCTCCCTCTCTCTGACCCTCCCCTGCTCATGCTGTCTCTATCTCTCTCTCAGAAAAAAAATTTTTTTTAAATGGATGCTAAAACTAGCCAGTGAAAGTTTTCTGAGGAACGAACAGTATTTATGTCACCTCAGGGTATTTCACTACAAAGTACTTATTAATTTACAAAGGGAAAATATGCTAATTTTGCTATGAAGAAACCTGTCAAGTATCTTACTTATGTGATCAAAGTTCATGTCAGCACCCAGAAAACAGATACAACTTGCCTCTGATATGATGCACAGATGACACACCTCATTTATGCAGCATTCATGCCAAAAATGCATGATCTGAATCTAATCTCAAGGAAACAACACACATCAAACTGAGAGACAATGTACAAAACCAAAAGCTTCTGGTATAAAAAAAATGTCAAGGTCATCAAAGACAAAGGCTTACTAGGAACTATCACAGATTAAGAGACTAAAGGAGTCATGACAACAAAATGCAAAGCACAGCCATGGACTGGATCCTACATCAGACAAATTAAACGCTACAAAGAACATTACTGGAAAAAAATAACAGAATATACAGTAGATAGTGTGCAAATGTTAAATTCCCTAAGTATGATCCTTACATTGTAGTACTTGAACAAAATTCCTTGCTCCTAGGAAAGAAACATTAAATTATTTAGGGATAAAAAGGTATCATTTCTGTAATTTACTCCCAAATGGTTCTGAAAAGAAACTATCTACAAATTGATACAAAGGTATGTTCACACCAGATGAAACATATAGAAAAGTCATTTTGTACTACCCTTGTAACTCATCTTCCTTTGAAACTTTTTAAAATAAGTTTTTAAGGGACGCCTGGGTGGCTCAGTCAGTTAAGCATCCAACTTCGGCTCAGGTCATCATCTCACAGTTCGTGAGCTGCAGCCCCACATCAGACTCTCTGCTATTAGCATGGAGCCGGCTTAGGATCCTCTTCACCGCACCCCCCCCGCCCCTCCCCCGCCTGTTCTCTCCTTCTCTCTCTCTTAAAATAAAAACGTAAATAAACAAACAAACTTGAAAAAAATAAGTTTTTAAAAAGTAAGCAGGAGAGATTGGATGGCATACAGGTTAGATCTTTTAGCAGCTCTTGAGTGGGAAGGTGGGATATGGACCTGAGGGCAGTCTCTGTCTATTTTCTTAGTACTTTTTGAAACCAACTTCCCAGAGGCCAGCTTCACCAAGTAGAGAGAGTAACCAGTACCAGTGAATAAACACCCCCAATCGTAATTCCAAAATGCTGTCCTGTTTTCATATGACCGGGCCATGCTTGTGAAAAGATCCATCCCTTGGGCCCACGGGGTGCTGGAGAGAGTCCTAAGTACCTTCTTTCAGGCCCAGATACTGGTCTGCTCGTAGCCCAAAGCCCACAGCTGTGAAAGTGTTCCAACTGGGTCATTTCCCATCTCTCACATCCATCCTTTGTTTCTAACCCCACCCTTCCGTATTAATCGGGTTCGCTCCATGACATCAGGGCAAGTCCACACTCCAGCCAGAAAGCCATGCAGTGAAAGAGTACGTGTGGTGTAAAGCCTTGAGCTAGTCCTGCCAGAATACCACAGAATGCTGTTGCTCCTCTAAACAGAAAGGAGTTACATATGATCTTTCCACAGCCCTCCTGGCAGTCCATCCTTCATCATCTACCCAAACAGGCTTACTAGTGACTTCTAGAATTTTCTCCACCTCTCTTTCTCACAGTACCACACTGCTCCCTTGAGGAAAGTAGTGTATCATCCCAGAAGTTCATACTTTAGCATAACAGACAAATAATTTATTCAAATTAGTGATTATGTGTTTCACAATTCTCTGTTTTCAACATTACCAGCACAATTCTTATTTTTTGCTTTTCTTTAATCATTTCAATCAATTTCTGTGGGGGGACATAGCAAGACTGGGTGGGAACTTTTCTACTATCATCTTACCAGGAAATGCCTAATTTGTTTGTTTTTATTATAGACAGAATCTAACCTAATAAATTTTTTCTAAGTTTATTTATTTTGAGAGAGAGAGAGAGAGAGAGAGAGAGAGAGAGCACAAGCAGGGAAGGGGAAGAGAGAGAAGGAGAGGGAGAGAATTCCAAGCAGGAAGCAGGCTCTGTACTGTCAGCATGGGGCTTGAACTCACAAACCATGAGATAATGACCTGAACCAAAACCAATAGTCAGATGCTCAACCAACTGAGCCACCCAGGTACTCCCAATATAACTTTTTAATTGCAGAAAATTATACAGCCAGATTAGACAACAAAAGTATAAATCATGTTCTATGAACCTAAGACTCTGAAACGTACAAAATTTCCAGAGAAACCACTTTAACTCCTTCAAATCAAATAGTCAAGCCAGTTTTCCAGTAAGAGAGTATATTAAAGTCTTAAAAGACTTATTAGGTTGAACCATATGAAATTGCTGATATTTGATTATTTTTGACAAAAATGGCAATTTCATATGGTTCAACAATTTAAAAATAATAGCTCTGTACTCAACAATTTAATTAAAACCGTGTGAACAGTATAGATGAAAAATTAACATAAAAAGGTGCTAAAAACTAAAATCCAATATGTAATACATAAAAACAGAACAAAAAATGTCATTTTTCAAATAATAGCACTTCTTTATTAGCAAGATGTGGGGGGTACTACTGAAATATATGAGCTAACATTAAAAACTGACTTCTGGGTGGCTTAGTTGGTTAAACGTCTGACTCCTGATTTTGGCTCAGGTAATGATCTCACAGTTCGTGAGTTCAAGCCCCGCAAATGGCTCTGTGCTTACAGTGTAGAGCCTGCTTTAGATTCTCTCTCTCCCTCTCTCTGTGCCCCTCCCTTGCTCTCTGTCTCATTCTCAAACTAAAAGTAAAAAATGAAAGTAAAAACTGGCTTATGTTAAAATTAAAATTACCAAAAATTAAATCCACTTTTAAATTTCTTAATTTTAATATATATTAAACAATAAAATTCTGGCACTGGAAAGAATGTTGATAAGTCATCTGGTCCATCCCTCTGTCCTTTAATACTACAATGAACTACTTTACACAGATAAATATAAATATAAATATAAATATAAATATAAATATAAATATAAATATAAATATAAATATAAAGGAGGCTCCCTTAGTAATAGCTTCTACAATTTAACAAGCTTTACTTTTCAGGAAGTCACTGCTTTTGAAAAACATTTCACTGCACATTCATCATTCTTATGCAACCATTATTTAAAACGAAGGCAGCCCAGATGAAATTATGGGCAATTTCCTACTTAAAGATCACTTTAAAAATAAAAGAACTAGATTCAGAAAGGTTTTAGAACTAGCCTAGAAAAGAGGCGGCTGGGTGGCTCAGTGGGTTAAAGTCTAACTTTGGCTCATGTCATGATCTCACAGTTCATGAGTTCAAGCCTCGTGTTGGATTCTGTGCTGACAGCTCAGAGCCTAGAACCTGCTTCATATTCTGTGTCTCCCTCTCTCTATAGCCCTCCCCCACTCGCTCTCTCTCTCTCTCTCAAATATTTTTAAAAATTAAAAAAAAAAGAACTAGTCAAAAAAAACTAAAAGACATAGTGAACAGGAGTCCAAATGACATAGGATGAACAGAATTTGAACAGACAATTCTAATTAGAATGGACAGCTAAAAGTTATAAACAAGACTAAGTATTTTATTCTCTAAGATTACTGTGCATAAGAACTACCTGGATTGTTAAAACACAGACTGTTAAAACACAAAATTCTGGACCCCCACCTCTGGAGATTCTGCTTCCAGTAGGTCTGACGTGGTACTTAAGAATTTCTCACAAGCTCCAAGGTGATGCTGAGATACCCACTGAACAGCACTGAGCCAATATCGTCCTCAAAGTAGGTCCAGACTCGAGCAGCCTGGAAATTTGTGTAGTTCTGCTCCACCATGCACTAGCTGCTTCTCCTCTCTCTAGCTTGTGTGTTAAGAGATCCAGGGACACAAGGGGGTCATTAAAATGTTCAGGCCATAATCCTCAAGATTATACTTGGGGCACAGACAGATTCTAAAATATTCAGCGGACACCTATTTCCAAGGACCTCTTAAGAATTATATAGAATTAACAAGATATTCCATGTTCCTAGAGTATTCCAGTCAGGATCTACCATACAAGCACGGATTAGAAAAAGACCTGCAGTACCCTTCTAAACTCAAAAGGGAAAATGGGGCCCAGTGATACACAAAAACATATACTTTATTTAGATTAAAAGAAGCAGTAAAATTCCTCTGTTCCCTTACATAATGCTTTCACTATGCTTACAAAAGAGAATCCTAGCTAGTGAATGAATACCTGAGAAGTTATGGGTGAGAAGTTTTCTGGAACACAATCACTGTTTGCAGGTTGTCCCCGAAATAATATAATCATTAACAATATCATTCAAAACAGACTTCCAGTTAAGGCTTAATAAGTTAAAATCTATCCACTCATCTTATAAAGCACAACACGTTAAGATAATGAAATGATGCTGCATTACAACCCCCTCTTAGAAATAGTTTCTTATTTAAATAGCTGCAAATCATTTTCCTTGATTTCCCAGAGGACAGGGCAATCTCTTTTTAGTAATTATCATAAAGTCCTAAATTCCATTATCATAGTGAAATGAGATGAAAAAACAATAAACTGCGTAACTTAGGATAATGCTTACTAGAGTATATTTAGCCATATGTTTATAACTCTTCTTTACTAAAATATATTGACCATGATTCTATTAAACCTGATTTTTAAAAATTCAACAAGCTATAAGGAGTTTGGAGTAAAAATTATCAGACAGCTATGAACTTTTTTAAGTACTTAAACTTATTGGCAGACACTTCTCCAAAGAGGTTTTTGCTTTATTCCTAAAACAAAAATTTGTATTCTAAAAGATATAATGGTATGTATTTTCCCATGAAGAATCCCTTTAGACAGAGCATTTTATTCTACATTAGAATCATCTTTATTTAAAAAGCATAAAATTTAAATAGAAAATAAATACATGCTCACATACAATTTAAAAATAAAAGGCAGGATACTAATCATTAGCTAATCCTACACTATGGACTAGCATTACCAGCAAATGTCATGTCCACTTTCTGTATCTCCCTCGCTAGATCTGGCTATTCCTTTTATGCTCTATTTCAAGCTTTCTGCTTCCCTCTCCTCACTTTCCTCTGTTCCTTATTATCTACCTTTCTCTCCTAATATTTTTCTGCAAAACCTTTTCAAATTCTTCTTCTATGTTTCTTTCTGGACTTTTCATTATCATCCACAAACTTCACATCTCTCACTTCTTTATTCTTTCCTATCTCCCTATCCACCCAGTAATATCCCCACCTTCTCCGTTGTCTTTATTTTGAATTACGGAGGACTTTTTTTTGGTCCAATTGACATAAATATAGTTCACTGGCCTGGAGACATTAGCTTTGTAGTCTTTTGTAAACTTCACCGAAAACAATTGAGAATTTAGGATTTTTCCTTCCTGTAACCATAATGGCAACACCAGCAACAACAACTAAAGGAAACTGACAGGAAAACATTTCACAATTACTAGATAAACCAGAAAATGAATGTAGAGATAGGTAATATTACTCTAAACTCAATATTGGTGAAATGGATTATAAAAGTAAAATCTCAGACTAGGACTCCTCAGATGACAACATCATAAATGAATTTTATCAAGTTCATAAACAAGACTCCAGTTACAGATCAAAATAGACATCTCCTTATTCTTCCCACTACATAAAATAAAAACCCTGAACATTACATGTTACAAACACAAGGAAGATTCTTAAAGGTGGACAGAAGTCAACAGATAGAAGGGACAATGGAACCTCCTGTGACAAAGAAACAACACAAAAGTGAGTTCTCTTTTTGCTTCATATATTCCAGACTGAGTACTGGAGAAGCCACCATCCAGGAAACACCAACAGGAGCATACAAAAAACATCCCAAGACAAACTCACTCTCTCTAGCCAAAGGACTAAGGATGGGGCAACATAACAAGGGGAAACCTACCAAGTGGTTTTAGATAAAACCACTATATTCCTGACCAAACAACATGAAAACAATCATGGTACAATCCCCACCTCACTAGCAAAAGCCAATCGGGGAGTCTAGACTTCCACCCCTATCCAACTATAACAAGGCCGGCCACACACACACGGGCCATATTAGAAAAAACTATACGAAGGGCCAGGACTTTCATCACCCTTCAACAGTAAAGTGCCCACACAATGAAGTCAGTGGAGGCCAAATAGGTTCCCCCCTCTCTGCCAGCCAGAGTGGTGTCATCAGAGGCCTAATGGGGAACCAACCTCCCACATCTGCAGAGCAGTAATAAGGAGCCCCTTCCCACGATCAATAGAGGCAAAGTAAGGAGGTTAGACTTCTATCTTCACCTGGCAGTGATAAGGTGGCAGTCTGCCTTCCCCTCCAAAACTGGTGTCAGAGAAGGCCAGCTAAGACAGACAACTTAAACAAGACCCAGAGTCTCATAATCCCCAAAATGCCCTGGATACAGCTGAAAATCACCCATCATACTGAGAATCAAGAAAAGCTCAACTTGAAAGAGAAAAGACAATGAACACATGTCATCACCAAGATGACACAGATAATGGAATTATCTGATAAAGATTTTAAAGCAGCTATCATAAAAATGTTTCAACGGGCAGATTAAATGAAGAAAAGAAAGAAACCCTACACAAAGAAATAGAAAATAAAAATTATAGAAACAAATGAAATTTTAGAACAGAAAATACAAAAACTGAAATAAAAAATTTAATGTATGGGCTCAACAGCAGAATGAAGACAGAAGCCAGCATCAGGATGATTGTGTCATCAGTATCAAGATTGCCCAATCTGAACAACAAAGAGAAAAGAGACTGGAAAAAAATTTTTAAGAGTGTCAGGGACTTCTGAAACTATAACAAAGCTCTAAAATCCAACATTCTTATCAACAGAGTTCCCGAGGGAAAAGACAAAGAGAGTGGGGTAGAAAAAGTATTAGAAAAAAATAATGGCTAGAATATCCCAAATTTGGCAAAAGATATAAACATACGTTAAGATGTAAAGAAGCTAAGAAAATTCCAAAAAAGATAAACCCAAAGAAATCTATACCAAGAAACACCATAAATGAACTTCAGAAAACTAGAGACAAAACGTCTTAAAAGCAGCCAAATACAAGCATCCAGGATTTCTCCCAATAGTGGTACAGGACACACTTCTGCCAGCAATGAATTGTGACACACATGCAAAGTGTTGTCTACCAGTAAAGCTCATTAGAGACTCAGTGCCCAAGGTTGTTATTGGAGGCTGTTCATGTAGGTAAGCTCCCTGCCTACCACATACCAAAATTCCTCATTCTAATAAGGAAAGCAGGTGTTCGGCATAAACCAAATTGCTTATGTAAATAATTTAGGCACAATAAACCAGCCTTATAACGTAAGGTCAGTTTTATATCAGTGTTTACCAGCCAAGTTCCCGGATATGAGCCAAGGTCCATCCAACCTTGCAAGCAGGCCTTTCTAATATTAAGCAATCTCAGATCTGTTGTTTACTCTCTTTACATCAGGAATCACATTTTAGATTTTTTTTATGTGCTTTGTAGAATGCTAGGTAATTAGTAGCTACGCCAGTGAACTGCAAATCCTTTTAAATTAAAAAAAAATATAAGAAACTGATATGTGCAAAATTTGTCACCATTATTTATAAGGTTAAGCTAATGATGGTAATTATATAATAGAATGTTATGGACCCAATAAAAATCATGACATGGGAGGAGCGCCTGGGTGGCTCAGTTGGTTAAGCGTCCGACTTGGGCTCAGGTCATGATCTCACGGTTCGTGGGTTCGAGCCCTGCAACGCGCTCTGTGCTGACAGCTAGCTCAGAGCTTGGAACCTGTTTCAGATTCTGTGTCTCCCTCTCTTTCTGAGAGAAAGGACATGGCCTCCCCTGCTCATTCTGTCTCTCTCTCTCTCAGAAATAAATAAAACATTAAAAAAAATCATGACATGGGAAACATCTGTGATATATTAAGCAAAAATGTAGGCTATACAACATGCCCAATATGATGCCAATTACATTTATATTTAGTATAGTAACTCTCAGACTTGTTTGTTTCAGACCCCTTTACAAGACTCTTCAAAATTAGAGGACCCCAAAAGACCTTTTATGTGAATTCTATCGATACTTCCCATACTAGAAACTAAAACCAATTAACATGTAAAATATTTAAAATCCTTTAAAAAATACACCCATTACATGTAACATAAATAACATATTGTGCCAAAAATAACTGTTTTCTAAAACAAAAACATTTAGTAGAGTGACATTTGCTCAAATCTCTTTAATGTCTGGCTTAACAAAATACAGCTGAATTCTCATATCTGCTAATGCTATTTCTTTTGAGAATGAAAAAGGCAAATAATCAAATAACTTTTATTTTTACAAAAATAGTCTTGACTTCATGAACCCCCTGAAAAGGTCTTGGGAATCATGTCCTTGAACCATACCTTGAGAATCACCAGTTCAGAAAAATGAAGGAAAATATACCAAAAATGTTAACATAGCTCTACCTGCCAGATTCTGTTGACCAGCATTTTATTTCAGATTTCCATGCATTCATACTCTATTAAATGAGTGATGTGCTATTTTTTTTATGCCATTGTCTACTACTGGTTTAAGGGTGCAATGCACTTTACCCACGTGCTTCATTAAACAATGGAGCCCAGAGCTAGACAATTACTCATATCCCCAAAGCCTGGCTGGCAGTCTTTCTAAAGCATCACAAAAAATTCAGTTAGCTAATGTTCTGTAATAATCCAGTGTTCTCAATTTAGCCCTCCTCTAATATGTCAACCATGAATAATATCCTTTCAGAGTTAAGAATACGTCAAGCGTAGATTTCCAGACAACCTCTGAACACAGCACATGCTTAAGCAGCTTTCCAACCTGGAAAAATTAGATTAGGAAAGTGTTTTAGGAAATGGATGGTAGCCAACTAAGCTGAACATAAAATAATACTATACCAAGTCCAAGGGCTAACTCGGCCAACCTTAATATATAAACAAGAAAGGCATCTGGCCTACCTGGCAGAATTTAGGTCTATATTCTAACCCATCTTCAGGTCCTATTTTAACATTAGGTCCTTATTTATAATCCCTCAGATACTAAAGACTTTTCTTTTTTTAGAAATTCACTATGGTAAAAACTTTACACCATGATTTTATGTGCATGTATTTAGAGCCTGGAGAATCCTCGATGTAATGGGTCTCAAGACTGCCTGCAAATCAAAATCACCTGACGGCCTTTTTAAAAATGCCCAGGGGACTTCTAACTTAGAGCATAACAGATGGAGGAGGTCCACAGATTTCTCTTCACCAATAGCAACTGTAAAGCTACCCAAACAAGTCAAAAACAACCATTTCAGTGCTCTGGCAATCAACCAGAGACCTACAACAAACTGAGAAGTTTTTATTCATGAAACGACTGCACTTTGGGTAAGAACAGCCTAAGTAATGTGGCTTTCTTGCCAGGAGTTGCCTTATCCCGCCTCAGCTTATATTACTTCAGAAGTTCAACAAGGAAGGGGCAGATCTCGAAGAAATCAGCAGATTCACTGTCACTGCCAGAGGGACTCACCTGATAGGGAGTAATGGGTCAAAGTGGCATCTCTGAGGCAAATGAAAAGGTGGGTCAGTGGCTCTGCTAGCCTGAGGCTACTGTACCGTATGGAGCAAGCCATGGACTGGTAGACCAGCCAGGAGACTTAACAAAGAGTTCCAGGGAGTTAGACAATGATAAGGAGCTTAAAAAGCTCTTCACAGTTCAGGGTGACTGGAGGCTATGAGCATGCACAACAGAGACCAGAGCAGCCCAAGCCACCCACACAGGCCTGACTGACAGACCCCAGCACACACACAGAAGAACTAAAAATAGAAGAGGAAAGTAAAGCCGGAGCCGACTTTAAAACAGCCCAAAGTAGGACTGTTCCACTGCCCACGTGTACCCATCAGCAGAGAATAGAGGTCTTACTGGCTCAAAGTGCTTGACTACAAACCCTGACCAGTTTTTGGCTGAACACTATTCTGTGCACTTAAAAATAAAAACAAATCAAAATAAAAATGTAGAGAGAGATCAGTAGTCACATACTGTGGGAGAGCCAAACTTTGTAGGTTTAACCTAACCAAGTTACTGAAGAAATGAGCAAGCAAAACCAACACCAACACCATCAGGGATTAAAAAAAAAAAGGTAAGAATCTAGAGTTGCATCAATATATTATCTAAAATATACAGTGGTCAACATATATTTACAAGGCAGGCAAAGAAAAAAAGAAAGTGTGACCCATACTTAGTGGGGGGGGCGGGGGGTTTGGAGATTAAAAAGCAGTCCATAGAAATGATCTCTGAATGTTCCCAGATGTTGGATTTATCCAACATCTTTATGAAGATGAAGACTTCAAAACAGCAACTAAAAAAGAACTAAATAAAATTTGGAGAATTAAAGGAAAGTGTGATAAAAATGATGTAATGAAGAGAGAAAATAAAGAGATAGAAATTATAAAACAAAATGGAAATTATAGAGTTGAGGCTCAACAGCACATTTCTGATGGCAAAAGAAAAAGGGAATAAGATCCAAATGCTCATCTATAATAGGAAGCCCACAGATTATATTTAAATTTTTTTAAATCAAGAAATAACAACATATATATGTCATTTATAAATATGGAAATATCAGAAAGAACAGCCAAAAGAACTAAAAATAGCTACTTCTAGGAAATGAGACTAGGAGAGTACAGAGAAATGAAGCTGGATACCATTCTTTCAATATTACCTTTCAGGGTAATCAGATTTTTTTTTAAACTACAAGCATATTACACTTTCATAAAAATGTTATTTAATTTATAACCACAAAACACAGCAGGGCTCAGTCCATTAAGCATCTGACTTTTTTTTTTTTTTTAGATGTTCATTTATACTGAGAGAGCATGAGCAGGGAAGGGGCAGAGACAGACAGACAGAGAATCCCAAACAGGTTCCATGCTGTCAGCGCAGAGCTGCCATGGGGCTCTATCTCACAACCCATGAGATCAAGACCTGAGTAGAACTCAAGAGTAGATGCTCAACTGACTGAGCTACCCAGGCACCCCGAAGCATCTCTGACTCTTGATCTCAGCTCGGATCTTGACCTCAGGATCGTGAGTTCAAGCCCCACGTTAGGTTCTGCAATGGATGTGAAACCTACTTTAAAAAAAAGTACAAAACACATAAAACAGATAGGAGTTATACGGCTTTAACTGAAGGACCGAGAAAGCAGAACCAGAAGATCCACTCTGTTTAATAAGAATCTGAGGAGAAACCACCACAAGAAGGTGGTGATCACACTACTCAGGGAATGGAGTCAGAAAGAGAGAATGAGGAGGTACTGGGATGCAACACCCTGGGAGATACCAACAGGAGGCTGAGGGTACTTCTGTACTGAGCTCCAAGACTAGTTCTTTTTCTTTTTTTTTTTTTTTTAATGTTTTATTTATTTCTAGGAGAGAGAGAGAGAGAGAGAGGCAGCGTAAGCAGGGGAGGGTCAGAGAGAGAGGGAGTCACAGACTGAAACAGGCTCCAGGCTCTGAGCTGGCAGTCAGCACAGAGCCCAACGCGGGGCTCGAACCCACGAACCGCGAGATCATGACCTAAGCGAAAGCCGGACGCTTAACCGACTGAGCCACCCAGGCGCCCCACTTCAAGACTAGTTCTTGACCACTACGGAGCACAAGTGACATGCTGACAAGGAGATGCCATGAAGGGTCAGAGACAGCTAGAGATCATGGGGAGGCCAATGCGGTTAAGCTAGAGTCTATGGGATAGGCAAGGCTATGACAAAAAGGCTCAAGGGAGGAACATTTGTGAAAGTAAGAAACGCAACACGTTCGGGTTACTAGTAAGTACTCAGGATGGTGATAACTTACGAGATGAAGGTGAGCAAAACCCTGGAGACCACTGAGATGTCAGGATTAGAAATGAAATCCATACACAAAACTGATCTGTCCTCACCTCACACAACTTTCAGCAGCATTCTACACGACTGACCACCTTTCTCCTTCTTGAAACATTTCCCTCAATTGATTTCTTTGGGATCACAATTTCCTAACATTCTTCCTACTTCACCAACTGCTTCTCCTCTTCTACTTGACCTCAAAGATGGAGTGTGACAGGGCTCAATCCTGTAAATTATCTCATCCATTCCTAGGACTTTAAATTTCATCCACATGCCAATAATACTAAAATCTGTATCTCCAGCCTGAGCATCTCAAATTTATCACAGAACTCTTGATGCCCATCTCTGCCACACTCCCCACACTAGGCGCTACCCGCACTGATTTTGAGTTCCTTCAACAAGCCATGCTCATTCTTCTCTCAGAACTTTCACAACTGCTATTCCTACTGCTAGGACTCCCTCTTCACTCTACTGTTGTGGATTATCATTTAGGCCTCAATGAAGCTGTCACCTACTCAGAAAGACCTTCTCTGACCACCTCTATCTTAATAGTTCTCATTCCTACCTCTGGCATTCTCCATTACATTAGCTTGTCTTACTGTCAGTATTCACTGCTTTCCAAAATAATCTAATCTGTTCAGCTGCTCAAATATTATTGGGTAACTCCCTGTCCACACCTTTAGCATATCTATGAACAGGTGATACCCTTGCTGTCACAAAAACTATCTTGTTTACCACTCTATCACCAGTGCCTACTGGAACAGTACTTTGTATACACTCAATAAACACTAGCTAAATGAATGTTTTAACTAAGCTAAAGAGAGCAAAGGAGCAATATGAAGAAAGCTACTAACAAATCCAAGAGCACAATGCCTGTAAAACCCTAAGACCCTGTAACTGATATTAGTACCTTTCTCACAAGATCTAATTGACTACTGTAGCAGCTTAATCACTAAGATAGTTTAGCATATTAACTTCTAGAGAGTCCACCAAAAGAACATAGGAATTACAATCCACATGCAAGAAGAGACTTTCTTTAAGGAAGGTGACAGAACAACACCTTAGAGTGTCTTATTTCTCCTCTATCTTCAATTTTAGTTTTCTGATAAGGAAAACCAGGTTATCTTTACTCTTGCATCCAATTGGTTCAGAAAGGGCAAAACTCATTTCCTTTGAGAAGAGGGTTTATTAACCTTCTAGAGCTTAACTGACACACTGAAAGAGAATTTCCTTTCATTACCACTTCAGCAAATGCTTGCCACCACCTTAGGAAATGTTTCCTCTCTCCTCACTCTTTATACTTCCTTCCTAAAGCATGACTGTAATCCTGTAATGGTGTCACATGTCTGATTCATACACTGGATCATGCACTCTCTCAGGTACACAGGTTCACAATGATTCTGAAAGATGGCTCGAGATCACTGGGCTTTCACTTCCCAGCACTACTGAATCAGTTTCCCTGTTCTGTCCAAACACGGCCAAGCACTGTTTATCACAGTCTTTCACTTCACTACATATTTATCTTTGCTCAAGACCATTCCAATTGACAACCATTACCCCACCGTAATTGTTAAGAGCACTCCCTTTACTCTCAAGTGTCCCAGGCTGGACATTATATCATCACCCTGATTGTAGAGGAAATAAATAATGTCCATTGAAAATGTTACCTATGGTCACTCAACTGATTATGTGATGACTGAACAGTCTAAACTTAATGAAAATCAACAATAAAATTCCTATTACTAGATACCAAGAACCAAGGGTACCCAAATGCCGAAAATGAGAAATACAGTGTGGATGTTGAAGAGAATAATAATAAAACAGGTTTTGATGTCATGTCCTAACCATTATCTACTATGTGTAGGGACGAAAAAGTCACATCCGCTGTGCCATTACCTAACCTCTAAAAGATAAGCTTTTGAACGAACGAGGGTGAAAATGTTATATGCCCAGTTTAGAAGAACTTGGACCAGAATCTTGCTGGGAACTAGAGAACAAAATGGTATAAAAAGTGGCTATAGTGTGACATCAGAGAAAATGGTGGAGAAGAGATTTCTAGGGATGTCCCTCCCCAGAAACATTGAAATGATGTGAGTAAAAAAAAAATTCAAGATGTTTTTATGAATACAGAATAATGTTTACATAGTACTAATACATATATAGCATACTGCTATTTGTGTAAACATTTTAAAACACATACATATATATAGACATACTTATACATACAATTTATATACATAAATCAATGTATAAAAATTGGATTCGAAGAATATACAAACATGGTGTGTTTACCTTGGTCAAGGGAGGGGGCAAAAGTGAAAAATAGGTGTGGGGGAAGGGGAGACAGAAGGGAAAGTGACTGCTAACAAGTACACAGTTTTCTTCTGGGTTGACAAAAATGTTCTGGAATGAGTGGTGATGTCTGCACAACCTCGTGAATATACTAAAAACCACTGACTAGTACACTTTAAAATGGTTAATTTTAAGGGCTCCTGGGGGGCTCAGTTGGTTAAGCGTCAGACTCTTGATTTAGGCTAAGGTCATATCAGGCTCTGTGCTGACAGTGTGGGGCCTGCTTGGGATTCTCTTTCTCTGCTCTCTCTCTGTTCCTCCCCCATTTGTGCTCTCTCTCTCTCTCTCAAAATAAACATACTTTAAAAAATTAAAATGGTTAATTTTATGATATTTTAATTATATCTCAATTTTTTTAAAAAGAGTATTTATCCTCTAAATTAACGTAGGGAGAAAATGGAAAAATACTTAATTGAGCCAAAATAATCAAGAAAGGAATGAAAAAGGATGACTAATAAACACAGTTGAGATGGTGAATTTTGCTCAAAATATGAATAAAAAGATTAAATAAAAAATAGTTGAGAGATTTTAGGTAGATCTGCCATGCTTTATTTATTAAAAATGAAAAGACTGAGAGTAAGTATAAACATCTAGGGGAAATACTTCTATATTAGTCACTATACTCTTCTGTATACTTTTAAATTTTTAAATGGGGCAGGGTGGGGTGGGGTAAGGAAATGGTCTCTGTCTTTAGGAAGTTCATTGTCTAGACTAAATCCTAGTTCATTTTTGCTGGCTACTAGCAATCACTGCTTCTTCTTGTAAGTATTCATTGCCACAAAGTGTCTGTCCCCAAATGTCAAGTTCTGTAGTCAGCAATACCCACCTTCTTGTCCTTTAAAAAAAAAAACAAAAAAAAACCAAAAAACAAAAAACAAAAAACCCTGTTTGCCTACATTTTGTCTTCTAGCACTTCTCCCAATCTTCAAAATTTCCCCATGATCATTAACAGTAGAATGAAAATTAAAATGAAAAACCATTAAAAATAGTCTCAAGCGATCTAGAGTGACTTTTCCCAAATTAAGGAAGAAGGCTACAAGGGAACCAAGGTCTCTACACTCTTATTTCTCCCTAATGATGACACTGCCATTATTCCTCAGGAAAAGAAAACCATGAAGAGCATCTTAAGAATTTAATAACCTCTACGACCCACCCTGTCTTTCACTTCTGGAAAGAGATATAATCTTATTAATTCCAGAGTAAGGCTGGTCATCTGCAATCTCTGGAATTCTTTCTGGATCTCTCTATGGCCTAATCCAAATAGTTAAACATCTCCCTACAAGTCAAAAATTCCATATATTCGATGATACATCTGACTCTCCATAAGACTCACTCATAGAAAATGGATTCAAAGTAGCTTAAGTTCTACACTGCAAACCTACATTTTCTAGCTACCAATTTGGGGCGCCTGGGTGGCTCAGTCGGTTAAGCGTCCGACTTCGGCTCAGGTCACGATCTCACGGTTTGTGGGTTTGAGTCCCGCATCGGGCTCTGTGCTGACAGCTCAGAGCCTGGAGCCTGCTTCGGATTCTGTGTCTCCCTCTCTCTCTGACTCTCCCCTGCTCGCTCGCTCGCTCTCTCTCTCAGAAATAAAACATTAAAAAAATTTTTTTTTTAATTTGCCTTAGGTTTACCTTAATCAACTCTGTTATAGATAAAAATATATAGTCAAACCTATGACACCCTCCCTCTATGATCTCCTCAATGTTAAGGTTATTTCAGTGAGCATAACTGACAATGGTCTGATTTTCACATCCATAGTAAAAAGGGATATACACTAAATTTGAGACAGTCATTGACAATGTGTTTTATTTTAACCAAAGCCACTAGATTTATAAGTGTCCTCCTCTGCATCAAAGCAATAAACCTAAATTCCTAAAGACTAATATTCTGTGTAATTATTTCGGGGGGGGGGGGACTTTTACACACATTTTGCTAGGAAGACACTTTAACAGCTCTACTCAGTGAAAAAACAAAAATTCATCATGGCTCAAGTTAACACAGACTTCCAAGAATTTCAATTTCAATTTAAAGGTAACTTTGTTAGTGTACACAACAGATTGTTTGCAAAACTTAAGTATCCTTTAACTAATGGCAGAGTGAACTTTTTAACCTAAAAACAATCAAGTTAAAATGGATTTTCGCTAAATTTATTAAAAATTGAAACCTCATATTTTAAAAAGAATGTCATAAACAGAGCTACAATACGATGAAATACTAGTGAAGGGAATACTGCTTTAGAAAAAGCACGTGAAAAAGTCACATTAGGTAACCAACAAAATGAGACTTCCACAAGTTCCTCTAAGGAGACTCCATTTAGGTAACACACTCAGGAAGTAGCTGTCTGTCTGTCTATAAGATCTGCTCCTGGTGGTACAAGCATGGCATCAGACACACTTGGGCTCACATCTTGTATTCTATCATTCTCCAGTCTCATAACAGAGTGAGATTAAATAACTTATTGGTTGTCTGAATATCTCCATGTTGAATAGGGTTTAATATTCACCCACTTCTCTAGAGCTGTTGTGAGGACCAAATGACACCGTGGATGCAAAACACAGTTGACAAATGGTATTCTTCATTGTTTCCAAACACCAACTCTACTTATTTTCAGTCACGCAACTACAGGCTGATTTCCCCTGAAATGGCAGCAGTATTGAGCAATAACAGAGTTCTAATCAGTCTTATTATTTCTCTGCAAAATCATTTGCAAACAAATAGGATCTTACCACTGATTAAGTGTAAAAGGGGGTTGGATAGGAATGGGTAAGAGATTTAGGGGAATATTGAAGAGCTAGGAAAGAGAGAACTTGGGATAAATACAAATTATGACAGGCAACAAAAGTAGGAAATTTCATACACAACTCTTGAAGGTCAACTTTTTAAGTTTAACCTCAATTGACATAATTAAAGAAAAAGGCACCCGGAAAAATTCTATCATGGCTGCAACCACTAGACATCCAGTTTAGGATTATTTTATTTCCTGGAACATTTACCTCCTTTTTCCATAACTCACACATGGTATTTGTGAAGAAATTTTTTTCTAAGTTTCAGTACTCTGAAACAGCAATCCAAGTGCCAACAGAAGTTTCTCTGCACAGACATTTGCCAGGACTAACAAAGAGGTAAATTCAAGGAACAACTGGCCGTATGCCACAGTGAAGAAAGAGATAATCTAGCAGGCAAGCTCTTTTCCTCTCCTGTACAACTTTCCACATTCTCTTTTAAGTAACAAGTCCCAGGCTGCCAGTTTCCCTGCAAAATTCCAATCCTGTGGGAACTCCTCTTTAGAGAGCTGCAGTTCATTAACATACAGCAAAGTTGGAGTGATTGATGAAACTTTATACAGAAGGGACAGTGGGACACGGCAACGTGATCAGTTAAATAAGAAAAGTCAACCAATGACCATTTCCTAAGAACAAGAGTAACACTTTTGTCCATCACTCAGTATCATGGACACCCAAATTTTGGCCTCTAAAACAGTTCCTTACTGAAATGAACTAGAAGTCTTAAGATATAGCTAATTTCACATCTACTGATGGGGGTGGGGTGGGGATCAGGATGTGTCTAGAAGCATGGAATTAGGCTAAGAAAGTAAGGATGCTTTCAAAGATGTCAGGAAGAGTTCTAAAGAGATAAAGAAACAGCCTAAAAGGGCCTCCAGTAGATATGTTGTGACAATGAGAACATTTGAAGAAAAAAATTACATTTAGTGGACACACATTAATGTTGTAAATAGTACTGAAAAAGAAGAATAAGATATTCAGAAACAGGCTGAAATGTGGAAAAGGTAAAGAATAGAACACGGCTAAATTTTGGTTGATTTAAATAAGTAGAACTGACTGTCAATAAACTGGAGTATTTGTTTCCAGAGACAAAAATTTGTATCTGTGTCTATAAAGAAATGAGGGGAAGTTCTGTGCAAATCCAAAAGATTTTGGGGGAAAAAAATGTAACAAGAACACAAGGAAATTTAGTTTTAAAAAAAGAAAATATTTCATAATCTGTCCTAAAATGACCGAACTCATAGGCTAATCTCTTATCTTACGGTTAGAAAATTCTGGGTGGCCTTCTAATCACAAGATTCTAATAAGGCATCCTTAAGTTTGTAATAATCTCTACCAGGTCAGGCTAATGATAAGAGGACAATTAAGAATTTAACCCAGAGGAAAAATACCAGCATGGAAATACCGGCATGGAAAAAACAAGAACATCTACATAAGCAATGGGAACTCAAATGGCCTAACCTAACAAGTTACATTTAATTGCAAAAAAGGATCCAACTAGATAATAAGCAGCCCAGATTTAAATCATCTTGGGAGAAGCAACCAGGTCCCCTACCCCATTCAAGACTCAGTCAATAACCCTGATCATGTGTAACATGAGTGATCACAATAGACATTCACTTTTTTTTTTTCCAGGCTGGTAAGATTTCTAAAACCTCAGAAAGGTATAAAAATAAGAATTCCATAACCTTAGGAAGGTTCAGAAATAAAAGTATCAAGCCCATGGTATTGATAGTTCAGAAAAGTTTAAATATAAATATGGGAGAGGCGCTTGGGTGGCTTGGCTCAGTCACTTGAACACTGGACTCTTGATTTCAGCTCAGGTCATAATCTAGCAGATCTCACGGTCACAGGATCAAGCCCTGCACTGAGCATGGAGCCTGCATGAGATTATCCCTTTCTCCCTTTGCCCCTCTCCCCAGCTCATGTGTGCACACGCTCTCTCTCTCTAATTAAAAATAAATAAAAATAAATAAATGTAAGAATGGGAGTTAGTTTTGCAATATTTGTACTTTTTTGTCAGAGGTGTCTGAAGTTCATAAGAATCAGCTGCACTTTTAAGCAAGATTATGAAAAAAAAGATATCATCACCTACCCAAAAAATGTACCCAAGTCTAAAGAAATAGGATTTTTTACTGCAAGCAAAATTTAGGACAAAGTAATAAGGCAATGGCTCTTTTTTTAAAAGAGGTATTTTCTTTTTCTTTTTTCTTTTTAATGTTTATTTATTTATTTTTGAGAGAGAGTGCAAAAAAGAAAGAGGGGCAGAGAGAGAGAGAGAGAGAGAGGGAGACAGAATTCCAAACAGGCTCCTCACTGTCAGTGCAAAGCCCGATGAACCTATGGACCACAAGATCATGAGGCAAACTGAAATCAAAAGTTGGATGCTTAACCGACTAAGTCCCCCAGGTGCCCCAAGACAGTGACCCTGTTCATCATCAACTCTTCCCTAGCTCTTCAGATCTCTCACCTTCTTCACCGCCATCATACCTGCTTCTGATCTAACAAATGCTTCCAGTACCATCTTATTCTCCTAGTCTCTTCCCATTTCCCTTCCATCCTTTATGTATAAGGTCAACAGTTCTGGTCCAGAATAGGTCAAGTGTTACTGCCATTCAAATCTTCTGCCACTTGCACACACCTTGATTCAACCCAACATCTGCCTTCTCCATTATCACAGGAAGTACCTTTTTCCTATCAAACTCCTATTTATCTTTTAGACCAACCCAAATATAACTTTATTAAAAAATGTGTTTATTCATTTTGAGAGGGAGAAAGATGGAGAGCAAGCAGGGGAGGGGCAGAGAGAGGGAGAGCAAGAATCCCAAGCAGGCACCACAGTGTCAGCACAGGGCCCGACACTGAGCTTGAACCCATGAACCATGAGATCATGACCTGAGCCAAAACCAAGAGTAGAACATTTAACCGACTGAGCCACACAGGCACCCCTCAAATATAACCTCTTCAAAGAAGGTTTTCTACAGTACCTTATCAAATGAAACTTTTACCTTGATGGTATCATATAGCACTGGGTCCATACTGCCATGAGAGCAGAAATAACAATAGTACTTATTCTGAATATTGGTCTGGTCCCTGAAATTAAGTTCCTTCATAGGGCAGGTTTTGTGTATTAATAATCCTTGCCTTTCCATCGCTTACTGCAAGATGGGCAAGCACAATATTCAATAAATCCTGGGAAAGCACAGAAGCTAAATGCAAACCGCAATAGAGAAATGAATCCAAGATTTGGTTCCTTCAGAGAAGTACCAGGAGAAAGACTGTTTCCGCAACTTCAGGAAAAATGCCAAAAAAATTAGGTACCAGCAGACACCAAAACATGTAGTGCTGAAATGTTCTCCTTCCGGAGTTTGTTACACAGATGTGCCCACTTTGTGACAACTCATAGAGCTATACTCCTACAATTGTGCACTCTTTATATGTTATACTTCAATTAAAACATTTACTTGAAGAAACAAAATTGCTCTGAAGACAGTTAAGTATCATAACCTGTTGAAATGAAGATAGATACACATGCCAACCTTGGCTAGAAAATTTTAGCATATCGCCTCAACTGTGAGAAAGCAGAAAACCTGGCATGTGAATATTTATTACGTTTTAAATTGGAAAAATAAGAATACTGATCGCATTTGCTCTAAGTTACTTTCAAGCTTCTTGTCATAAAGGGATAGTGTAAAGCTTCCTTAAAATTGGCCTACCTTTTATCTTTAGGTTTTGAAACTATTAACTTTATAGACAAACAAAATATACTTCAGCAAAAGAGGGACAAAATCTACTTTTCTTGAATAAGTTATTCAAATCTAAGTGGTAAATAAATCAACTCTACCTCCAGACCTTTATGTTTCTAACACAGATGGCAACTACAGTTATCGTCCAAAAAATTAAGTTCTTGATTTCTCATAGCTTGGATTAAAAAATCAAGGCTAAAATTAAACTTAAAAAAAAAAAAAAGACCTACACCTAGATTTCCTTTACTAAAGGCCCAGCATAATGCCTGACAGAAAACATTCACCTAAAATACTGAATGAATTCATTAAAAACCTAAATGCCCCCAAAGAGGAGAGTGGTCAGATAAATTACGGTTATGGAACACCCACAAAATGGAGTCTTATGACGTTGCAAAACAAAACAAAACAAGAATGAGGAAGATCTCCATGAACTGTTACGCAACAATTTTCAGGACATGTTGCTAAAGTGGGAAGAGCAAAGCACAGAAAGGTATCTGTAGTATGCTTCCCATCACACAAGAAAGAAAAGGATATGAGGAAATGTTCATGTACCTGCTCAATTTGTCCAGCAAGAAATACAGAAAGAATATAACAAAATGATATTGAATACCTTCAAGGGAGAGATGAAACTGGGTAGAAGGAATGGAAAAGGAGTAGAGGAATGAGGAGGGACATAGTGCTCTTAGGTGATCTTTTTTTACAGTTGAGACTCAGAACCACGATCATGTTTCACATGTCCAAAATGTAAATGACTGCAAATAAACAGGAGTGGGACCCCAAACACAATAAACAGTAATAAATGGCTTACGTGTATTATAAAGGAATGGCATAACCACACTGAAAAGAAAATGGCTAAGACATAAGCTAGGTAACTTTGGAAAGCAGCATTTCACTCTATACTTGTAAGACAAAAAACCCGTATGCAGATATGGTACCCTAATAGATTTATTTTTCACTTGGGTATTGGTTAGCAATTCTGAAACTACTATCTTTATATACTGCAACTGAGCAAATAAGTAACTATACTGGGAAAATAACAGCCTTTTTTTTTTTTTTTTTTAAACTGTTGGAGACAAGTTACAAAAAAAGAAATGTAGAAACCAGAATAAACACCATTGTACTAGATTAAAATCAGAGGGATTAGTATGAACTCATGTGTGTTCTTTTTTTAAATGTATGTGTATACACACATATACTTTCTTGCACTGTCTAGTTAGGGTATAAGGGGTGATACTATAGTAGGAATAAGCACACCAAGACTCCATTCTTTAAAGGAACTAAAGGGTCCTCCTTGAAGAAATGACTACTTCCAAGGCTGGGGAAGAGAAAATACAAGATGGGCTTGGGGCATCTTACAGCAACAGAAAATCAAAAATTGCTCAAAAAATGAATGAGAACTAAATAGAGGTGCTGGCTGCACAACACTGTGAATGTACTAAATGCCACTGAATTGTTCCTTTTGATATACTTTATGTTATGTGAATTTCACCTCAATACATTTGAAAAAAATGAGAGGGGCAGGTTGAGGGCACAGAAGTCAACTTGAAGCTCCCAATGGCCACCTCTGCGACAGTTTAGATACCAAAATAATTAATAATAATAATGGGTTATAACCCACAGAACACAATAAATACCCATGAGTCCACACTCATATCAAGATACAAGAAAGAAAGAAATGATGGAGAAGAGACATTTCTTCCTTTCAGCAGAGCTCCAATTACTAAATGCAGAAGAAATGGTGGAAATGGAAAAGTCACATTTGGCAAATACCACAGTAATAATTATTGCAGACAAAAATAATCAATGGGTGTTAACATTTGTGGGCAAAAGTATGATGAGAAACAGGATATCTGCTCAAGTTTTTTAAAAGCCTCCACCAAATGCTTGTTAATTACAAAGGAAAAAAAGAGTAACTTTATCGTGGATAAGCCAGGCAGACACCAGTTTAACCAAGTGATCAGAGTTAGCCAAAGGTAAGACGTTTTAGCATCATGTACGATGCACTGTGGAGGACACAATGTCACTTCTGTGGTATTCTTGCCAAAAATGCATTACCTCAATCTAATCATGAGAAATCATCAGACAAATTAAAATTAAGGGATATTTTAAAAAATAACTGGCCAAGGGCTTCAAAAGTGCCAAGAACATAAAGGATTAAGGTAACTTCTCATAAAGGAGGAGACTAGAAAACAGGACGACTAAATGTAATGTGGGATCCTGGACTGGATCCTAGGACAGAAGGGCATTAGAGTAACAACTGATGAAATTCCAATAAGGTTTGCAGATGTAAAAGTACTGTATCAAAGTCAATTTGGGAGTTTAGAACATTATATTCTGTGGTGATGTAGGTTGTTCATCCTAGGGGGTAAAAAGAAATTCTGCATACTATTTTTCAGATGTATTGTAAATCTCCAATTATTTCAAAATAAAAACCTAAAAATACAGTTATTATTCACCAGCTTACTGTTTATTTATTGATTTTTAACTATCTCCTTCTATCCTCCCCCACACTAAGCAGGGATTTTTCTCTGATACATTCAGTAATATAACCCAAACCTCTAACAGTGCCTGACAAACAGAAGGCACTCAACAAACATGATTATACAATTTTGATGAGCCAGAACTATGACGCTGAACTCCAAATCCTAGATTTTCTATTAATTTCCCTTCTATCCTGTTAGAAAGGAGCTTTCTTATAAAGAAACATTTAAAAAATCTAAAAAATTTTATTTACTGTTTTTATTTGCAAATAAGACTCACAGCTTTAAATAAAACACTGTATTTAGCTCCTATAATTTTACACCTAACAGGATATGGCATCTGATCTTTTCATGCACCCAAGTCTCCACGGATGCAGCATACGGAGAATACCGGGGCCCCAGATGCCATTCCACTGCTAGTGAGGCAGTGGTTCAACGCCAGGAGACATCCTCAGGCTACTGGTCCCTTCCCCTCACCCAGCGCTCAGCTCCTCGAGTGGGGGTACCACTCAGAGAGAAGCTTGTCAATGTCCTCTGCCCACCTCCAGAGTCCTGGCTCAGAAATTCTCCCTGGTGGAAAAGCGGGCCACAAAAAAGATGGCTCCTCATCTCCTCCCAAAGGAACTAACTTCGTTTGCAACAGACAGCGGAGGAGTTTAAACCTAAGAGCAGTCTCAAAAACAGCAAAGGCTGTGGTGAAAGGAACTGGGAGAATTGTGGATCTAATGAAGATGGAACCTAGACTGTAGACACTGGTGGCTAGTTTGCAAGAAAGAACTAGGAAAAGGGACAGCTAGGAGGAGCGTTCCTGTGGTCTGGACAAATAGAAAATCACTGAACTCAGAAACATTTCTTTAAGGGAACCACAACTTGATTAGATTAGTTTGTGGCAGAATTTATGCTCCAGCGCACTGCTGTAAACAGCAGAACAATCAGCCTGCAATTAGTGTGGTGGTCACTGAAAGAGTGGAAGAAAATCCTACCAGTAATAACAGTCATCCCAGGAAGACTGCGGGCATACCCTAAACTGTGTCTCCCTGAGAAACAACACACAGCCTCAACCTTGTCAGGGAGAGAGGGAAGATACACCAAAATAATCTAGCCAGTAGCTACACAAATAAATAAGCAAATAAACAAGGAAATGATAACAAGCCTTGGGGGTAGAGGTGGGAGAGTATCCAGTGTTGCTAAATTATATTACACAAGATGTCCAGTTTCCAACAAAAAATTATGAGGTATGCAAAGAAATACATAAATATGATCTACACACCAGAAAAAAAAAAGCAGGCAGCCTAAGACATGCTCTGTCAATAGGACTCAATGTAGGATTTAACAGGTGAATATTTCAAAGCAACCATCATAAATATGCTCACAGAACTAAAAGAAAACTTCTAAAAAGTAAGGAACATAGGACCATGCTGCATCAAACAGAGTATCAATAACAAGAAATTTTAAGAAAGAACCAAATGCAAACTCTGAAGTTGAAAAGTACAATAACAGAAATAAGAAATTCACTAGAGGCCTCAAAAGTAGATTTGAGCTGGCAAAAGACACAATCAGCCAACTTGAAGACAGATTAGTAGAGATTATGTAAACTGAAGAAAGAGCAAAAAGGATGAAGAAAAAAGAACATCAGAGAAATCTGGAATACCATTAAGAATACCATCATAAAGGTACTGGGAATACCAGGAGAGAGGAAAGGTTAAAATAAATAAATGAATATCTAGATATTTATTTTTTCACAAAGAAAATGACCAAATACCTCCTGAAGTTATTAAAAACCAATAACTTACCCATCTAAGAAATAAGACCTGAAGACACATCATGGTAAAACTGATAAAAGTCAAACACAAGACAATCTTGAAAACCACAAAGGAAATATGGCACATCACTGATAAGGGAACCCCAAGAAGCTTAACAGCTAACTTTTCAGAAGAAATAATGGAGGCCAAAGGCAGTGAGATAACACAAAGTACTTCAAAACAAAGCAAAAACCTTGTCAACCAGGAATGCTAAGTCCAGCAGAGTTTTATACAAAACATGACAGTAAGGGGCGCCTGGGTGGCTCAGTCAGTTAAGCGACCAATGTCAGCTCAGGTCATGATCTCATGGTTGGTGGGGTTGAGCCCCACGTCAGGCTCTGTGCTGACAGCTCAGAGCCCAGAGCCTGCTTCAGAGTCTGTGACTCCCTCTCTTTTCTGCCCTTCCCCTGCTTATACTCTCTCACTCTCTCAAAAATAAATAAACATCAAAAAAAATTTTTGATAAAAAGTAAAAATAAAAATAAATTAAAATTAAAAATGAAGGTAAAATACACATATCCCAAGAGAAACAAAAACTGGAAGGATTCATTGCTAGCAGACCTGCCTTACAAGAAATACTAAAGGAATTCATTACACTGAAAGCAAGTACTCCTAGACAGTGATTTAAATGCACACAAAGAGCACACGTGATTACATAATTTTAATAGACACTGTTAAGGCATTTTTTTTTCTTCCTCTTAAATGATTTAAAAAGAAATAGTAGGGGTGCCTGGGTGGCTCAGTTGGTTAAGTGTCTGACTTTGGCTCAGGTCATGATCTTGTGGTTCATGAGTTCTAGCCCCACGTCGGGCTCTGAGCTGATAGCTCAGAGCCTGAAGCCTGGTTCGGGTTTTGTGTCTCCCTCTCTTTCTGACCCTCTTCCACTTGCACTGTTTCTCTCTCTCTCAAAAAATGAATAAACACATAAACACATAAACAAACAAACAAATAAATACATACATAAAACCATGGATCCTGGTTGGCTCAGTCAGTTAAATGTTTGACTCTTGGTTTTGGCTTTGGTCATCATCTTATGGTTCTTGAGATAGAGCTTCAGGTCGGGCTCTGCACTGACGGTGTGGAGCCTGTTTGGGATTCTTTCCCTTTCTATCTGCCCGTTCCCTGCTCACACTGTCTGTCTCTCAAAATAAATCAATAAACTTTTCAAAATAAATAAATAAAATAAAAACAAAGAGTATAAAATGATATGCATATAACTTACTGCTGAGTCTGTAACACATGGAAATGTAATATATTTGCCAATAACAGAACAAAGGAGTTAAGTGAGAATAAAGCTGTAATGTGCTAAGGAAATAACAGATGGTAAAATAATAACAATGCATTGTTGGGCTTATAATATTGGCAGATGTGAACTGTACAACAATAACAACACAAAAGGGGGAGTAAAAGAACTATACACAGGAGTAACATTTCTATATATTACTGGAATTAAGTTAGTATAAATCTGAAACTGATTCTCATAAGATGAGATTGTATATGATAAGCCCTAGAACAACCACTAAAATATACTCAAAATATAATGAAAAAAGTAACCAATGAAGTTAAAATGCTACATTAGAAAACATTCAATCAATGCAAAAAAAAAGTAAAGAAGGAAAAGAGGAATTAAAAAGATGTGGAACATATGAAAAACAAAATGATGGCAGAAGTGCTGGGATGACTCAGTCAGTAAGCATCCAGCTTCTGTGCAGATCATGATCTCACAGTACCTGAGTTCAAGCCCAATGTAGGGCTCTGTGCTGACAGCTTGGAGCCTGGAGCCTGCTTCGGATTCTGTGTCTTCCTCTCTCTCTGCCCTTCCCCCACTCATGCTCTGTCTCTCTCTCAAAAGTAAAGAAATAATTTAATAAAGAAAGAAAAACAAAATGATGGCAGATATTAATCAAACTGTATCAATAACAGTAAACATGGATGGATAAGCAGTCCAATCAAAAGGTAGGGTTGCCTGGATGGCTCAGTTGGTTAAACATCCGACTCTTGATTTCAGCTCAGGTCATGATCCTAGGATCATGGGATTGAGCCCCATGTTGGGCTCAATGCAGAGCATGGAGCCTTGCCTGGGGATTCTCCCTCTTTTGCCCCTCTCCTGTTCATGCTCTCTCTAAAATAAATTAATTTAAAAAAAAAACTCGTTAAAAAAAAAACTAAAACAAAAGGTAGACATTGTCAGACTAGATCCAGAACATCATGATCCAACTACATATTGTTTACAGGAGACAAACTGTAGATTTAAAGACACAAATAGTGTGAATGAAGTACAAGAATGTAATAAGGCATAACATAACAAGCAGAAACCAGAGAAAAGCTGGAGTGGCTATACAAATATCAGACAAAACAGACTTTAAAACAAAAATGTTACTAGGGGTAAAGTGGGAATATTTCATAAATAAATAATACAAAATAATATAAATATTTAAAAATAAGGGGCACCCCGGTGGCTCAGTGAGTTAAGCCTCCAACTTCAGCTCAGGTTATGATCTCACAGTTCATGGGTTCCAGCCCTATGTCTGTGCTAACAGATCAGAGCCTAGAGCCTGCTTCAGATTCCATGTCTCCCTCTCTCTCTGCCCCCTCCCCTGCTCATGCTGTGCCTCTCTCTCTCAAAATAAACTTTAAAAATATATTTAAAAATAAAATATGCACACAATAACAGTGCACTAAAATACACGAAGCAAAACTAACAGAAATGAAGAGAGAAACAGATAATTCCACAACAATAGTTGGTGACTTCAAAACTCTACTTTCAATAATGGATAGAACAGCTAGATGGAAGATCAACAAGGAAACAGAATACTTGAACAGCACTATACAACAGCTGGACCTGACCGACATCTACAGAACATTCTACCCAACAACAGTCCCAAGTGCACCTGGAACATTCTAGAGGATTGCTCATATGCTGGGCCATTTTTAAAAATCTAAATTTAAAAGGATAGAAATAATATAAAGCATGTCTTCTGACCACAATGGAATGGAATTAGGAACCAATAACAGAAAAATTGGGGATATTCACAAATACGAGAAAATTAAACACTCTCCTGAACAACCAACTGGCGCAAGAAAAAAAAATTAAAGAAATCAGAAATTACTTTGAAATGAATGAAAAGGAAGACATAACATACCAACATTTACAGGATACAACTAAAGCAGTGCTTAGAGGGAAATTTATAGCTAAAATGCCAACATCATTAAAGAAAAAAGATCACAAATCAATAATCTTGCCTTCTAGAAAAATCTTACCTGCACTAAAGAAAGAAGAGCAAACTAAGCCTAAAACAGCAGAAGGAAGAAAAGGATCAAAACTAGAGTAGAAAGTAATGAAATAGGAATAAGTAGAGAAAATCAAGAAACCAAATGCTGGTTCTTTAAACGATCAACAAAATAAACTTTTAGATAGTTTGACCAAGAAAAAAAAACCCTAAAACTATTAGAAAAAGAAATAAAAGAGGGGACATTTCTACTGATCCTACAAAAATAGAAAGGATTATATAAGGAAATATTATGAACAATTGTATACCAACAAATTAGCTAGGTTAAATGAAATGGACAAATTCCTAGAGGAATACAACCTACAGAAATTGACTGGAGAAGAAATATACAATCTGAAAAAACCTGTAACGTGTGTGATATTCTATCAGTCATTACAAAACTACCCACAAAAAAAAAAAAACTCAGGCCCAGATGATGTCAGTGCTGATTCCACCAAACATTCAAAGAATACTTATCTCCCACAAATAAAAGAGAACACTTCTCAAATCTCCTTAAGATCTCCTGACTATCAAGACAAGGATGTCAGCTCTTACACCACTTCTATTTAACACAAAAATGGAGGTTCTAACCAGAGAAGTAAACACCACAAAGAAACAAAAGGCAACCAGACTAGAAAGAAAGAGAGAAAATTATTTCTATTCACAGATGGCATGATCTTATACACAGAAAATCCCAAGGAATCCACTATTAGAACCAATAAATGGGTTGCCTAGGTGGCTCAGTTAGTTGAGCATCCGACTTCAGCTCAGGTCATAATCTCACAGCTTGTGGGTTTGAGCCCCACATCAGTCTCTGTGCTGACAGCTCAGAGCCTGGAGCCTGCTTCTGTGTCTCCCCTCTCTCTCTACACGTCTCCCACTTGCACACTCTCTCTCAAAAATGAATAAACATTAAAAAAAAATTTTTTTTTAAAGAATAAATAAGCTCAGCAAGGTTGCAGGATACAAGATCAATATACAAAAATCAATGGTTTTTCTACACACTTGACATGAAAATTGACAAGTAAAATTAAGAAAACTCCATTCAAAAATAAATAAATAACAACTCCATTCAAAATGCTATCAGAAAGTATACAATACTTAGGAAAAAAATAAAATCATAAAACTTATATTGTGGAAACATACACAAAAATTGTTGGAAAAAAATTAAAGATCTAAATAAATGAAATCCTATGCTTTGTGGACTGTAAGACCTAACACTGCTAAAATGGTAATACAACCCAATCTGATCTATAGATTCAGTGCAATCCTATCATAATCCCAGTTGACTTCTTTATATAAATTGGTAAGTGGATGCTAAAATTCACACGGAACTGCAAAGGACCCAAAATAGCCAAAAAATCCTGAAAAAGTATAGAGTGCTGGCTTACGCTTCCCAATTTCAGAACTGACTACAATGCAACAGTGATCAAGATAGTGTAGTACTAGCACAAGGAATATCAATGGAATAGAACTGAGAGTTCAGAAATAAATCCATACATCTATAATAATCAACTGATTTTTCAACAAGAGCACCAAGACCATTCAATGGGGAAAACAAGTCTTTGTGCTAAGACAACTGGATAGCCACATGTAAAAGAATTAAGTTGGACCCTTACTTCATACCACACACAAAAACTGACTTAAAAAGGATCAAAGGCAAGACTTCTAGAAGCAAAGATAGCAGAATTTTCATTATCTTGGATTTGGCAATGAATCTTCAGATATGACACCAAAAGCATAAGCAACAATAACAACAACAAAGTAGACTGAACTTCATCAAAATTTAAAACTCTCGTGCTTCACAGGACACCATCAAGAATGTGAAAGACAACCCCACGGAATGGGAGAAAATATTTGCAAATCATGTATCTGATAAGGAAATTGTATCTAGTATATACAAAGAACTCTTACAACTTAATAAAAAGATAAATTACCCCTTTGTAAAAATAAGCAAAGGATCTAAATAGACAATTTTCCAAAGAATATATATACAAATTACTCAAAGTATATAAAAGGATGGTGAACATCATTAGTCATCAGAGAAATGCAAATCAAAAGCACAATAAAATACTATCTCCCTACCACTAGGATGAGAATCAAAAAGCCAGATAATAAGTGTTGTCAAGAGTGTGAAGAAATTGGGACCCTCATACCCTATTGGAAGGAATGCATAATGGTCCAGCTGCTATGGAAAACAGTCTGGCAGCTCCTCAAATGGTTAAATAATATAGAATGATTGCATGATCCAGCAATTTCACTCCCAGGCAAATACCAACAAAAATGAAAACCTAGGTCCACGCAGAAACATATACATGAATGTTATATATGGAGATACAGACTGCTTGCTTGGTCTTCCCAGTTTCTGGGTTGTGCCTGACCAAAGGAGAACGTTCATTAGGAGAACCCGAGCTATAAGTGGGACGTGTAACAACTCTAGTCCCACTCTCACAACTTCTTACAACTTTCCCAACCTGTCCATTCCATGTAATTAGAACTCTGCCTCATTTTTATGTAGGAATTCTGCATACCCTGCAGACCAAAGTCCACCTTCCCTCAGGCTTGGTTCCTAACATCCTTCCGAATTTAGGCCAATCCCATTGACCAGCTGATATATTCTTCCAAGTGTTGAATGAAGATCTATGAAAAAATATCATAGGAACTACACGGTGTTTACCAACTAAACATTGACAGTCTACAAGTCTTATGTGCCAGTCAAACTGTTTCATAATTCCAAAGCACAAATACTCTATGCCACTTTAGAACTTTGTGGTTGCACGTGGAGCTCCCTCCACCTGATATGGTCACCGTCTACTACTCTTCCCGGCACCACCTTCATATTTATTCATCCTCTGTGAAATGACTCAAGAATTAGTAGCCTCTGTCTCTGTTCTTCTGGGCAACAGACCAATAGCTAAGAGCATAATCTCTGGAATCAGCATGACTGAGTTCAAACTTCACTCTACCACTTAAATGTATGACCTTGGCAAGTTTCTCAACCACTCTGCCTTGGTTTTCTCATCCACTGAAAGGTCATATAATTCTTCCCAGGGTCATTATAAGGATTAAATGAGATCATATATAACAAGTAATATGCTTCTCCAGAGCTGTTCTATTACTTCTATCTCAGCCTATTGATGATATCATATTTGTTTACCTGCATCTTGCCCTAGCTTCTCAGAGGTGTTAAGTTTCTATTTCTTTTCATATTCATAGCATTTAATACAGTGCTAGGCAGGATAGTTACCTATGAAAGGGACCGATGAGTGAATGAAAAATAAAAACTACTAAACCAGGAAAGTCAATAATAATGGAAACTGTGCTTTCAATATAAAAATCAGAGCAGGGGCGCCTGGGTGGCTTAGTCGGTTAAGCGTCCGACTTTCGCTTAGGTCATGATCTCGCGGTTCATGGGTTCGAGCCCTGCGTCGGGCTCTGTGCTGACTGCCAGCTCAGAGCCTGGAGCATGTTTCAGTCTGTGACTCCCTCTCTCTCTGACCCTCCCCTGTTCACGCTGTCTCTCTCTCTCTCTCCTAGAAATAAATAAAACATAAGAAAAATAAATAAATAAAAATCAGAGCACATGGTTTATGAGTAAACTAGAATCGAATATCTGGAATCAGGCCTGCTCTGGAAAATCCAGGCTATCTGACCACCAGAATGATCTAGAAAGAATCCAGATGCTCAGCAGTTAAACTATTATGTAAATGACAGCACTAAAACACAGAGGATTTTACATAACCATAACAGGAGTCCTCTACTGACACCTGAAAAAGTACAAACAAAACACTAAGAAAAACAGAGCAGAAGAGTATGTGTAGAAGGATTACAGAGATGTTCAAAGAATGATAAAGACAACAAACTTTGTATCTAACACCATAGGATGAAAGAACCTTAATATGTTTAAATTTTTGATTCTAAAGACAACTTAATACAAAAAGAAAATAACGCTTTCAATGCTTTTACATAAGAAATAAGATAAATGAAACAGAGATTCCAAAATTTTAATCCCTTAAATAAGACACAGTAAGAAGGGTCAAGTTTCTCCATTACCATAACTCTGACTAGGTAAGTTTCCTGATAAGGAAAAAAATCTGTATGGTCTCCTATGGTCAATTCTCTTATTTCATAAGTAAATTAAAAAAAATTTTTTTTAATGTTTATTTACTTTTGAGACAGAGAGAGACAGAGCATGAGCGGGGGAGGGGAAGAAAGAGAGGAAGACACAGGATCCAAAGCAGGCTCAAGGCTCTGAGCTGTCAGCACAGAGCCGGATACGGGGCTCAAACCCACAAACCACGAGATCATGACCTGAGCCAAAGTGGGACACTTAACCTACTGAGCCACCCAAGCATCCCCATAAGTAAACTTTTAAGGCCAGTAATCTGTTTTGTTCATGTCTGACACAATCAATAGTTTGATTAAATTAACTAAAGTTCTCCCTAAGTAAGTCTTCTCCTTTTGATACAATTAAAAAATGCAATCTAAAAATGTATATGTTGTCCACCAAGAATAAAGGTCTTCAGCAAGTTTTTCATTAATTTCTACCAATAGTTTCTCTCAAATTACAGCCCAACTCAGAAAAGGGAAATAATATACTTGTTCAAAGAACAGATCATATTTTTTACTTTCATCAGCTTGCTCTATAATATATACTCACACAAATATATACACATGTACATATACATATCTACATATACACCAGAGGAAAATTAAATAAATCCATTGTTTCGGTTATCTTCATACCAGTTAATAAAATACTGCCAGCAATAGGACCCTCAAAGAACCTGGTGATGATGACTACTCTAACTCAAGTTTCACAAACCATACCTCCATCCTACTTTGACGTCAACATTCCTTAAATTAACATGAGGAATGGAGACAGGTAAAACGTGTGGGCAGGAACTTACTCTAAATATGCTCTCTTCAAAAAAGCAAATAAAGGCTGGGCACCAAGGTGGCTCAGTTGATTGAGCATCTGACTTCAGTTCAGGTCGTGATCTAGCTAACAGTTTGTGAGCTCAAGTCCCATGTCAGGCTGGGGCTCCCCGCTGTCAGTGCAGGGCCCACTTCAGATCCTCTGTCCCCCTCTCTCTGTCACTCCCCCTCGCACACCCCCTCTCCTGCATTCAGGCACTTGCACGTGCTCTCTCACTCTCTCTCAAAAAATAAACATTAAAAAAAAAAAGGCAAAGAAAGGCATTATCCCTGAATATCACTGAACAAACAACCTTCCTTAAAAACACAGTTCAAAAGTCTGAACACAATAAACTTAATATTTGTTTCCAATTTTTGAATTGGAAGGATTTATCCTCACCCACTTCATAAATTCTCTTCCCCAAAAAGCAATCTGTCAACACATGTAGTTTAAATCATTAACTACAGAGCACCAAATCATTAGTATAATCAGCATGTAAATTTTATGAAGGCACTGATTGTGTCCTTTTACGTACTTTATACAACATCCAGTACAAGGAAGCTTATTAAACATTTATGATATTTAATAAAAATAAAATGCCAAAATAAAAGTCTTTATTATTCGACTTGGCTGTCATGTATAATATAACCACTGATCAGTATCTGTTTCTCCAAGTGTAATTATAAGAAACAGAAAACAAACCCCATTCAAATTAGAAATTCTCCGTCTCCTCTGTCCAAGAACATGGTTTCATTTCTGTGTCAGAAATAAACTAGTAGGCCACCAGCAGAGAGCATGCAACATGCAGACTGCTGGGGTATTAACCTGCACATTTATGCACCATTTGCAAAGCAAAAAGCCTACTACGTTTCATGCACTTTTTTGGAGCTATTTTCCTTACCTTTCCCATTTTGCCACGTAGTATACCAAGATAAAGTAAGGAACGAAGTGATAAATGCTAAAACAGTAGCTACAGTTCCATTTCGGAGCCTCATCTCATTTCACCATCACAATGGTTCATAGGTTTATGATGGTAACCAAAACTGTTTTCTTTTAATCGTGAAGTCAACTGAATCCAGTACTCCTGGCTCTGGGCCAATAAAAACAATCAATAAGAGAGGTTCATTTCAGATGCTCTGCAGAACAAGCCTAGCAGCAACACCATTCATAATTGCTATTCAGGACTGTCTTTACAGTCTTCATAGGCTGATGGCTCAGGCTTCTTCCTATTCAAGGAAAAAAGAGAAAGAAAAACGTATTCAATAATGCAAAATATTATTTTCTTCATTAATTATTCACCATTATAAACAGACTTTTGCCTGAGCTAACCTCTATCTACAAAGATTATCCTCACAGCTAAACAACTCATTTAATATGTTAGAATTATGTGGTTTTTCTCCTCCAGGAAAAAAAAGAAAAAGCTTCAGACTATATTCCCTCTTCATTGATTCTGTTCTGTCTGTGAAAAGAAAGTAATGGTTCAGGGCACCTGAGTGGCTCAGTTGGTTAAGCATCTGACTTCAGCTCAGGTCATGATCTTATGGTTCTTAAGTTGAAGCCCTGGGTCAGGCTCAGTGCTGACAGCCTGGAACCTGGAGCCTGCTTTACATTCTCTGTCTGTCTGTCTGTCTGTCTGCCTGTCTCTGTCTGTGTCTGTCTCTCTCTCTACCCCTCCCCATGCGTGCACTCTCTTTCGCACTCTCAAGAATAAGCATTAAGAAATTTTTTTAATTTAAAAAAAGAAACTAATGGTTCATTATTTAAAGGGGGAAGTTATGAGGCTCGTTAAACAAATAGTGAGCCACAAATTCGAAGCTTATAACTCCAAAGATCACACAACAGTTCCTAAGTAGCCTAACTGTAGCTCTCCTTAGATTTCCTATTACAAAATAATAGTTAATGTTTTAAAATTTTTAAGAAAAACTGACAGACTACAATACACAAACATCAAAACAACCTGAGCTCTAGATCCAGCAACATCATTATTTATATGACTTCGAGTGTGCACTTATCTAGTCCTTGCAGTTTCATCCATAAAGTGAGAAAAAAGTCTGTCCTGGCTCCTCTAGGACAAAATGTTATAAATAATAGGTTACGGTTATTATTGCTATTTATCATTATTATGAAATAAATGTAATTTTTCCAGTAACTAACCTACTCCTAAGGCGTAAACTGGGAATACTCAGGCATTTAGAAAATGCAGCAATCTAACCAGAGCACTCTATCACCAAGGACCATCAGTTAGCATTGTTTTAACTCAGAAAACCTGGAGATCACCACCCATCTAACGAAGCCATTAAGAAAATCAAATTAAATCAAGTCCTTATAAGCACTTAAGCATAGTCACCCAGCACTTAACAGGTTCTCCATGGAAGTTAACTGTGTTTAAAATAAAACCAAACCAAGAAACTGCAGCCAGCCACTGGTTTAGTCTACTCTATGCAGAGCCAGTCTCATTCCCTGGGGGAATGTCAGGCACTCTGAGATGTGCATTGATTCCCGGTAGCCTCAAAAGGACCACAAGATGCACTTGGAAATAAACTAAGACATACCCTAGTGGGGTGAGTTAATGCACCTCCAAAAATTCCTAACAAGCCCACGGGACAATTCCCTCAGCAAGAAAGTATGGCTGATTAAAGTGGCCATTTGTAGGCAATTCAGAAACTGCCCTCTGAGCTACTCTGTAAAACTGAGCATTACTAAAAATCTCCACTAGTCTAGAGCAGAGTATTAATAGCAACAATGATAAGACACTACAACTCATGGAGTGTTTCCTATGCATCCATTATACGCTTTAAATCTTCACAAAACCCTACGACGGAGGCATTTTTTTAACTGAAGTATCACTGACACACACAAGGTGATACTGTTTCAGGTGTAATGAGACAGGCATTACTAACCCTATTTTACACACAAGAGAAATGAACTCAGAGAGAGAACACTAATTTGTAGGACTCCAAAGTTCAAGCTCTTTGCCTCTAAAACTAGGTCACCAGCACCTTGGAAGAATGAAGAAAAGTGCTGGGGACACTCAAAGTCTAGAGATCCTTCCTGAGGCATTATCTTTAACTGTGTGAATTTAAAATATTTTCTATTCTATAACAAATATTGATCTATTATGAAATAAGATGAAAAATTCATAGTAAATTTCCAAGTTTAAAACCTAAAACTTTAAAAGAATTTCTCACTTCCTGTAATCTTTGGCTAAGCACCCCTCCCCCCAATCCATACATACAAAGAAAGGTGCCTTTTAACTTTCCTCGGCCAGTAGCTCTCTCACTATAGTATATTCTAGAAGCACTGCACTCTACTTCCTTACCTCCTATTACTATCTGAAAACAAGGAACTCCAAAGGTATTCTCACAAGTTATCAATATTTTTTAAAACCAAAATTATTCACCTTCTATAGTTAAACACACCCACATTTAATGGTTTAGAATTTAAAACCTTCATAGCATTGTCTTATATCAGTAAGCACACAATAATGAGTTCTGATTATAAAAAGAGATGTGACAATTAAGTGACTTACATAATGCAGAATTACAATTCTGGTGTGGCATTATATAAAAACGCATGTAACTTTCTGCTGCTATAAATCTAGCCCTATCCCTACTTCAGGAAGGATTTTGTCCTGGTAAAAGATCTAAAAGTATACAAGTTATTAAACACCCAATTAATAATTATGAGGAAGTAGGGGAAAAAATCATAAAATAAAGGATATTTTTAAATAGTTTTATTAAATACAAAGAAAGCCCATATGATAAATCTCATTATAAATACATACAGACAGTAAAAGTGAATTTCTGAAATCACAGTACACTATAGATATACTATTAAAAATGTGTGAAAAATATATGGGATATTAAATATTTGATCCAGGAAGCTATTAAGCTCTGGTTTGAAGAAGATACTTCTCAATTCTACTAACAAATAAGACCTGGAATTCTGCAGGAGAAATGTAAAAGCATTTTACTCAGTTGGAATGTAGTCATACATGTTAGAGTTTCCACACTAATGAAGTTTAACTGCACAGTATAAGTGAAGACTGCACAGACAAAAACAAAACTAATGATCTCCATTCTCTTCAACCAGAAGAGGTGGTCACAGGCTGGAGAGCCAAGAGCTCTATGATTGACCAACTACCCTAAGGCAACAAACAAAGCAACTCCTATTCTTTACTGATGTCCACATTTGCAAAACTCTCTGAGATTATCACTTAACAGACCTGAATCTTGAAAAACAAGAAAGTGGCTAAAATTACTATTATCTTCTTCATCCTGACAAAGATGAATGGAATCTCAACTCTAGCTTTCAAACTGAATAATCTGTTTTAACTTCCCTTTAAGGGCTGCAGTCCTGTGTTTTATTATCAGATACAAAAAACTGTATTTTAAAGTGTCCTCTGAAATATTCAATATGTTTTACGGCTGAGAACACTGTGGCGAACACTTGGCATATTCCCTAATTATTCCACAGACAGGACAGAGGTGCCTGAAGAATGAAAGGCAGAAGCATGAAACCCATGATGTAAGCTACATAACTTTATACACAGTAATTATGGAAAAATTAACTTGTTTTAAATTTATAAAATGATTAGTATTTTTTCATCAATGCAGCTTACATAATATCATCCAGTGTGTTTTCGGATTTACAAGTGTGAGCTAAAGAAACCTCTGCCATGATAACCTGTTAATAAAACTATTTTTTTTTAAACATTCAGAAAGCCCAAACCACGAAACGCATTATTATTTGATTCTAAATTTAGGTTCTAAATTCTAACGAACGATGTTGTCATTATTTTTTATGAATCTGTCCGACAGCAAAAGCACAACAGCAAAATACATGGGAAGCATTAGAAACATACAGTATGTCTGCTTATATTTCGCAATTCGGACTGTAAGCAATGAACGGAATCCAGAGAAACACACGCTTCGAGAAATAAAAGCGGGCGCGCAAGTGGTATGACTGCCAGCTCATAAACACACGCCTTGGAGGTGTCACCTGGTACACTCTGTGCAATCACCCAGACCCAACCTGAGGGTCCCACCTGCAGCTTCCTCCTTCAGGGGGAACTGGGGCCTGAGGGGATGGGGTGCTCTTTCACACCGGACCCCCACATCTTCACTTGGTAGAAAAATTCCGCACGACAGCTGCACGCCTCCTCCGCTTCGGCGGGAGCAGCCCCTGCCTCAATCAATACCCGGGACCTCCTTGACCCCAGCCTCACCTGCCCCCGGCCCGCCGAAGGCGCCGACTCTGGGGCGGGTGTGGGCCCTGGGACGGCCGGGTCCCGCGGGCAACTCTCCCTTCTCCCCAGTACCCACCGAACCCACACTTTCCTTCACTTTGCCCCAAAGTCGACGAGCCCCGCCGCGCCGGGAAACGCACCAGGCGCCCTGCCGGCCACCGGGAGAGAGCGCGGCACCGAGGGTCTGTAGCGGCGGCAGCGGTGGCGCGGGGCTGACCGCGCAGCCAGGGCGCCCCGGCTCGCGCCCCGCCCCGAGGCCCAGCCCGCGCCCGGAGCCGGCCCCGCAGCACCCCGAGACGCGCGAGCTCCGGGTCGGGCCGCGGCGCGGGCGGCTCCGTTACCAGCAGGTGGATCTTCCGCGACCCCAGCGTCTCAGTGCCCGGCAGCCGGCACCGCCCCTCCATCCCGCGCCCCTCCGCGCAGCCGCCCTGCGCCCCCACCTCGAGGCCGCCCGCGCGCCGCCGCCGCCGCCACGAGACGCGAGCCGCAAGCCCCTCACCCGCCGCTGGCGCTGCCAGTCCTGCCGCGGCCGCCGCCGAGGCTGCTGTGGCCGCCGCTGCCGCCGCCGCCGCCGCCGCTGCCGGGCGCCCCGCCTCCCCAGCGCGACTCCGCCCCCGCCGCTGGAGCGCCGCGGCCGCCCCGCCCCTCGGCCCCGCCCGCGACCCCGCCAGCTATTGGCCGCCAGTGCTGCGCGCCCTCCACTGGGCGCCCCCGCGCGGCCGAGCCGCTCACATCAGTGGCCCGTCCGGCTGTCATTTAGGGGCGCCGTCGCGCAGCCTATATAACTCTCCTGAGATCCCTTTCTCCCCCTTCATTTAATGTCACGGCGTGGTGTGTAGTGGCGTGTTGGTCTCCGGCCGCAGACTCCGGGAGCTTGGCGTCTCCGTGCCGCACCCCCGCCACATCTGGCTTTAATCCTCTCCGGCGTGTGCAGAGGCAGCTCAGAGCGCCAACGCAAGGCCCCAGGGAGCCCTCGGCCTCCGCCCGGACGCGCGACTCGACCACCCGGGGCTGCCTGAGCCCGAGCCCCTGGCCCCAGCTGCGGTCCAGTTACCCGGCCGTCCGGCCTAGGCAGCATTCCGGGCGACAGGTCCCGGGGGCAAATATCAGAGGCGGCTCCAGCCCTAATGCAACAATAGCTTCCGAGGCCCCGCAGTTCCAGGCACCGCACTGTCTTGTCTCTGACCTCGCGGCATCCCCAGCGATAGGCAACGCTATCCCCAATTTACTGGGACTCAGGAAGAAGGGCTTAGCATAAGCATAGGAAGGAGAAATAAAAGATTTCAAGCCAGATCGTTTGGGTGCTAACGCCTTTGATTTTCCCACTTGATCACGTGTCCTGACCCTTTCTCCTGAGCCCCATATTCTAATCTTTCACCATGTCAAAACGTCTGAAGTTAACTTCAGAACCAAATCGATAATCAGCTAAAGAGAGTCTGAGCGGCCTGCTTCTGTTCTGCTTAGTATTCATAAGTACTGTGACTTGGGTTAATACTAACTGCTGTTGGGCACATCATCTTTTGGATAACACACCAAAGATGTGTTATTTTAACCATTACAATAATCCCAACAACAACCCTGCAAGTTAATATTTACAGGGAATTGGGCAGCTGAAGATCAAAAAGACACCCTTCTTCCTGCCAACCTCTCAAAGTAATGAATAGATTCTTTTTAGAAAACAGTAATCCAAAAATTCAAAACTAAGAGGCAAACTTCAATGGTTTGTTTCCCCAGCGAAATCCCTCCCCTTTTATTTTGTCTCAAGATAACAGTGATTAATAATCAGCTATGACACGTATGGGTTTCTTAGCTCTTCCATGATGATATTTCTCTCTGGTGAATACTGACCTGTTTTAAAGGTTCAGGAAGAGATACATTATTCCCTTCCTCCTGTGCTCCTCCCTTGATTCAGGGGGAGCAGACAAAAAGATTCATCCACTATCCACATATGAACATAACTTAGGCATGACAGCCATGACATTAAATGACAACTTTTCTCTCTGCTTTGGTGGCCTGAGAGCCAGATTTACTGTATTGTATGACAAAGACATTTCCTAGTAGCAAGCTGGCAATAAGATTTCATGACCAGATGTAAGCAGTAAAGACTGAGACCATTTGAGACATTGTTTAATACATCTTGCCTAAAATATCTTTTGGGGATGGAAAATCCTAGGCCTTATTATACATTGCTCTTAATGACAGACAAGCAAACTCCCTCTTGTGAATGGAGAAAGCTCCATTTGACAAATGATGAAGAAAGCTGCCAAGCCATGCCCACAGGATTGGCCAAAAGGTCAAATAGCACAGGTAACTACCATTCCTATTTAACAGAGGAAGGAACTGAGGCCCTGAGAGATTAACTTGGCAGATACAAATAGTGAGTTAGGCAGCTAGTAAATGATAGAACCAGAATTCACATCCTGAATCCAGAGCCCCTACATCATTCCACCACTCTGCTCAAGCCTTCAGCAATTGACAAATTTTGTTGAATGGATGAATATTAAAAAGATATGTTTCTTTCCACTTTCTCCATTTTTTTCCCTCTCAGTGAAAGAAGGAAGCGAAAGCATTGGCAAACATTCTGTAAGTAGAGGCATATGTCAGAGGGGAAAGGAAAGCCTAGAAGGACAAGTTTCAATTACAGACTCAATGGGCTTATTCAGGAAGATAGCAGGAATTCCCCTTGCACCCCGGGTAGTAGCGAAACCTACATACAGCACAGGACGGAAAGCAAACAAAACAAACGAACAAAAGCAAAAAACAAAGCACAAAACACAACTGCCTTCATTTTGGGGACTTTTTGATAATATGTTGCTTCTCCATCTGTCAGCAGGACGGCAGGTTTGGAAAGAAATCTGGCCATAGTTAAACTGGTCACAAATCCGTTTAAAGTTCACATCTGAGCTCAGGAAAATCTGGATTTCAGTTCACTGTCCTAAGAATTGGAATGACATGGAATATGTGCCTCCAAGGCATTGGCCATAATTGGCTGTTTATTCATCCTAACTTTGCAGAGCACACGGTTCTGGACTTTGCAGCTACGTCTGCGGTATCTGTTTAATAAAGGCAGTCATTCCGAGCCACACTGAGTCCTATCTCTTTGTCTTTTTCTTGCCTTTTCCGTGATGATTCTCCTCCTCTACTATTCCCTTTCTGTTCCTTCTCTGCAGTTTCTCTTTTTGCCTTGTCCAGGCCTTTAATTCAGTCAGTGGAAGTAAGGGCAATGCTAAGGCAAGAAGTTCTGCCATTCTGTATTCTATCTCCAACAAAACTGCTATGGTCTCTCCATGTTTTCTGAGTGTCTGTGAGGTACAGAGGCACCTGGCATCTAACCACAGGGCACTCACAGACTAGTGGGAGTGGTGGGTAAGGAATTAAACCCCAAGACAGTGCCACAAGTTCAAGGTACTAAGATGAAAGATAGGATGAGGGTATCAGAGTCTCAGGGGCAGGGAAGGCTTCCTGGAGGTAATACCTGAGCCAAAAGCAGAGTACACACCAGAAGCTAATCTTTTCCCTTTATTGCTCTGATGGTGCATCATTGTTGTTGTGGCCATGCCTACAGCAGTCGACTTCTAAGAAATCAAACACTTGATCTTTAGTTCTCTTTAACTCTAGTACTCTCTATGTATTAGAAATCAAATTGCATCATATATGACTGTCAATATGATTCCGGCTTGTTTGTTTCTTGCTTAAATGGGATCTTCTTTATTTTTTTTAATGTTTATTTATCTTTGAGACAGAGAGAGACAGAGTGCTAGCAGGGGAGAGGCAGACACAGAATCTGAAACGGGCTCCAGGCTCCGAGCTGTCAGCACAGAACCCGACGCGGGGCTTGAACCCACGAAGAACCGTGAGATTATTACTTGAGCCAAAGTTGGATGCTTAACGGACTGAGCCACCCAGGTGCCCTAAATGGGATCTTCTTTAAATTGTAAAGGCTTCAAGAGGAATCACACCAGGAGGTCTTTCCTGGCTTTTTAAAATGGTTTCTGTAGAAGTAGCAGGAACTCTCTCATTTCACTTGATAAGCAGTGTGCTCTATCACTATAGTTGAGAAGCTACAGGGGAACTAGGACCGGGGTAGGAAGTAAAACCTTATGAGTTTCAGGCACAGTGTCCAAACTGTTTCTGTTGTGTAATCAGACAGAGTACACAAGGGCTAAGAAATTAACAAAAGAATTCAAATAGAATCCATCTATTTAATATGCAACTCTAAGTGGACATTAAGATTCATCCAGATGAAGGACAGCAGAGAGCTAAATTATTTTTATTTCTTTATTTTTACACTTCCTCCTCACACCTTTGCTCATCTCCATGTGAGAGAAACCTTGAAAGATGCCTTTCTTATTTCATTGACATTCACATTGTTGGGGTAAGTGGGTCTATCAGGTTTTTCAGACAAAAGCCAGCTTGTGTGGCTATGTAGTTTTGGAACTATAAGACCTCACTTGGGGCGCCTGGGTGGCTCAGTCAGTTAAGCATCCAACTTTGGCTCAGGTCATCATCTCCCGGTTCATGGGTTCAAGCCCCACGTCAGGGTCTGTGCTGACAGCTCAGAGCCTGGAGCCTGCTTCAGATTCTGTGTCTCCCTCTGTCTCTGACCCTCCCCTGCTCATGCTTTCTCTCTCTCTCTCTCTCTCTCTCTCTCTCTCTCTCAGAAATAAATAAAACATTAAAAAAAAAAAGACCTCACTATTAAGTGTTGCTGTCAGTGGTGTTTGCCTGTGTGTACAAGACACGGCTAAAATTTTTCAAGAAAAAACTCAAGACAAAAGAGAATCCAACCATCTTACCAGGAAAGGGCTCCCTTCCAGGCATTGTTAGAACAATCAGCAATGCCTTGTGGCAGGAAAAGTCTCTGCCAGGGGTGTTTAGGAGGATTGGAGGAATCACTCCCTTTTTAGCCACACCGTTAAAGCTAACTCGCTGGTTTTATTATATTTGATGTATACTCTGAAGGCACGGTGGAAGAGAATTGTGCACCAGAGAATTACAGTGCTTCAGGAATTTTTTTTCTTTTTTCTTCCTCTGTGAATGTGGTACTTGTAAAAGATGCTGGATCAACTGCCCTGCATCTGAAATCCATCCATGCATAAAACCAATTCCAGCAGTTCAACTGTGCTATTCTATCAATTCATTTCAAATAGGATAAAAACCTTTACTTAAAAAAAAATACACTCAGGGGGCACCTGGGTGGCTCAGTCGGTTAAGCATCCAACTTCGGCTCAAGTCATGATCTTACAGTTCATGGGTTCGAACCCCGCATCGAGCTCTGTGCTGACAGCTCAGAGCCTGGAGCCTGCTTCAGATTCTCTCTCTCTCTCTCTCTCTCTCTCTCTCTCTCCCTCTCTCTCTCTGCCCTCCCCCACTCGTGTTGTGTCTCAAAAATAGATAAACATTTTAAAAATTTAAGGAAAATATGCTCAAGATCATGACTTCCAAATAGTATGCCATTTGAAGCTATGGATATCTAGACAGCAAATCGTTGTCACCTTTTTCTTAACAACCGGTATTTCTTTACCCTCTTTTATAGTGACTGATCACAGCCCTACAAGTAGTTGTCTCTATCAGCCAGGAACCAGTCAGAGAAGAAAAAAGAAACTATTCTAGGTATTTTGGACAGAGGAATTAATACACAAGAGATTGATTGCAAAGGTATTGAAAGGCCTGAATGAAGAAAGAAGGGGGCTAATTGCACAGAGAAAGCAGGATGGATACCCAAGGATTAGGGACTCCTAATGCCCCTGGGGTGGAAACTTGGAGCTTGCATCTGCTGCTGCACTATTGAAGACCTACTGCTATTGGTTCTGGAACCCTAAAAATATGCTGCCTCAGCCTGGGTGGCAGGCAGCAGTCACCCCACCCCCTCAGCTCATGCAGCTGTTGCCAACAACCTCAAGCAACCGCCACACTGTTGGTGGCAGAAGCAGGAAGCTTCTCTGTTTCCTATGCCCTCTGATCTCCAACCAGTGCCTCCTGCTGGCAGACTCTAACAGAAAGCTCCAGGAAGCCTGGGGAACGGTAGCTAGCTCACTCCCAGCTCTAGCATCGCAGAGCAGAGGACACAAAGGCAGCACGTGTGAGACTAGAGGCAATGGGTAGATAACCAACCCAGTGTCAGAATAAAAAGCCATGTCAGGCATTCTTAAAAGGAAACCAGAAGCTTGTCCTGGAAACATGAGGGAATGGAGAACTGTAAGGCTGTCAGATCTTTCTGCTCCAGTGCGGCTTATACAATCTCTAGGAAACACAGTTCACATTCACATTGCTCCCAAAAGAGACCGTTCGCCTCTCTCGTGGCAGCCATCATGACAGTGCTGCTAGTAAACAGAGACTTTTCTGTCAAACGACGCTGTATTAAGCCCTTACGTGGTCAGCAGTTTAGAAGACGTGGAACTGTAAAATGTGGTCTTAACCCTCAAGGAGTTCACAGTCTGGTTGGAAGAACACCCAAGGCTCCCCTTGTCTCATGCCTGCTTGCCACGAGAGCCACATTCCTCTAACCCTCAAGCCAAGCTATGCCATTCTGAACCACTCCCTCCCTTCCACAAAGTGGCACCAGCGGTTGCCTCTGGCAGCTCACTCCCCAGCTCCGTTCCACCACCCTCTCTGGCTAGCTAAAATCCCTCTTGATTCAACTAGTTCCCTCTGAAGCCCTTCCTTACCTCCAAACCTGGGAGAGGGACCCATTGTAATCCTGTCCCTACTCCTACCTGTGAATTCATCACACTGTACCATCACGGAGTTTCCAAGCCGGTATTAGCTGGAGGAAGAGCAAGCTTTGGCATCTCTCAGGCTTTGGAGCAGTTGGGTCAGATCTGGGGCAGCTGGAACCCTCCAGCTGCAGGCAGCCTGGGGGCCATGAAGAATGTTACCATTTTCTCTGCATTTTGCTAAGTGAAAAAAGCTGGGCCACCCCGGTATGCTCTGTTGACTTATGATCCTCATTCGTTCAGCTGTTATTGCTTGTGGGCAGGGACCATCTTATTGAGCAATATATAGAAGGCACAGGGGAGCTACCCTGCAAGGGTTCGTTGATGGATTGGAGGAGGACTTTGTGGAACAAGACACACTTGTTCTGAGCCTTCAAGAACAGGTGTAGGATTCAGGCAAGTGTGTGTGTGGGGGGGGGGGAGGGGAGACATAAGCATTGCAAGAGAAGGAGCACACACACACAGAGGGCGGTGCACACTGGCTGTTCAGGAGCACCTGGGCGGGAGGGAGTACGCAGAGGCACTGCGGAAAATGGGGCAGGTCAAGGAGGAGAGTGGCGGAGAGTTCCAGCCTCAGGATCAGATAAGAGGAAAGCACTGACAATTTCTGAGTTGAAAAGCAATGTTGGGGCCCCTGGCTGGCTCAGTCAGTTGAGCATCCATCTTCGGCTCAGGTCATGATCTCAGGGTATGAGTTCCATCCCCACATTGGACTCACTGTTGTTAGTGCAGAGCCTGCTTCGGATCCTCTGTCCCCCTCTCTCTCTGCTCCTCCCCCACTTATGTGCTCTCTCTCTCAAAAATAAATAAATCATTTTTTAAAAAGCAATATTATAACAAATTAAAATATTCAAGGGTAGAGAAGTCCTCATATCATTGGCACCAACTACAGAATCGCGGTAGAATTTTTACCTGAATTTAAGAAAATGGGGCGGTGCTTGGGTGGCTCCTTTGGTTGAGCTTCCGACTACAGCTAAGGTCATGATCTCACAGTTTTTGAGTTCGAACTTGCATGGGGCTTCCTGCAGTCAGTGTAGAACCCTCTTAGGATCCTCTGTCACCCTCTCCCGTGGCCCCTCCCCCACTCATGAGCACTCTCTCTCAAAAATAAATAAAATCTTAAAAAAAAACAAAATAGGTCTTATGGATTTTAGGATTATCAAACACGTATTTACTGAGCTGCTACTATAAGCTCATCTGCATACATCTACTAGAGGCACTTAGTAAATATTTTTTTAAACTCATTGCTTTGCTTATGCTTCCTACTTTAAACTTTACATTGGTCTAGGATCAAAATCACAAGGCATATGATAAGCAAAAGGAGAATAGAGAAAAACAGTTCTTTTCAGTAAATGAATATACTAATATGGGTGTCTCAGATGCAACTGAAAATGCCATATCACTTCAGAAATGAACTATAGGGGCACCTGGGTGGCTCAGTCCGTTGAGCGTCCGACTTTGGCTCAGGTCACGATCTCATAGTTTGTGGGTTCGAGCCCCACATCGGGCTCTGTGCTGACAGCTAGCTCAGAGCCTGGAGCCTGTTTCAGATTCTGTGTCTCCCTCTCTCTCTGCCCCTCCCGTGCTCATGCTGTCTCTCTCTCTCTCTCTTTCTCAGAAATAAATAAAAAACATTTTAAAATTAAAAAAAAGAAAAGAAATGAACTATAGTGAGAACCCAGATTTCTCTTCAGAGCAAAGAATCTTCCAGAATTCTGAACACTCCATTCAATAGATTTGTTCAGGTCACCCTCATCATAAAGAGCTTGAGGAGGTAAAACAGTGTAAGAACTTGAGAATCTCTTCTGAATATAAAATCTTGGTGCATAGAAGTATCAGTTTAGACATTCCAAGACAATCTCTACAGAGCAGTTTGTAAAATGAATTTTTTAAAGATTCTCTAAAAAAAGTTTTTGGTGGGGTGCCTGGGTGACTCAGTTGGTTACGCCTCCAACTTCAGCTAAGGTCATGATCTTATGTGAGTTTGAGCCCCACACCTGACTCTGTGCTGACAGCTCAGAGCCTGGAGCCTGCTCTGGATTCTGTGTCTCTCTCTGCCCCTCCCCTACTTGCTCTTCATCTCTCAGTCTCTCTCTCTCCCTCTTTCTCTCAAAAATAAATATTAAAAAAAAGTTTAAAAAAGGTTTCTGGACAGCCATTTTTTTGTGTACTTACGAATGCTTATTGAGGGTACATGCTGTAAGAGTGACCTGCCTGTGGTTCTGTGTAAGAAGGGGATGAAGGAGCAAGGTTCAGTTCGTACCCTAGAGGTAAGAGGGGGTGTCAACAAGTGCTTCTGAGGCTACAGGGCAAGAGACCAGTTCTAACAGAGGTACAAAAACCTGAACACAGTTGAGTTAGAAACACAGAGGCCTCATTCTAGGTAAACCCAAGTCTTGTGCCAGCTGGGCACTGTTCTTTTTCCTCTTGGCTCCCAGGCCTGGTTCATAGCCTTCTGTCATCTTCCAGGCAGCCAGCCTGTTGTTTCCACAGATATTGAGGTCTTTCTCCAACCGAGTAATTGCCCCATGCTTTCATTATGGAGAATCTTTTGTTCCTGTTGGTTTTCCTCATAAGGACTCCATGTTATCTAAAGCTTTGCACACCAAACAGGCTAAATATATTGAGTAATCATTTTCCTAGTTTAATTCAATGATGTATAGGTCTACAGATAGACAGATACATACGTAATCAAGAGTTCTGACTCACAACAATGTGATGGCCAACTCAAAGATGGCTAGTCATTAACAGACTAGCTGGTGTCCCAGGATACAAAGTCCTAATGTTTGTACCCTGCCCTTAGAGGTGATTTAAACTGGACCAAGACCAACAGAACTCATCAAATGTCTTCTCTAAAGGTTTTGAAACAAAGACATACAGGGGCAGTTGGGTGGCTCAGTTGGTTGAGCATCCAACTCTTGATTTAGGCTCAGGTCATGATCCAAGGGTCATGGGATTGAGCACCACCACCATGCTGAATGTGGAGCCTGCTTGGGATTCTCTCTGTCTCTCCCTCTGTCCCTCTCCTCCCCTCATGTGTGCTCTCTCTCTCTCTCTCAAACAAAATAATAATAAAAAGGACATGCAATGTCATGCAGTGTCAGGGAAGAAGCTGAAAGGCAGAGGATGGAGTAGACAGAAACCATGAACAAAGAGGAATCCAGAGGTAGAGAGGAAAGTACAGAGAAGAGAAATGAGTCCACAAAAGGGTAAGGAGCAGCAGCCTGAGGGAGAAGCAGACTGAGCAGTGGAGGCACGACTGAGGCAGTGCTGGACCTGCCTATCTGGTCAAGCCATTGTAGGAAGGGAGTGTGTACTGTGGGCACGACATGGACAATCAGACTTGAACTTGTCTAGGAGGCTGAAGGCTTGATTCCTACTCTTCTTAAAACCTACCCTCACACGACTCTTCATGAAGGGCAAAGGGCAAAGGTCAGGGATTTGAGGAAGGCTGCCCAGTCTTCAAAAATAAGACTTGACTTTCTATGAAGGACCACAAGCGCTTATAAGATCACATATGCAGATTCTAATAAAAAACCTAAAACACTCTGAAATTAAAGATGTATTTTAGATTACCCACAGTTTATATTAGGTGCTCTCTTATTCCATTCTCCTATCACCTGTTCATTGAAAAAAGTAGGTAATTATACTTATTTCTATTTTGAAATTTGAATCTAAGACAATTAGGCATGGGTTGAAGGGATAGAGAGGCCAAACTACCAAACTTCATCAAGGCAGCCAGAGATCCAATAAGGCCAAGGTTTGATAAGGGTATGACTTATTGATATACAGATTCTAAAACTATTATATACAGGAGAGAAATAATCTATTTCTAATAATGATGATCATAATTTCTACATTTCATTCATTTTCCCCAAACCCAAAACAGGAGATCAGTCAGATAAATCTTCTTGCATTTTAGCATTCATTAGGACTACTGTGTGTGGGGCGCCTGGGTGGCTCAGTTGGTTAAGCTTCTGACTTTGGTTCAGGTCATGATGTCCTGGTTTGTGAGTTCAAGCCCTGCATTGGGGTCTCTGCCGTCAGCATGGACCTTGCTTCAGATCCTCTGTCCTCTCTCTCTCTGCCACTCCCCAACTTGCACTCACATGAGCTCTCTCTCTCCCAAAAATAAATAAAAACATTTAAAAAAAACCCTGCCTGTGTGATATTATTTTTTTTTTATCAGCCTTCTTATTTTTCAACCTGAATCCTATCTCACTGGCCACATTTATGTTGTCATTCAGCAATAATACAGAAGATGATATTCCGAAGTACTAAGGAGTTAGACTCTCAAACTTCCAGCAGGATGTGGCTTTGGCATCTGGACTTAGAATGAAAAAATATAAGAACTGCTCCCAGCTAATGGAAAAAGAAATTGGAATTGTATTGGGAAAGTGCCCAAAAGAACTTGCCTCAAATGAGAATTGAGTTTTTATTAGAAAAATCTGATAAGAGTAAAAAAAAAATCATCCTGTAATTCCTCTAATCATCTAATGGTCCTTATAATTTACTGTTTCATTGCCCTCCCATACAGGGACATTACACTTGAGTGTCTGTCAAATGCTTTTATAATTACGAAAGTACCCTCTGCCCAGCAATGTGAAATTATTTCTCCTTTCAAATTAAACCTTCAACCTTGCAGTGAAAGTTCATGTGCCAATTTCTTCAAGTTCCAAGTGCTAAAGGAAGAGTCATCATCTTGGCCTCTGCAGAGAAGAACAAATACTTAGAAAACTTCCTCCCCACCTTTAGCATTTGCCATAGTTCTCATTTGACTACATTTCACATTTCTTTCCTGTTCAACACGTATTTACAGAGTATTTACAATGTTCTGGGCACAAAGCACTGAGGGGCACACACAACTGAGCACAGCTATTCAATTTGTCTGGAGTGTGAGGTAAGGGCAGAGTATAGCAGGGAACGAGGCTGCATGAAAAGAATGGTGTTTGGGGTCAGGTGTTGGGAATAGATACTGGGAGAGCACTTCAGTGCTTGCAGACGGAGTATGGACTTTGTTCAGTAGATAAAGTGCAGTCATCAAATGTTTTTGAGACTGGCTGGTCAGAGCTGTGGTCAGGCGGGTCCTGATCCTCCTGGGGGCAGCCTGCATGGCGGGCGGGGGGGCGGGGAAGTGGGGGAAGGAGGTTGGATCCTCTGGGCAAGAGCTAATCAGTTCTAACTTAGAAGACAAGAGAGAGGAAGCGGCCAAAGTGGCACAGAGATTTTGAACCCAGTGATGGGGCTGACTGCTAGTAGCTTTCCAAACCAAAGCAGAAGTTACAGTGTCGGAGATGTTTGGGAGGAAGAGGACTTCAATTCAGACTCTGCTGCCCTCAGAGTTGTTAAGACATATAGAGCTCTTGCTCTTTGGCAGGAGTGGCAAGTGAACATCAGACTTCAGGACAAAGATTGGGTGACATTGGCAAGATGGAGAGTAGAAGCCACAGGTTTATCAGCTAGGCCACTGGCCACATTCACAAGGGCCTTTTCAGTAGAGCGGTGTTAGTGAGAGGCTCCAAGGCCATTGGCCAAGGATGAGTGGGTGGTAAGGAAGCGAAGACAGTAAGTGTGAGCTATGCTTTACAGGGTGGAGTGAAGGCTTTCCGGATGTGTTTTTAAGATTAAGAAAAAGGGGATCTAATTGATGAATCACAATCTCATAACTGGCTACATCCTACTGAGCATTTCTTTTTAGATTTGCCAGGTTAGTATTCCTAATCATTCCTTATGCCTCTGCTATTTTTCTAGAATTACAAATAAGAATGAAGCCATCATAAATACAGCTAGCATTCCCAGAACATTTACCCTCTGCCAGGCATCACAGCAAGAACTCTCAACATAGTAATTAATTTTTAGGGGCACCTAGGTGGCTCAGTCGGGTGAGCATCTGACACTTAATACAGGCTTAGGTCACGATCTCACGGTTCATGAGTTCAAGCCCCACGTTGGACTATGATCTTACAGTGGAGCCTGCTTGGGATTCTGTCTCCATATATCCCTCTCTGTCCCTCCCCACTCATTCTCTAAATAAATAAACAAACAAACATTAAAATAATAATATTTAATTTAATCTTCACAACAACTCTAAAAGGCTGAAACTCTCATTTTGCCTGTTTTACATACAAGGCAACTGAGGCAAGAGACATTAAATAACTTGCCCAAATTCATGCAACTAAGAAGTCACTGAGCTGGGGTTCAGCCCAAGCATCCTGCTGGAGTGCATGTCATTAATCATGACGCCGGCCTCTCCCAACCACTGCAAAGGTAGAAAAGGAGTCCTAGGAACTTTGCAGAAACTAAACACAATCATAGAAGGCTTTCAAGTACGTATTGTATTTAAATAAAGACTGGCTCATTTTAGAGAGTAACAAGTTCATCATCACTTGTTTTGGGGCCAATAGTTATGTAGGAAATCTGAGAAATCTGTCAACATCCTAAGCCTAGAATTGAGGGCCCTAGGAATGAGGAGGAACCCTAAAGTCTCTCTGGGAAAGTGCTTTTTTCACATAGAAAGAAACCACTGTCCAGAGCAGCAAGGTAGCTTGGCTGAGGTCACTTCACCAGCTTAGGGTCAACTAAGCCCAGAACTCAATATCCTGAGTCTTCCCACTGCACTGAAAGGAGCTGGAGGTAGAGGAGACCGGGAGAGGGGTGTGGTGAGAGAGGAAGGAAGCAGCAAGGGCGAGACTGCACCCCAGAACCCAGTTCAGGGAGAGGGTGAGTGGTGCCAACTTACGCACAGGCTACAGCCCAGCTCAGGCCTTTTCCTGAGAGAGCTCCCTGAGGTTGCATGTTCCCGTCGGCCAGTTAGCAAGACTCTAATTTCTTTTCTTTCTCCCCATCTCCTCCCATCCTCACTTCCATCCAGGATCTTACACTACTTATGCTCAGAAGAAAGGGTGGATGAGGCCTGGCACACAAGTGCTTAATGAATGTTTTACAATTAATTAACTGACCCACACATGAGTAAATAAGTATAGGAGAAACATGTGAAGGAAGAGCAGCTCCATGGATCTCTCCTTGATCCACTGGGGAAGCAAGGAAATAACTTCACCAGGAGCCTCTCGGAGCCTCAGTACAAACACATGTGGTCTGTAACAGTGACGAGCTGTGCAGAGCTGGTAATGATCCTCCTTAAACTTTGTCCATTTCTTTACAACATTGAGGTTCTCACCGTACGAGCTGCAGTTGGTAACTTTCACCATTTATTGGCATTTCATTTTGCTGCCAACAGGGATACAGCAATGTGAAAACACTAAGTGAGTGTCTCTCGCAAAAACAACTTTACACAGAAAAGCTCACTGTGCAAACATGGCTATTCCCTAAATGGCCCTACACATGAGGCCAAGAAACAGAACGCACATTTTGCAAAATAACGGCCTCTCCCAAAACTGTTTAAAAGCTTTTGGGGTGGTGTTAAATCTCATAAACAGGAGAGGGCAAAGTCATTATGATCCCGTGATCATCTTCTGTATTCGGCTTGGAGATACATTACGTTTGGAGGCCGTTCTATTTGTATGATTAAATGAAATGACTTGAGGAAAATACGAAAACACTGTCCTCATCACAAGAAAAAAACCCTTCTTGTAACAATACTTAATGATGGATGTTAACTAGACTTAATAGGGATCATTTCACAATATGTCCAAATAGTGAATCATTCTGCTCTATGCCTGAAACTAACATAGTGTTATATGTCAATTATACCTCAAGTTTTTTTGAAAACGCCAGAGATAAGAGGTCAAAACAAATGACCTACTTTTTTACATAAAAAAGATGTAACAAGTTTCCAGCTTGAATTTGAGAGTATGCAGTAATCAGACATTATTTATATGGGCTTAATTTTAGAGGGCAATCCCAGACAAAAAATACTTTTCTTGGTGATTCTCCACTGCCTGAACATTAGTGTAAGGATTTTCTCTCTTTAAAAAAAAAAATTTCTTTTTAATGTTTATTCATTTTTGAAAGACAAAGAGAGACAGAACACAATCAGGGGTCAGGTGGAGAGAGACAGGGACACAGAATCCGAAGCAGGCTCCAGGCTCTGAGCTGTCAGCACAGAGCCCAACACAGGGCTTGGACCCATGAACTGTGAGATCATGACGTGAACCAAAGTCGGATGCTAAACTGACTGAGCCACGCAGGCGCCCCAAGGATTTTCTCTTTGATAATTATATTGATCTTGGTAGTCATCCTGTAATATCTTATCAACTCATGTCATGCACTTTAAATATATACAATGATATTTGTCATTTATTCCATAATAAAGTTGTTTTTTGTATGTGTGCTTTTGTTTTTTTTAAGACTAAATGTCTCTGTCAAGGATACTGCATTACATCCAGGTGCCACAGGCCTGTGGGCCCAGACAGGTCATTGAAACCAGTGACCATGGCCGGGGGTGAGCACATTGTCCACCCAGTCACCCAGCTTGTGTGAAGGGGTAGCCGCCACATCGCTCTGACTACTTGTCACCTCCTGGGGTTAGAGGCCCAGAGGAGCCAGATCTGCTTTTTCAGAAGAAACTGAAATTCCGATTCTAATGTTAATTATCCCTATTTTAAAATAGCAGGTCTACCAAACAAAACACATTTTCTAGCCATAGCTGAACTGTGGATCCTGGCTTTCCACCTCTGCAAAATCTTCTTAGTTCATAATGTCTTAATGGTAACCAGTGGATCTGATCCTTAGGCTTAGTTTGAATCCCAGATTTTCCATTCAATCAATGTGGTATATATGAATATATGACATATATTTTAATAATGTGTATGCCTGATATTAGTATATATGTTCTATAATATATAGTGCATATTATATTAACATATCAAGTAATTAGGCCTAGTTATACTTAATGCTTAGAAGCCCAGTTTTCATATCTGTGAAATAAATATGACATTGGTCACCTTGCAGGATGTTGTGAGGATTTACGCCTACATTCTTTGCCATTCTGATTGAGTGTCCTGGGGGAACTACCTGAAACCTGAGGCTTCCTAGATTTTATATTTTGTTAAATAGCTTGTCCTTAGAGCCAGCAGAAAGCAGATGGGAATGGGATCAGAGGCCTGGTGGACGTGGGGAAAGTCTGGAGCAGCCACAGAAAGGATTACTAAAGATCAGACACAATTTCCCATCTTCGGATCTCATCTTTTCATGACTGGCTGAGCCTCTGTGAGCTTCAGTATAGTGTCTTCTCCAAGACCATTCACCCTTTAAGATGGGACAAAGGATGGGTAGAAAGAGTGTCTGGCAGGAAGGGGCTGGGGAAGCCACACCCAGGGCAGGAAGTGGCCCCTTCTTCTCCCACCATGCTTTGCAGCCTGAAGGCCTCTGCAGCTCCTGTATTCTCAAGTTCTGCCCTCACCCAGACATGCCCAAACACTATGGTGAACACATTATGTTCAGTTTAATAAAAGCAACTTATAGCCAATGTGTAAAATACAATTCCAACCTTGTACAAAGAAAAGGTATGCATATGTATGCAAGTATGGAAACTGACTTGGTGGAGAACACCAAAGTGTGGTGGTGGTGTTTGGGGGCTGGGGGTGGGGGTGCTGGGAGAGTTCCAGGTATATCTTTATGCTTGCAGAATGGCCAGTTTTTCCCAGGACCCTCGAACTCCCAACCTGATGGTTCTCAGTCTGGAGTTTCCGCCTCTGCCGGTACCTTTGAAAAGCCCTCTGCTGTACTGTGCACAGTACTTCACTGTTCTGTGCCCTTTCTAGTTTTGAGTTTCTGCCTTCTTTCCATCCTGCCATGTTAATGGGTCCAAGTTCTGGTGCTCAGCGGAGGCCGTTTGTCCTCTGTCTCCCTCTGTTTTTTCCCAGTGTGCCCCCCCAATCTCCATCTCTGCCTCCAGCATACCTCTCCATAAGCCGGCGTAAGGCCTCACAACCCCTCCTGCATGTCTGATTGCCTCTCCACTGGAGACTTTCCAACAAAGAATGAGCCCAGAGGAGTCTCCCTTCCCATAGATATTAGTGACCAGCTCCCGTTTTTGTTTTTGTTTTTTCCATTTCAACTCAAACGCATCATCTTTCTCCACAATACATCTTCTCCCATCCCTGAGCCCTTTTAGGGGATTAGTAAGTATCCCCCTCGCTCACAGTGACTGAGGCAGAAGTCTCAGACTCAGCCTTTGCTCCTCTCCCTTTCTCTTCCTGCACGTGGGGTCTGCTGCTAACTCCCATCTGTCTGCTTTTCATAAGCGGTACAGGCATTTGATCTCATTTCTTTTGTCTCCTCATTAGGATAAGCCCTGCTGACATCCACCTTCCAGCAAAGGGTTACAGAAACCTCTGCTGTCTATCTCAGACATACAAAAGGGATATATCAGAGCTTCATGAGGGACGGAACCAAGAACTAGAACCAAAAACTGAGGTGTGCCTGGCAATAAGTTAGTCTTTATTGGAGAGAAGGACTGTGGAGTGGTTGCGGGGAAGGAGTGCTCCATCCACTACCAAGGATGAGCCCCAAACTCTGCAGCCTGGCACTCAAAGCCTGCCACGGGTGTGCTGTTTCCTGGCTTGCCCAATGTTACCTTATCATAGTTTTTCTCAAAAACACATAACCGATTTTGCTTCTCTTTTTTGATATTATTCAGAAAAAATATGATTTTTCTATCACAAGGGGCCTCATGCAATAAAAACGTCTGAGAAAAGAAATACAGCTCTTTAAGCTGAAGACCTCTTTTTCAATAAGACATATGTAAAAATAAGGTTTAGTATGTCTTGATCGTTTTGGAAAACATACTTTTATTTCACTTGTAATTAGGTTTGTGGCATATGTGTTTCTTCCGCTATACACTGAAGGGGTCCCAGGGGTATGAAGAGAACTCTCTCGAATGGGTATCTGTTGGTTTTGTTTCATAAGCAGCCTCATGGTAGAAACAGATAGTTGCCTTTCCAATATCAGCTCTCCACTTTTCTTTAGTAACAGAACCCTGATCTTTTTGGGAATGGCAATATGCCCAACTTAATAAATATGTTACCCAGGCTCCCTTCAGATATGGGTAACAATACGATAAAGTTCCTGCCATTGACAGTTACACAGAAAGACGTTTACCCTTAACCTTCCCCTTCCTGTTGTGTGAAATAGGGACCCAATGGGTAGGTCTTTAACAGTTATTTTTTTACTACATCCCCAGGGAGAGTAAAAGCTCAAGGTTAGGAGGAATCTAGTTTCTTAATGCTTTGTGAAGCTGCCGCACCCGCCTTTAACTGCCTAACTTCAGATTTCTTGTCATTTAAAAGAAAAATAAACCCTAACTGGTGGTTCCCAGCTTGAGCTGCCCATAGGACTCATCAGAGGAGCTTTAAAAATTGTTGTTGCCTGGATCTCACCTCCAAAGATTCTGATGTAATTGATATGAAGTACAGCCTGGGCATCCAGCTGTTGTTGTTTTTTAAGCTTCCAGGTGATTCTGGTGCACAGCAGAAGTTGAGGGCCACTGTCTTACTCTTTTAAGCCATTGCTTTCCCGATTTTTGCTGCCTATGGTCCAATTCAATGGCTCACAGATATGATCTTTATCCTCAGCAACCCAGTGTGTTTCTAGTTAGAATGATAATTAAGAGCTGTTGATGTGGGCACACAAGCTACTGCATAAAATCAGACCCAAGGGTGGATGTATAACCTAACCGGACCAGTAAAACAATAAAACTTTGAGAATCAGACACAGGAGAATAGCTTCATACCTTGGGGCAAAGATTTCTCAAACACAATATAAAAAGCACTAACCACGAAAGATGAAAAATTGGAAGGTTTTTCTTTTCATTTTTCCTACAATGAAAAACTCCTGTTCACCAAAGGACACTAATAATAGAATGAAGAAGAAAGCCATGTGTGGGAGAAGATATTTCCGCTACATGTATACAACAAAGGACTTACATCCAGAGTATATAATGAACCTCAGTCAGTCACTAAGAAGCAGTCAACCCAACAGGAAAATGGGCTAAAGACTTGAACAGACACTTCATGAAATAGTCTCCAAATGGCCATAAATATATGAAAAGGTGCTCAATTTTCTTAGTCATTAGGAAAATGCAAAGTAAAACTATAATGTGATACCACTGTATACCCATTGTATAATGGTAACAAAGAACTCAAACAAAATAGACTGACAACATCAAGTATTTCTGAAACTATGGAGTAGCTGGAAGTCTCCTGCACTGCTTTGGATGGAAGTGCTGGAACCCAATTAGAACAAGATTTAGCCAAAAAGGGGATTTTATGGACAATTGCTAGCTTAGAATCTATAGGAGAGTAGGGATGAAGACAACCTCAGGAACAGCTGGATCCAAACACCCCTGGGATGCCCTTGCCCGTGAGCTCTGCATCTCCCCGAGTGTATGGCTTCCTTCTTTGCTGACTGCATACATGCCTCTGTCTACATAGTCCTCTGTACAATTTTATCCACTGGAAAGGCACTCATTTTTTCTCATTGCTAGCCTTAAAATTCCAGGGGAGGAGGGTGATTCGTTCACATGGGTCAAGACCCCATCCCAGGACCACTCAACTGTGGCTTGGGGATGGGACCTGACAAAGGCACTGTGAATGTCCAGCTCCGGCCTGGGGACCAGTCTGTACTGTGCCCAGGAGTCATATTTTCAAAATGCCCACTCCTGTTTTATTATGAAGATGCGGTGAACATGAAGGGAAGCAATGCCAAGAAACATGGAGCACCAGATGACTGGCGGGAAGCACATTGACTTAGGGAAACATAAATTTTCCTACTGAACACTGAGTTATGTGATTGTATTTTTCTGTATGTCTGTTTCTCTAATGTAGCCTCTGTGAGGACTGGAATTGGAACAATGAGCCACAGACCCTCGTCACTACAAACCTGCATATACACCCACAGAGAGCCTGGGATGCCTAAAACAATAGACTGCCACACTCCACGAGCTACAAACTATACCTCAGATTATGGGATTGGGAAGCAATGTGTATCCAGAACAGAAAACATCAAGCATCAAGAAATGTCCTACATCAGAAAATGTAGACCATGTAGTGAAAACAAAATATGGAGGCAAAAATGTGTGTCTTCATATACAAAACATAGTCTCTGAATACCCCATATCCTCAAAAGCGGGGATCAGGCTGTTCCCCTATTCCCTACGGAGAATTTTGGAATGTCTATGTTGGTGTCATTAGCTGCAGAAATCTAAGGAAGGCCCATAAGCTCCAACACTGTATGGACAAATGTCATAAGGAACAAATTGTGCGCGCTAGATTTCTCTGAAAGTAGTAAAACTTTGCACTCTGTATCACGTGTTTCGTCTACCAAGTCGGAGTTTCACAGGAAGTTGTTCTTCCTATATTTTTACCAGTAAAGTAGTTGTACTGTGTTAGAACTCAGAGTGATGCCTGTCCACCATCAGCACTGTATCTGTCCGCTCATGGCGTGACCCATGAGTGCACAAACATGGCAGACTTCTGCTGCGTGTCTGGGCTTTTGCATAGGTGGAAGCAAATACTGCTTCACTGAGTGTTTCTTAATTCGTTTCCTGAAAATACAGCTGTCTTCTTTCAGTTCCTTAAAATTAATATTTTTTATAGCTATATTGTAGTTCTCAAAATTTTGGCTTCACAGCATCAGTAAGAAAGTGGTCTGGATCAGCTTCCTACAGACAGAACTCAATTTGTAACTTTCTTGATACTGCAAAAACAAAGACACAAAAACCAAATGACTGTTAGGCTCAAGATAGCCAGTTACCTAACTGAATTTTACTTAAGGTCTTGGTGACTTATGCGGACATAGCCTAGGCTTCTCTGGGACCTCAGGGCATGTCATCAAAGACAAAGTATCTGGTTGAATGGGGGAGAGTGTTAGGAGGCAGGAGGCCTTCATCCCAAAACAAGCCCCAGAACAGGGAGCATATTCCCAGAGATGGTTGGCCCGTAGAGTGCTGGGATAGGGTAGGGTGAATGAGGTGTCGGGCATGCCTTTTATTGCTCTAGTACTATCTTCAATCAAAAGGAGAGGCCTTCTGAATCCTGATCTGGAATTCCTCCTTTCTTGTCTCCTAAGCCACTGCCCCCTTGGCTATGCCTTGGTATAAACCATGGAAAGGGAGCTTTGCCCACACTGTCTTTTTTTTTTTTTTTTTTAAATATTTTATTTATTTCTAGGAGAGAGAGAGAGAGAGACAGCGTGAGCAGGGGAGGGTCAGAGAGAGAGGGAGTCACAGACTGAAACAGGCTCCAGGCTCTGAGCTGGCAGTCAGCACAGAGCCCGACGCGGGGCTCGAACCCACGAACCGCGAGACCATGACCTTAGCGAAAGTTGGACGCTCAACCAACTAAGCCACCCAGGCGCCCCTGCCCACACTGTCTTATAGATGAGGGTGTGTTGTCAGAAAAGACCCATTACTGACTCCTATTCATACTTCCTCTTCTCTCTTGGTGTCTGGAGAATTTCGAGTAACAAGGAGAAGTGCACAAAAAAAGAAGAATCTGGAACACTGATTAAGGGAGCAAATTAGCGTCTAGTCCTGGAAATCATAATAGATATAAATGCTATGCAATGTGCATGGTGTGGTGAGGGGGAGAGAGAACAAAAAAGAATGTGGGAGAATAAAAGTTACAGTGCCTTCCTGCAAAGATCTGCCATTTATATAGGTAAACAAGCAAGTTCAGAAATTATAAACAGCCTCGTTGAACTGGATCAATGGAGGGACTCCCTCAGTCCCCAAGTTTTAAAATCATAAGATTTCCACATTAAACTTTGGGAATTTGACTTCTTGTGAAAAATCAGAGTTATATAACAGCCCCAGATGTACATCCTTATGAGGCAACAACCCGCTTGGGTCTAGAGGGCCCAGCATTCTTCATACCCCTCCCTGTTGCCTTACTTTTCATCACTGTAACTTCTGGGCACTGTAGCATACTGCATATGAATTTATCATTCCTGACTGGGACACCAGAAACATGAAAGTAGAGGATGATTGTGTATATTCAACAGAAGTCCACTTATATCATATAGCCACCACAGATTCTTGTGGAAAGAGGAACAGTATAAATCAATTCTATAAATTATCTCTAGTTCCTCATTCAGGAGTACTGGGCTGGCTGCTGGATTAATTCATCCATCTTCTGGCTGTTGGACAAGGAAGCCTAACTGTAATGGCCAACCTCCCAGTTTCTGGGTCCACTTGGAGGAGAGCCAGTTCTAGAATGGGGCCCTGATCCTGTACATAGCTGCTCAGCAGGGGGTCAGAGAGGGAAGTGCAGGTTCTGCCCTGATACCAACCTGCAACAGAAATGTGCCAAGGGGAAATCCATAAATAATTCATATCACAACCAGATAGATGCTCAGTGAGCTTCAATGGCAGCGAATTACCCTGGGTGCATTTCCTGCCTACATATCAGTCCATCTTTTCACCGGCAACTGTGGCAAGTTTATGAATGGGTACATTCTCTTAACGCCTCTGCTATAGACAAGGCAGTTCCAGGATCTTGGCCTGAGTTTCCAGATTTCTGACTTGCTACTTACAAACTGAACACTGTAAGATTTAGAATACTTGTGACTAAAAACATGCCCTTGCTAAAGAGGAATCTAGATGCAAATAGAAGAACAATATTTCTGTTAAATTCACCTACGTCAAAGTCATGATGCTTGGGTGTTCTGGTGAGAAAATGGGGAGGGGGCAAGAAAACCATTTATACACCACTCACTACTTGGGCACTTTACACATGTTCTCACTGTTAACTTCATTTTACAGATGAAGAGACAGGTTCTATGGTACCACTGTCCAGCTGAAATGTAATGTGAATCCCATTTGTAATTTAAGATTTCTAGTAGCCACATTTTAAAAAGGTAAAAATAAAAGGGTGAAAAGAGTTTGAATGATATGTTTTGCTTAACGTATCCCAAATAATCACTTAAATATGTAATTGATACACAAAATTATGAAAGGGATACTTTACATTCTTTCTTCAGACTCAGTCTTTGAAGCCCAAGATAGATTTTACACTTATAACACATCTTGCTTTGGACCAGCCACATCCCGAGTGCTCATAGCAACATTCACATGTGACAGTATCACAATGCTGTCGTATTGAACAGTGTGGCTCTGAGACATTGATGTACTCATGACCTTAGGCAAAATGCTTCACTTTTTTGTTCCCTGTGTCCTTATTATAAAATGTGAGGAATAATAGTTGGGCTTTGCCCAACTCAGGCTTGAGTGCACAGTTCCTCCTGGGTCTTACAATAACAAATTAGCAGGACACAGGGCCATTGTTGACATGGTGGCAGGATAAATGCAGGTGTAGACAAATGGCAAAATGACATATGTGACATAATTACAAGTCATATCTCAAATCTGGGTGACACATAGGAGTATTTGAGGCCTGGTCAGTTCCCACCTGGGAGTTATTGCAACCTGTCAGGCCTTTACCTCTACAGGCAAAATTCTAATGCCAATAGCCATGAGCATCTACTATGAGGAACCGGGGAGATGACAACCTTCCTTAACCTTTTGACAATGAACTGTAACTTGTCTAACTTTGTGTGTCGGATATTTGTTTACAATTATTACTGTACCAAAATAACAAAACGCAGGCAAGAATGCTGTAATCCAGCTTGTTTGAACATCCATTTGTTCAATTTTATTCAGACCAATCAGGTTCTTTTTTTTTTTTACTGTTTTTTTTTTTAAGTTTTAGTTAAAAAAAAATTTTTTTAAGTAGGCTTCACACTTAGCCCAGAGCCCAGTGTGGGGCTCAAGCTCATGACCCTGAGATCAAGGTCTGAGGTGAGATCAAGAGTTGGAAGCACCTTCCGTAATCCTTATCACCTATTTAACTCATCCCCTCACTCCATCTCCCCTCTGATAACCATTAATCCTCTACAGTTAAGAGTCTGTTGGGGCGCCTGGGTGGCTTAGTCGGTTAAGCGTCCGACTTTAGCTTGGGTCATGATCTCACGGTTCATGGGTTCGAGCCCTGCATCGGGCTCTGTGCTGACTGCCAGCTCAGAGCCTGGAGCCTGTTTCAGTCTGTGACTCCCTCTCTCTCTGGCCCTCCCCTGCTCACGCTGTCTCTCTGTCTGTCTCCTAGAAATAAATAAAACATTAAAAAAAAAAAAAGAGTCTGTTTCTTGGTTTGCCTGTCTCTCTCTCTTCCTCTGCCCATCACCGTGTTTATTTGCTTTGCTTCTTAAATTCCACATACGAGTGAAATCATTTGGTATCTGCCTTTCTCTGCCTGATTTATTTCACTTAGCATAATACCCTCATCTACATCATGCAAATGGCAAGATTTCATTTTTAGTTATGGCTGTGTAATATCTATATCTATATATTTGTATCTGTATCTACCATCTTTATGGTATCTTCTCCATCCATTCATCAGTCAATGGACACTGGGGCTGTTTCCATAGTTTGGTTATTATAGATAATGCTACTATAAACATAGAGATGCATGTGTCCCTTTGCATTAGTATTTTTGTATTATTTGGGTAAATACCTAGTAGTGCAATTACTGAATAATAGAGTAGTTCTGTTTTTAACTTTCTGAGGAAACTCCATACTATTTTCTAGAGTGGTTGTACCAGTTTGCATTCCCACCAATAGTGCAAGAGTGTTCCTCTTTCTCCACATCCTTGCCAAAACCTGTTGTTTCTTGTGTTGCTGATTTAAGCCATTCTGACAGGTGTTAGGTGCTATCTTGTGCTTTTGGTTTGTATTTCCCTGATGATCAGTGATGTTGAACATCTTTTCATGTGTCTGTAGGCCATCTTTAGATCTTTGGAAAATGCCTATTCATGTCTTCTGCCCATTTTTAAATTGGACTATTTATTTTTTAGGTATTGAGTGTGATAAGTTCTTTATATATTTTGGATACTAACCCTTTATCAGATATGTCATTTGCAAATATCTTCTCCCATAGGCTGCCTTTTTGTTTTGCTGATTGTTCCTTTCACTGTGCAGAAGCTTTTTAGTTTGATGAAATCCCTATAGTTTATTTTTGCTTTTGTTCCCTTGCCTTAGGAGACATATCTTTTTTTTTTTTTTAACATTCTTTCCCTTGTTTATTATAGAATATTTTTCTCCTGTTTTTTTTTTTTTTTTTTTTTTACAAATAGTTTATTGTCAGGTTGGTTTCCATATAACACCCAGTGCTCATCCCCACAAGTGCCCTCCTCCATGCCCATCTCCCCCGTCCCCCCCCACACCCATCAGTTCTTAGTTTGTTCTCAGCATTCAAGAGTCTCTCATGGTTTGCCTCTCTCCCTTTCCCCCACCATTTCCCCCCTTCTTCTCCCCCACGGTCCTCAGTTAAGTTCCTCCTAATCCTCCTATATGTGCAAACATATGGTATTTGTCCTTCTCTTCCTGACTTATTTCGCTCAGCATAACACCCTCAAGGTCCATCCATGTTGCTACACATGGCCAGATTTCATTCTTTCTCATTGCCATGTAGTATTCCATGGTATAGATAAACCACATCTTCTTGATCCATTCATCCGTTGATGGACACTTAGGCTCTTTCCATGTTTTAGCTATTGTGGAGAATGTTGCTATGAACATTGGGGTACATGTGCTATGCCTTAGGAGACATATCTAGAAAGAAGTTGCTACAGCTGATGTCAAAGAGGCTACTGCCTGTGTTCTTCTCTAGGATTTTATGGTTTCTAGGATTTTTCAGCTCTCACAGTTAGTTCTTTAATTCATATTGAATTTATTTTTTGTGTATGTATAAGAAAGTGATCCAGTTTCATTCTTTTTCATATTGCTGTCCAGTTTTCCCAACACCATTTGTTAAGAGACTTTTTCCCGTTGGTATTCTTTCCTGCTTTGGCAAAGATTAATTGACTATATACTTGTGGGTTCAGTACTGGATTTTTCTATTCTGTTTTATTGATCTATGTGTCTATTTTTGTGCCAGTACCATATTGTCTTAATCACTACAACTTTGTAATATAACTTGAAGTCCAGAATTGTGAGGCCTCCAGCTTTGCTTTTCCTTTTGAAGGTTGCTTTGGCTATTTGGGGTCTTTTGTGGCTCCTACAGATTTTAGGATTGCTTGTTCTAGCTCTGTGAAAAATGCTGTTAGTGTTTTGATAGGGATTGCATTAACTGTGTAGATTGCTTTGGGTAATGTAGACATTTTAACAATATTTGTTCTTCCAATCCATAAATACGGAATGTCTTTCCATTTCTTTGTGTCATCTTCAGTTTCTTTCATTAGTGTTTTATAGCTTTTAGAGTACAGGTATTTCTTTGCTTAGGTTGAATCCTAGGCATCTTTTGGTGCAATTCTTAATGGGATTGATTCCTTTATTTCTCTTTCTGCTGCTTTATTATTGGTGTCTAGAAATGCAACAGATTTCTGCATGTTGATTTTGTATTCTGTAACTTTACTGAATTTGTGTATCAGTTCTAGCAGTTGTTTAGTAGAATCTGTAGGCTTTTCTATATAAAGTATCATGTCATTTGCAAATAGTGAAAGTTTGACTTCTCACTGATTTATTTGCATGTCTTTTATTTCTTTTTGTTGTCTGATTGCTGTGGCTAAGACTTCCAGTACTGTGTTAGATAACAATGGTGAGACTGGACATCCCTGTCTCATTCCTGACCTTTGAGGAAAAGCTCACAGTCCCCATCACCCCCCACCCCCGCCACTGACAATATTAGTTGTGGGTTTTTCATATATGGCCTTTATGATGTTGAGGTATATTCCCTCTAAACCTACTTTGTTGAGGGTTTTTATCATGAATGTATGTTGTGCTTTGTCAAATGCATTTTCTGCCTCTATTGAAATGATCATATGGCTCTTATCTTGTCTTTTATTAATGTGGTGTTTCATGATTGATTTCTGAATACTGAACCATCCTTGCAACCCAGGAATAAATTCCATTTGATTATGGTGAATGATGGCTCCTGGGTGGGTGGCTCAGCTGGTTGAGTGTCTGACTTTCACTTGAGTCATGATCTCATGGTTCATGAGTTTGATCCCCACATGGGTTCTGTGCTATCAGCGTGGGGCCTGCTTTGGATCCTCTATCCCTCTCTCTCTGTCCCTCGCCTGCTCATGCTCTCTCTCTAAAAAATAAATAAAAACATTTTAAAAAGATTTAAAAGGTATTGTTAGTGTCAGTTTGCTAGTATTTTCCTGAGAATTTTTGCATCCATGTTTATCAGGGATATTTGTCTACAGTTCTCTTTTTTAGTGGAGTCTTTATCTGGCTTTGGTATCAGGGTAATTCTGGCCTCATAGAATGGATTTGGAAGTTTTCCTTCCTTTCCTATGTTTTGGAATTGTTTGAGAAGAATAGGTATTAACTCTTCTTCAAATGTTTGGTAGAATTCGCCTGCAAAGCCATTTGGCCCTGGGCTTTTGTTTGTTGGGCGTTTTTTTGATTACTGATTCAGTTACTTTGCTGGTTATCAGTCTGCACATTCCCATTGCTTTCTGTTTCAGTTTTGGTAGTTTATATGTTTCTAGGAATCAGGTTGTCCTTTTACTATAATTATTTAAATATATATTTAAATTATATATATATTTAAAATATAATTATTTAAAGAATTGGCACTCTTAAGCTATGCCTAGTTTAAAAAGGCAGCTAGAATGAGAATTTTATATAAAAGAGAATACCTTTTTTTTTTTTTTTATCAAAGGGGAAGTTTATTCTGATAAAATAAAAAGCCCCAGTATAGAATAGATGCAATTTAAAAATATCACAAATAACAGGGTTGTCTGGGTGGCTCAGCCAGTTAAGTGTCTAACTCTTGATTTCCACTCAGGTCATGATCTCACAGTTCAAGGGATAGAGCCCCACACCAGGCTCATTGCTAACACTGCAGAGCCTGCTTGGCATTTTCTCTCTCCTCTCTCTCTCTCTCTCTCTCTCTCTGCCCCTACCCGCCCCCACCCCCCACCTCATGCACTGTCTTTCAAAATAAATAAACTTTAAAAATATATCACAAATAAGGATGGGACAGAGAAGGAATTGGACTCAGATCTCCTCTACCTGACTACAAATCCAGCATTCCCCCCAAAAAAGCTCAAACTCTATGCCTCCTGAGTTGCATACCTTTCAGGAAAGACTGGTGGTGACAAGACCAAACAGTCTGCACCAAGGTCAACCCCAGCACTGACCTTTCATCAACTTCCCCTCATTGTAATACTAAAATATCACCCCAGGGGTGGAGATTGAACATGTTAATTAGACAAGGTACGCGTGAAGAAGCATGACCTTTAAGTGCACAGGTACTAATAAATCCTCACTTTAACATACTTAGATATCACTCTTTTCCCACCTGAGTTTTTTTTTTTTTTTAAACTCTCCCTGCCCTCTCCTTGGGAAGTCAGCCTGAGGACACTTTCCTCTGTGCCATCAACCCTGTGCTGAGCACAAGCCCTGATAAAGCTTTGCCTGAAACTCACATTTGGCTTCTTGTCAACTTCTACTGTTCAGCAAAACCAAGGACCCGGTTTGGTATCATATTTTGGGGGACTCTTCCAGGACCCCAGGGGCTTTCTCCCCCTCCAGGAGAGAGTGTGGGACTCATGGGGGCAGTCAGACACAACCCCTTGGCAGCTGACTAGCCATCTCCTGAACATCTGTTGCAGTGCCCCTGCACAACCTGAGGCTCCTTCCGCTGTTACAGGGTTCCCACCACTCTCCTTCAGGCACATTCTTTCCTTTTCTCTTCCGTCCCAATTTCCTTCCCTCCTCACCTCCAAACCTTTCTCTTCTTTTCCAGGCTTGTTCCCCTCCTTCTCATGCTCTGGGGTGGCTACAACGTGGCCACAGCTTTACCCTGCTCAGCCTGTGCAAGCGTGCCCTGGGCCCCGTAAATGACCATTGGAGGTGTGGGGGTCGCTGCCTGGCACCCACAGACCTGGGTCCCATAGGCAAGACCAGTGGATGTATCACTCTCACATCATGTAGTAGCTGGAAATCTGATAGTTACAGGAAATGTCTTCCTTCTCCTCTGTGAGTTGCCTAATAGACACTTGCAGGAAGGCAGGTTGGGGCTGACTGTCACTGAGTATCTCCCTCCACTGATCACTGTTTGGTTACTTTGCCTGAACAGACGTCCCTGTGGGATGGGTGGAAAGACATTTCCCTTCCTTCCACCCTCCCTCCTTTCTTTCTTTTCTTCTTTCATTCATTCTTTCTGTCTCTCCTCCTCTTTCTTTTCCTTCCTTCCTTCCTTCCTTCCTTCCTTCCTTCCTTCCTTCCTTCCTTCCTTCCTTCCTTCCTTCTCCCCTCCCTTCTTCTAGCTCCCTCTGCTCTGCCCACTGCCCGTTTCCAACCTGGAGATTCCCTGTTTTGTTACCCTCTTTGAAACCCCTGGGTGGCACAAGAACAGACACTCAGATCAATGGAACAGAACAGAGAACCCAGAAATGGACCATGAATGTATGGCCAACTAATCTTCGACAAAGCAGGAAAGAATATCCATTGGAGGGGCGCCTGGGTGGCTTAGTCGGTTGAGCGTCCGACTTTTGCTTAGGTCATGATCTCGCGGTTCGTGGGTTCGAGCCCCGCGTCGGGCTCTGTGCTGACTGCCAGCTCAGAGCCTGGAGCCTGTTTCAGTCTGTGACTCCCTCTCTCTCTGACCCTCCCCTGCTCCGCTGTCTCTCTCTCTCTCTCTCCTATAAATAAATAAAANCCATTGGGATAAAGATAGTCTCTTCAGTAAATGGTGCTGGGAAAACTGGACAGCGACAAGCAAAAAAATGAACCTGGACCACTTTCCTACACCATACACAAAAATAAACTCAAAATGGTTGGGACCTCATCAAAATAAAAAGCTTCTGCACAGCGAAGGACACAATCAGCAAAACTAAAAGGCAACTGACAGAATGGGAAAAGGTATTTGCAAATGACATATCAGATAAAGGGTTAGTATCCAAAATCTACAGAGAATTTATCAAACTCAACACCCAAAAAACAAATAATCCAGTGAAGAAATGGGCAGAAGACATGAATAGAACTTTTTCAAATACAATGGAATATTACTCAGCAATCAAAATATACAATGGAATATTACTCAGCAACCAAAAAGAATGAAATCTTGCCATTTGCAACTACATGGATGGAACCAGAGGGTATTATGTTAAGCGAAATTTGTCAGTCAGAGAGAGACAAATATCATATGACTTCACTCATATGAGGACCTTAAGACATAAAACAGATGAACATAAGGGAAGAGAGGCAAAAATAACATAAAAACAGGGAAAGGAACAAAACATAAGAGACTCTTAAATATAGAGAACAAACAGCATTGCTGGAGGGGTTATGGGAGGGGGGATGGGATAAATGAGTAAGAGGTTTAAGGAATCTACTCCTGAAATCATTGTTATGCCATGTGCTAACTAACTTCGATGTAAATTATAAAAAATAAATAAATTGTTAGACAAAAAATAAAATAAACATTAAAAATTTTTTTTAAAAAGAAGAAAAAAAAAGAAAGTCCCGAGTACTTCTCCATCCTCTGTTCCCATCTGTGGGGAGAGGAACCATGTGGACTTCCCTGTTGCCTCTTTGTCAAATTTGTTACCCAGTTAGATTTCATTATCTCTGTGAAGACCACCTAAATAATACCTGGGATCCCGAGGAAGCTATGCTTTAACATTTTCTAAGGTCAAAATGACTTGACAAAACCTCAGAGCCTGGGCTCTATTTCTACCCTGAGCAATACATTGTACATCTGCTTCATTTTAAAAATAACTAAAATGAGGGCGCCTGTGGGGCTCAGTTGGTTGAGCATCCAACCCTTTATTTCAGCTTATGGTCAGTCGTGAGATTGAATGTCGTGTCCAGTTCAGGGCTTAGCATGGAGCCTGCTTGGAATTCTTTTTTTTTCTCTCTCTGTCCCTCCCCTGCTCATGCTTGCATAGCTCATGCTCTCTCTCTCTCTGAAAATAAACTTCAAAAAAAGAACTAAAATGGAACATTAACATAAAGAGTAAAACCTCCCAACTTCCCATAAGATGGAAGTCATATAACCTTCCACATACTAGAAGGTTAAGATAAGGTCTACAACTTTCTGAAATATCCTTTGTCTGATGATTTGTAACTTTTTATATCAACCCTGCACCAAACGTTCCTTCCCTGAAACACTCTCCTCTTTGTGAAGACTGTGTATTTTGAGCAGTTGTCCTAATTTGTAGTCAAATGGAACAATTGTTCTTTTACTTTAAATTAAACATTCTAAATTTAAGAAAAATTTTAATTAAAAAAATGTTTGGGGGCACCTGGGTGGCTCAGTCGGTTAAGCGTCAGACTTCGGCTCAGTTCATAATCTCACAGTTTGTAGGTTCAAGCCCTGCATCAGGCTCTGTGCTGACAGCTAGCACAGAGCCTGGAGCCTGTTTCAGATTCCCTCTCTCTCTCTCTCTCTCTCTCTAACCCTCCCCTGCTCATGCTGCTTCTCTCTCTCTCTCTCTCAGAAATAAATGAAATATTTAAAAAAAAATTTTTAGGTTTGTTCATTTTGCATTGACATTTCTTGACATAGTTGGTAGGATATCAGAGCAAATACCTGAGAACACCTGAGGGTGCACTGGAACTTGGCATTCGGTGCCAGCAAGGCCCTTTGTGCCCCTCTGGCTTCACAGCATTCACAGGTGTATTCATGTATTCTCCTAACAACTGGACCTTCTCAATTTGCGATGATGGTCCTTACTTTCATTCTAGCTATTGTGGGTTACCGGTAGTGTTCTATGGGAATAACCTAGCGGGGCTAAAGTTAGTTGGTTGATTGTTTTATATTGGTATTATACTAATTGATGTTAGTAATATAGAGCTTGAATAAATTTTTTGTCAAGAAATATGAGTGACTAAGTCACTCAGCTCCCAAGAGAAATAACTCAGAAGTGACTCCATGACAGGCTGTCCTTGAAGGAGGGGAATCTGCCTGGCTGAGAAGTACCTCATCTGTCTGTTTCTAGAATCTGCAAAAGAATGGGAGGACTTAGTTTCATCCATGTCAGAACCACTGGGGTGAATTGTGTCTGATGAGTATACTTAGAGCTATGATCCCATATCCACAGGAAATAACTTTTTTTTCATTGTAACACTGTCTGACCTGTGTGTATGTTAAGCTAAGAGAAAAGATGGCAACAGAACAATTTTCTTAGATCCCTTGTTCCCATTCAGTTGCCTTCAAATAGAGGATTTGGGGGGCGGGGGGGG